>NC_136998.1:1342077-1647077 GCF_032717465.1 Coenobita brevimanus
CCCTGAGCGTTCCCAGAGAATTTTTGCTGAGTTTATGTTTAAGGGTGGTCTCTTGTGGCAGTGAGGTGCATGAGGCGAGTGTGTCATGGTGTAGGTGAGTGCGGTGGAGTGTGGGCAAAGTTTGTTGACACATCAGTCTGGCAAGGTACTTGTGCTTATGTAGATAGGATAGTTTCTGGGAGTTCATGACTGGTGGTGGGTTAAGAAGTATGCTCTTTGGCTGGAGGATTTAAATGAAGGGGGCTGCTGTTTATATGTGTTTGCGGTCGTGAAATGTAATATTGGGTGGAGGAGAGGTACCCTATGCCGTGCTAGATTTTTCAACGTTTGTTTCATTGTCTCGGTGGCTGATATAACATAAAGATATATGGTTGTGATGTATCAAGTATTGGTGCTTGCCTTCCATATTAACGGTATCCGAGTGTTCTTTCTTTATGGTCGTTGTGCATCTCGTTATTAGGTTTGGGGTCTGTGTCTCTTAAACTTTTCCATACTTGTTGTGACGGGGGGGGGGGTAGTTGGGATTCACGTAATTCACAGTTGTTCTTATGGACTCTTTGTACACTGTTTTTTGTTTTTAGATGTTCCTCTTTTTGTCAGAATGTGGAGCCTGTGAATTTTTCCCAGGTGCTGAGTTTGCGAGATTCTTTTACAGTGTTTTTTGTTGTACTTTCAAAAATAACCTCAACTGTGCACGCAGCTTAAGTCCTAGAATACTGGGATATCACTGCAACGGAAGTGACTGGTTTATTTGGTTGGTGGAGGGCCAATGTTCTCATGAATATACGAGTATTCATTACTTGGTGAGTTTTGGAGCGTTGTGAAGCGATTACCAGGTCATCACCATCATAGGACAATACTGCTACTAAAATGGGATGCAGGATTGGAAGGTAACTGTTAAAGAGTGAGAGTGAAAGGAGTGAACACAGTGAAACATTTTTTTTTTTCTTTGCAAGGAAGAAGGAATCAAAGGCCAGGATTCCTCATATTCTTCCTTCCAAGAAAAAACAATCAATATAATACAGAGCCAAATTCAAGATCAGTTCATTTCGAGATGCCTGGATACACTACGTTCGAAAGACTGGAGACCATGGGCAGTAGGAAATACTGACAGAGGGAGACAGTTCGAAATTTAACCTATTGCGTACATGAAGGCCTGGGATTAACAGTTAATTCCTGCATAAGAGTGTTGGACAGAAAAGGGATGAGGGTTTGTTGATAAATGGGTGCTATGCACCCTCCGTTGTGGTGGGGGGGATGCAAGCAGACACTTCAAAGGAACAGTGGCCAAAGAAGTGACGATAGAAAAGAGATAAAGATGCAACAGTGCGGGGAAGAGACAGAGGTTGAAGGAAGCCAGTGAGAGAAGGAGAGCTGATAAGACGCTAAGCCTTTGACTCCACCCTTTTGAGAAGAGCTGTATGTAGGGAGCCTCCATCACGGGAGAGTTGTACTCTACACAGGGGCGAATAAAACTTTTGAATAAAGTCAACAGTTATGCACGGGTAAAGAAGGCACGTACTCGGTTTAGCACACTTAAACTCTAGGAAGCAGATTTTACAAGAGAGGTAATATGATCTTTCCAAGATAAATCCCACGAGAATGAAAACCCAAGTTTGTTTAAAGATGATGCAGGATTGAGTTGAATATTGTCAAAAATCAAAGGATGCTCCTCCGAAAAATTTTGTTGAGTTGAAAGATGTAAGAACTGAGTTTTTGATGCAAGATAACTTTTACCGCAATCAGAGCTATTAGCCAAGTCAGACAGCAGGTGTGCCATGGCTTCATACCTTGTTCGTTGAAGTAACTGCTGAGATGAACGCTGCAAGAAGCAAATGGAAAAGTGAAGGATGGAATCATCAGCGTATGAGTGGATAGAGTTAGATGTGCAGCTTAGAAGATCACTGATGAATTAGAGGAAGAGAGTTGGTAACAGGACAGAGCCCTGAAAAACACCACTAATGATAGCTCCAGGAACAGAGTGGTGGCTGTGTACAACAGTAGCCATAGAACGACCAGGAAGGAAGCTATAGATGGTGGCACAGATTGAAGGATAGAGGCCGTAAGAGGGCAGTTTGCAAATTAAAGATTAATGCCAGACTCGATCGAAAGCCTTTGAGATGTCAAGCGCAATGGCAAAGCTTCCGCACAAGTCCCGAAAGGAATATGACCAGGAGTCTGAAAGTACATGAGAAGATCGGCAGTGGAGCGTCCCTGGCGGAATCCATATTGACGAATGGAAAGATGGTTGTGATAGGAAAGATGATTTATTTATTTATTTATTTATTTATTTATTTTTTTGTTAAGAATAAATTCAAAACCTTTTGAAACACAGGATGTGTTGGGCTATAATCAGAGTGATGGGAATGGTCAAGTTTCTTTGGGACGGGCTGAATGAGAGCAAACTCTTAGCAAGAAAGAAAAAATGGAGGGCAGGGTGACAGAAAATACGAGAATTTACGTAGCCAGGGTGTAAGCACAGAAATACAGTTCTTGAGGATAACAGGAGGGACCGCATCAGGTCTTTATGTCTTGTTAGTATTGAGACCAGTGATGGCAGAAAATACATCAATTGAAGAAATATAATATCTGCCATGAGGAAGTCATAGGGGGGAAGTGATGGAGAAACAGCACCGAAATCATCTAAGGTGGAATTGGAGGAGAAAGTTTGAGCGAAGAATTCTGCTTTATCGGTAGAAGAAATAGCAACTGAACCATCAGAATGGAGAAGAGGAGGGAAGGATGATGAGGTAAAATTGTTAGAAAGGTTCTTGGCAAGGTGCCAGAAGGAGCAGGAAGAATTTGAGTTGTAGAGTCCAGAGCATTTAGTACGAATGAAAATATTTTTACCAGAGAGAACAGAAACACAAAAGAGATGAGATTCAGGGGTGGGTTGGCTCCGGTACGTTTTGTAAGCCTTCTCTTTTTTGTGGACAGCATTAGGACAAGCGTGATTAAACCATTTTTTTTCTAATTAGTCACAGGATATGAGAAATTAGAAAGGAATGTATGATACTATGCCCAAGAGAATAACCTCCATAGTGCGCAAGGCACACTCAGAGGGCTCTCGGCAGTGGAAGGAATGATCATTCCGGGGAAAAATAAAGAAATGCCTGAGGGACTCCCAATCAACAGCTCCAGAGTGTCACAACCACCGCTTATTGGGAGGGTCCGCCGGCCTTACTGGAGTGATATGACAGGTGAAAATGAGAGTCCAACGGTGAGAAAAAATTAACAGCAAAAGCAGAGATCAGTTGTAAGGAAGAGGTATTTGTAACTCTCTCGAAGGTGGTCAGGGATACGCGGGTAGGGTGCTGTACAAACTGCTGTATATCATTAAGGACAGAAGAGATATAGGCTTGTTCACCAGGTGGATCAATGAAAGGAGAGAACCAAAGGTCGTGGCGAACTTTGGAATCTCCTAGAATGGAGATTTCAGAGAAAGGAGAAATTGATAGGATGTGTTCCATCTTACAAGTAAGATAGTAAGATCTAGTATTCTGAATGTAAAACTTGGGTTGTGGTAGAGCACTTTGCATTGTCTACCTGAAAGGAAGTTGGCCAGCCTTAGCTTGTCGTTGTCATCCACGTTTGTTTTTAATTGAGCAGGATACGAGTAGTGTTCGTAATGCGTTGACTGATTCATTTTTGCTTTTTATGGGTATATATTTCTCAGCCTGATTTTTTTTTCTTTTAATAGAGCCCTCAGTGATGAGTGGATTCAACTTGGAGATGTGTATGGTGGTTGAATGCTTGTCACAAAGTTCATTTCGGGAGCCATAAAGCAGGATGTAGGCAAAGATCCCAGATAGATTGATTTGATTAACTCCATAGACTATGGTAGTTGTTTACTGTAGGGAAATATATGTTGGTTGTTTTCCACAGGTAAATATGTTCAGTTTATGGAACTACATGTATAATAAAATTTTAAAGAAAAATGATTCCCTCATGGCGTGTGGTCACACATTTCGGTGGCAAGGTATTTTGTGTAGTGCCGGAAATCAACATTATTCATGCAGTTTTCATATCAACCCATGAGTATCATGGAAACCTGTGAAGTATCTTTATTGATATGAACTGCAATAAGTCGTGGTTTGATGGAGGACCACTGTATTCAAGTATACCGGATCATCGTACCTTCAAAATCCCTTGCATGCTGCTAGTGATGGTCTCTTTCAGTTCGTTTTTATATTTTACATGCAATAAATGGAGCAGAGACGGATTAAGAGTTGTAGGCAACCTGGCATGACATACTGAGGAACCCCCTAATAGGACGAGCAATGAAGATGCCTTATATACCCGTATATATATATATATATATATATATATATATATATATATATATATATATGAGCCTCTATGGTAAAGTATGCGTTTTCGTACACTGGAGAGCGACGGTTCGCGCCACGCCAGGGTAATAAACTTTGGAAGCGTTCTCCCGGCCATGTACTGCTTTGGCGGACACCAGGGGTGCTGTGGTTGAACCAGTGTCGCATACTGTAAAGTATGTTTGCACGCAGTCGGCTTGCGAGGGCCGATTACACTTGGTTCACAGACTACACACACATCCAAAGCCACTACAACACCACAATCACACTTACAAGCACTTCTCACCCTACATGCAATCTCTACCAGACAGCCTAAGCCACTTGGTAGAGATACATAGGCTGTATCGTCCCTACTGCGGTAGGGAAAGGCCGGTCCTGCAATGGACCTCAACGGCTGATGATGATATATATATATATATATATATATATATATATATATATATATATATATATATATATATATATATATATATATATATATATATATATATATATATATATATTAACCCCTGATTTAATAAGGCATGTTATAGGATGCAGATTGAAAGATGCACCTTTAGATTTTGGTTTCATGTCGGGATGGTGAATTTGGAAGGAGTTATGGCATAAACAATACTATTTTTATTTTAGTTACATTTTTTGAGCCTACAGCCTGGGTCTTGGTCCAGTTTGGCCCAAAAGTTAATCAGGTAATCAGAAGGTCATAGCCCATCATGCCTGTAATTTTAGTTAAAATCGCACAGGCAGTTTTCGCGTTAAGTTTTTAACTGAAAGACAGACAAACAGAAAAACCGAGTGATAACAAAACCCGTCCCCGAGCCCCTTTGGGACGGGGACAGGTGATTAGTCTCTCTCTCTCTCTCTCTCTCTCTGTTTTTTTGTTTGTCTCTCTGTCTGGTAACAAATTTTTCGCGAAAACTGTCAGTGTGATTTTAACTAAAATTACAAGGATGATGGGCTATGACCTTCTGATTACCTGATTAAGTTTTGGCCCGAATTGGGCTAAAGCCCAGGCTGTAGGCTAAAAAAAAATGTAAAAAAAAAAATTTTTTTTTTTGCCATAACTTCCTTCAAATTTGTCTCATCGACATGAAACCAAACCGGGGACTGGTTTGCAGTGGCTTGGTACCGCTTCTTGTTTTGGAAGATTTCAGTAGTATAGACATCCACCGCATTTTTAAACTATACCTAGACTTTACAAATGCACACCAGCAGTGACTGCTGTTCTTTCGATCTAAAGCTCATAAAATTTCCAAGATCAATATTCATTCCTCTTATCGGGGCCCTTACTGTGTTTGAGCCCCAGGGCTAGAGTCCCCAGTGTCCCTGCCTTTAAGTCGGCCCTGAAATGAAGAGTATTTTTTGATGCTGTGTCTTCATATTGACATTTCCCTTTCATAAACATTTGATTACCCTGTGATATATAGAGATCAAATTATATGTGAGACATCAGTATGTAATCACGGTCCTGTAACAGGATTTCTCTTTGCGTATTTCTGTATTGTTAGTTGGCGTATAGAAAACTCGACCACGACATTCTTAAACAATATTTAATCTTTGCAGGTGTGAGGAACAAAATTTGAAATCATTTGGTGAACATTTATGGGCCAAAATGATGGACTGCGACACCGCGAAACATAAAAGGTAACATTATTTAATAGGACTGTAGAATATTTGGCAGAAAATTGGAGCATACCTAATTCACTGATGAAAATCCTACAGTCAGGCAGCTTAGCAAGTGGATGTGGACGCTCGGGACAAAAGTGCCAAATCTTCCCTGCATGCCACCCATTGCCTTAGCTTTCCAGTTTTGATAGGCACCGCTTCCTCCTGATACATTATGGCGGCCATATCGGATTTTCAAGATTGCCATCATATAAGAACCTCTATCTACCAATATCTCAGCTTCGAAGCCAATTAGGATCACAATCTTGGTGTTTAAACATATGTTTTTAAGGTCAAGGAATACACCTATACCATTTAGAAAAGGACTAGATTGTTTTTAAGAACATAAAACTATATCTGACAATATAATGTCATCAGACCCTGCTGCATATGCTTGCCTCATTTCTCACAATGACAACTACAGAGTTCAGTGCACTTCCAATTGGCCCTTCTGCATGCACACCTTGCACCACATCCTCTTTGACTCTTGCAGCCACATTTTACTAGTTCACTGCATGCCTCACAGGCCGCAGGTAATTTGGTCCACACAGGAACCCAAGACTTGCTGTTCTCATCTAGAGTCCAACCCCAACCTTCCGGAATAGGTGTAAGTTGTTCACTCCTTACACTGGTGCACCAGATTCCACTTTGATATGCAACACGCTTACAATGCTGCAATAGTGCGTCCTTGGTTGGGGGGAGTGTCTCCATTGTCTTACCTATCTGAGAAAACAACTATCTGGCTTCATCCACATTTCCAGGTCACTGGCCTTATCATACAGTACAAAATAACCGTGAAGCTTTCCAGCAGCTGGAAATGTTGAGCACTAATCTCTACATGTGTGTAAGGACTGAGTGCCATGCATGTAAAGGCATGTGTTCCATCTTGATAACAAAGCCATGCCTCCCATGCTGACTCCTTACCTCTTTCAAAGAGTAAAGATGTGGTATCACATCCTGTGAAACTGTGGAAAACAGGGAGGGCAAGAGATTTCTCTGTACCCAAGTCTTCATAGATAGCACTGATGTGATGATATATAAAGTTCTTTCCTGTATTAAAGGCAACCCAGATGTTCACATATCGGCACAAGGTGACCTGGTGATGAAACTTGCCTATGAGGATCATCACTACATCTGTGTCAACGGTGTGCACCAGACAGTTGGTTGGTACACCCATTCAGAAATGCATCCTGTAAGTGGATCAACAGCCTAGTGTCTGCTTCTTCATGATCACATGGTGCCATGGCTCGATCAGTTCCTTGAAGAACAGCTGTGGCACCAGATGTGATGCTAATTTCCTTGACTCTGGGGCAATCCACAGTGGCAATCTTATTGAAAAGGAATACAAATAGTTCCTCTTTGTTGGTCGGGTCACGCAAAAAGTCAGCTCAGTTTCCTGGGAGCTTGTTCTTACCTGCAGCTTTTCTCCGAACACCCTTTCCTCCCTTTCTCTTGTGGATTCTTTGATACGGCTTGGGATGTAGGCCTATTTGTCCCATACTACATCAACTCGTTTTGAGTTTTCTAGTTGCTTCATGATTATGTGGAACACAGACGTGATCTCATACTCATCAAATGCTACAATGATATTAGTGGGGAGCAAGTGCACCACAGCTGCTCCATCAAGAAGCCTCACAGCAATGGAATCATGAGGAAGATTCCGTGTGTCACTGGCCAGAATATTTAGTAGATCAGATTTCATTCCCCTGGGGGTAGGCGGGGTTTTCAAGAATACTCCCCCAGTATCCCTGCTTGTCGTAAAAGGCGACTAAAAGGGTTAGCGGAGGGTTAGTGCCCCTCCCCGGAAAACAACTAACTAACAAGACAAACAATAAGCCTCGGACAAGGACTGACCAAAAGATGACGACCAAGGACCGGACAAAGGACATGGTAATCGGAACTTGGAATGTAAGGGGAGAGAATGATGAGGTGAAAGAGAGAGAGATTGTCCAGGTGCTTGAGGGTGCGAAAGTTGATGTATGCGGAATAACTGAAACGAAATGGAGAGGTGAGAGTGTGAAAGAATGGGAGTATGGATGGGGTATATGTGCAGGAGTAGGTGAGAATGAGAGGGCAAAAGGAGAGTGTATAGTTGTGAGCAAAAGATGGAAGAAGAACATAAGAGAGTATGGATCAGTTGGGTCAAGGATTGTGTGGATAAGATTGAAAGTTGGAATACAAATGTGGGCGAGTGTGTGCGTGTATGCGCCAATGCAAGATCGTGCAAGTAGAGTGAGAGAAGAGTTTTGGACAAATGTGGAAATGTGCATGGAGAAGTTTGGAAGCAATGACAGAGTGTTTTTGATTGGTGATATGAGTGGTAAAGTAGGGTATGTGAATGTGGATGGAATAGTTGGTGAGTGGGGTGTGCCTGCTGAGATAAATGAGAATGGCAGTGCGTTAGTGGACATTTGTGCTGGGAGGGGGTTGGTGATAGCCAATACCCTCTTCAGGCACAAAATGATCCACAGGTATGCATGGCAAGTGATGAGAAGGGTGGGTGGTGAACTGAATGAAAGGAAGGCAATGATTGATTATGTGTGTGTGGATGAAAGGATGCGAAGATGTGTAATGGATGCAAGAGCTTACAGAGGTTTGGGGAGTGGACTTTCTGAACACTACTTGGTGGTGGCCAGAATCAAGGTCCAATTAGAATTGAGAAATAGAAGAAGGGAAGGATGGGAAGAAGGAGTATTTGTAAGGAGAGTGGAAAGGTTACAAGAGGATGAGAAAAAGGCAGAATATAAGAGAGAAGTGGAGGAACGATTGGGCAAATATGAATTGGAGCAGATGAGGGACGTGGAAGATGTGTGCAGGATATTTACAGAAGAAATATGTGCAGCATGTGATGTGGTGTGTCGGATGAAGAGAAGACGGAGGGGCGTGCAAGGAACAGCGTGGTGGAATGAAGAGGTGAGACATGCTGTGGCACAAAAGAAGAAAGCATACAATGAATGGATGAGAAATAGGGGCATGGAAGAAGTTAAGAGGCGGAAGAAAGAGTTATATGCAGAAAGAAAGAGAGAGGTGAAAAGATTAGTAAGAGAGAGTAAGAAGAGAGCGGATGATGAATTTGGAAGGAACTTGAGTGTAAAGTGGAGGGACTGTAAGAAAATGTTCTCGAAAGAGGTGAAAAGAGTAAGACAGGGTGGAAGTGAAGTTAGCAGGGAAGTGAAAGATAAAAATGGTAGATTACTAGTGGAGAAGGGAGAAAAAGTGAGCAGATGGAGAGAACACTTTAAGGAATTGTTGAACATAGAGGATGGAAGTAATGCGAGTATAAGTGGCTGGGGAATGGCTGGGAGAAGGAGGAAGGTGAGAAGACAGGAAGAAATCAGTAGGACAGAAGTTGTGGAAGCAATGAAGAAAGTTAAATTGGGAAAGCCCCAGGAATTGATGGAGTGTGTGGTGAAATGCTGAAGTATGGGGGAGAGATAGTAGTAGAATGGATGTGGTAAATGTGCAGATTGGCCTGGGAGAAAGGTAGAGTCCCGGAGGATTGGAAGTCAGGTATAATTATTCCCTTGTACAAAGGAAACGGGGAAAAAGAAGTGTGTGGTAATCATAGGGGCATCTGTCTTCTTAGTATAATAGGAAAAGTGTATGGCAGGATACTTACTGACAGAGTTAGAGAAAGAACAGAGGAATTAGTTAGAGAAGAACAGGGAGGCATTAGGAAGGGAAGAGGTTGTGTAGATCAGATATTCATTCTTAGATCTTTAGTGGAAAAGTTTCTAGAGAAGTGAAAGAAGTTGTATGCAGCTTTCATGGATTTGGAGAAAGCATATGAGAGGGTGGATAGACAAGGATTGTGGAAAGTAATAAGAATATATGGAGTAGATGGGAAGTTGCTGAATGCTGTGAAGAGTATGTATGATGGTGCTAAGGCTGCAGTGCGTGTGGATGGTGAACTGAGTGAATTTTTCTCTTTGAAGGTTGGGTTGAAACAGGTATGTGTCATGTCTCCATGGTTGATCAATCTGTACATGGATGGGGTAATAATAGAGGTACAAGGTAGGGTAGTGGATGTTGGAGTGGCCCTGGTGAGAGAGGAACTCCCTGTACTGTTGGTTGCAAATGATACTGTGTTGTTGAGTGAAGACAAAGGAGAGCTGCAAGACTTGGTGGATGAGTTTGGGAGAGTGTGTAAGAAACGGAATCTAAAAGTGAATGTAGGGAAGAGTAAAGTGATGGTCTTTGAGAGAGGTGAAGTCAGTGAATGTACAGCGAGGTTGGATGGTGAGGAATTGGAAAATATGAGTACGTTTAAGTACTTGCGGAGTGTGATGAGTAAGGATGGAAGTTTGGAGGGTGAAATGCTTGAAAGGGTACAGCAGGGAAGAAAGGTTGCTGGTTCCTTGAAAGCAGTGATAAGAAGCAGGGAATTGAGCATGGAGGTGAAAAAGTTACTACATGACAGTATTGTGATACCAACTCTAACGTATGGAAGTGAAGCTTGGACGTTGCTGGAAGGACACAAGTTAAGAGTGAGAACAGTGGAAATGAGTTATTTAAGAGAAGCCTGTGGAGTCACATGGAGAGACAGGCTGACAAATGAAGATATAAAGGAGCGTTGTGGTGTGGATGTGGATGTGATAGGAAGCGTTAGGAGGAATACACTGAGGTAGTTTGGCCATGTAGAAAGGTTGGAGGGTGAAAGACTGACGAAGAGAGTGTATGTGAGTGAGGTGGAGGGGGGAAGAGGGAGGGGGAGGCCGAGGATGAGATGGAGGGATGAGGTGGAGAGGTATATGAGAGAAGGGGGTGTGCGTTGGGAGCGGGGCAATGAAATGGCGGGGGACAGAGCGACGTGGAGGCGATTTGTTTGTGCCCACCCAGAACGGGATTGAGGCGTCTGCCAATAGATAGATAGATAGATAGATAGCGCAGTTTTCCACCATCAGACAGTGAAGGGGGAAAGGGATGGTTCTCATGGCTGAAGAATTTACTCATGTCACTCATTCTGTGCTGCATCACGATGCACAAGTGAGAGAAAAGGGCCACATCATTCTTAAGTAAAGTGATCTTTCCTGCTTGTTTTGTCTTAGCCCTTGGCTGCAGACACTTGAAAAGAGGAAGGACATTCTTCTTAATCGGCTCCTGAATGGAGCATGTGCAATCAGTTATCACTTCTTTGCAGTACTTGGTATGCTCATCCTTTCCCAGGGTATGAATTGTTCGCACTGTGTTCACCACAGACTCATCCAAAACATTCCGCGTGTCTAGAGCTAGTAACTCATCACTGTCATGGGTTTCCCAGGTCTTTGATAACCTGAATCAGACTCACAGCCTACTCCTTAAAACCTACCGTATCTCTGTGGACAATCCCTCTTCAATATGATAACCACCTAACTGGGGTATAAATAATCTGGTTGTTTTTAATGCATCAAAGACTCAGTTTTTGCACCTATCAATCCGACAAAATCTTCTACTGGTAAACCCACTAATGTTTAATAATATTCAGCTTAATCCTGCATCATCCTTGAACATGCTTGGGGTTTCATTTACTCGGGACTTATCTTGGAAAGATCATATTACATCTCTTATAAAATCTGCTTCCAAGAGATTGGGTGTGCTAAGCTGACTCCGTTCCTTCTTAACCCCTGCACAATTGTTGACTCTATACAGGGGTTTTATCAGCCCCTGTGTGGAGTACAACTCTCATGTGTGGTGAGGCTCCACACATACAGCTCTTCTCAATAGGGTGGAGTCAAAGGTTTTTCGCCTCATTAACTCTCCTCTTACTGACTCCCTTCAACCACTGTCTCTTCGCTGCACTGTTGCATCTTTATCTCTATTCTATTGCTACTTCAATGGTTACTGCTCCTCTGAACTGTCTGCTTGCATTCCTCCACCTCTACGACGGGTGCGTAGCACCCGTTTAGCAGCAAACTCTCATCCCTTTTCTGTCCAGCTCTCTAATGCAAGAGTTAACCGATACTCCCAGCCCTTCATTTATGCAACAGGTCAACTCTGGAACTGTCTCCTTCTGTCTGTATTTCCTGCTTCCTATGATCTCCAGTTTTTCAAACGCAATGTGTCCAGGCATCTCGAAATGATCGGATCTTTGAATTTGGCTCTCCATTGTATTTTGCTTTTCTCTTGGAAGGAACAATTATTGCGGGCTCGTTGCCTTTGGTTCGTTCTTCCTCACATTAAAAAAAAAAAAAAAATGAGTCTTTTGGGAGGTATTCGTCTTCGACCTCCTTTAGCAACCTTGCTTGTTCAGGCCCTGAGACCATCCATTTCCTGAAGGCTGAAGGATTCTCAGTCAGACCGACTGCACCTTCAGAACCCTTGACCTCTTCATTAATTTGTTCATGAGTTTGCTCGATTGGGATGGTTGAGAATTTGTTGATGGTTTTGTGGATAACCCAGTGACCGTGCTCCTCATACTCTTTCAGAATGGGTGCTGGTAGACTCTCCATGTTTCTGATGTGTATTGGGATCCACCGTGCATAATTGTTGTGGTCTAGAGCAAAGAACCATGGAGGCAATGCCTTCAGGCTTTCAACATACAGAGCAATATTCCCCTCTTTGTGTAATCTGATGAAGATGAGCCCAGTAGTTCAATGCTGAGAACAGTGTCCCAGTACTGGAATGTCGGACTCTTCTGTACCATTTCCTGCCTCCATGCCTCCTTTGCTTCATCACTGTGTGCTCCTTCAGTATGCTGGAAAGCGTCCTCCTGGAGCTCTGCAAGAGCCTAAGGAGTTACCTGGTGTGCATGCTTTGTTCTGGTGAGGTGTGTGACCTTCTGGAAAGAGTCGGCAGTGCCTGATGATGCAACAGCTGCTTGTGTCAGTGCATTGGTCCATCCCGATCCCTCCATGTAGTCACCATATGTTTTCTACATCGCCATTTCTTATGTGCAGTCCACCCAACATTGCTATGAACTTTTCTTCTCCATGTGTGTCAGGCCAGTTCCACTGTATGAACTTGGCAAGAGTACAGAGTGTTGCATCAAAAGTGATAACTGGTATCTGTCCAGGGTTGAGGAATTTTGTAGCCCAATGCAGCACATTCATTCCATGCTTGATAACAGCTGCTGTAGCTGCCTTCTCATACAAGAAGGGCAGGAGCTGTGAAAGGGTGGTGTGCACATCTGCTCATGCATCTTGGATGGAGGAATGGAATGTTGACCAAGCAACAGTGTCACCTTTTTCCACTTCACCTTTCTCCAGCAGGCGACTAGCGTGCTCCAGCCAGTTCATCTCCTTCAGTTGTGCACCTACCAGTTGTCCCTCTTTTGAAGCTGTTGCATTTGACAGTTGTGGGACTGACACTTTTGCAGTCTTCAATGCCACAGCTGGCACAGTAATGAAGTTATCTGGCAACTGGTGATTCTTCTTGGTATCAGCAGTTTGATATCATTCTGCTTCTCTCCCAAGTTAGACGAAGTGGGAACCTGAAACAGACTGACGCCCATGCCATGAAATGAACCCTTGGCAGTTGTACTTGAAGGATTATAGTCCAAGTTGTCAAGTGCACCAACAATAAAAAGTCCATGTCGCAGCTGAGCGGGAACTGCAACTTCTTTATCCTGAAAGTCCCAAGAGACAGCAGTTGCAAGCTGGCTCTCAAGCTGAAGAACTCTGTCATAACTTACCCTGAGATCCAAGGCATGTAATTGTTTGATGAGCTTTTAAGATCTGGTCTCTGTGTGAATGTTCATTCCAATGTACAGTGGCAATGGTGGCTCCCTATCCAGAGAATGCCAAGACCTGGCAGAAGAAGATGCACGTTTCTTGAAGTTGAAGATAATGGTCTGAGAGACTGTGAGGTTTGCCTATGAGTCTGTGGAATCTTGGTCTTTAAAGTCAGCACCATTCAACAGCATAGACACAAGGGTCTTGAGAGGAGATGGCACTGACCCATTTTGGCAACCAGAAGGAAATATGCCATCGAAGTGGAAACCTTTGTAGCTGACGATCTCTTTGTGCACTAGCTTGGCATCCTTAGCCAGCAGTAGTGCATCACCTTCATAATCGCATGCCATGGTCTGCTTCAGCATGTGCTATATACCTTATTCAAAAACCAGAATTTTATTTTTGCCATCACTTTGCTCTTGTGCTTGTGGGAATTGTGCTAGAATTTTCTCCTTGAATTGTGTTCAGTTAGTCTCTTTTTCAACACCAAGGTTCCGTAGCCGCTTTTCTTACAGCTGATACAAGTCTAAAAATTTGAAGTAGAGGGTCCCATTATCCACACAGTTTTCTACATAAATAAAGAGCTCCACAAGTGCTCTTGCCTTCACCTTCTTTTCCTCAGAAGAGACTTCCACTTCCTCCCCATATTGCCGCATCAGTGAGCGGTTGCTATTGCGCAGTGCTGTCAAGCACTCCACATGATATTTAGCTTCAAGTGCTATGAGATCGCCACCTTCCATTCTAGCCATTAAATTTGTTTTCTGCAGCTGTGTAGCCATTTGCCTTATGTTCTCATCAGCTCCAAGTGTTCTTAATTCATGGAGGTGTCCATCCTCTCCACGACAAAATAAACAGGCCATTTTGTTCATCGACTGACGGCATGACCGTTTCTCCTCTGAGGTGATGCTCCCTGCAGTGTTCTGCCTGTCTCGCTTTTTGGTAGCTCTCTCCAGTTTGTCTTTCCAGAACTTCACGTTACAAGATTTTTGCCATGCCCGCCAGTTGTGGACTAATTCACCTAGAGTCATGTCTTCTCCAAAATTCAGTACCACTGGCAATGCATCCAGGCCTCTGAAAACATTAACGTTAGTCAGGAAGTGGCTGTATGGTTCTGACTTGTCCCCCCTTCCTGGTGCATTGAGTGGACATTTCAGAGGCTCTGTAGTTTTTTCTTGACAGGTCAAGCACATGCTCCAATCCATCTTGCTAATCAGCCCGAAAATATATGAATTTGCAATGACAGTGAATATGTGTGGTCCCTGATGCATAATTAATCATAGGAAATTAGTTAATTTATCTCATAGTTAATGTTTTTATTTTTTATTTTGACCTAATAACTATCCAGATCTATGCAAATGGTACAGGTGTATTCATTGTCCCTGATAATGTATGTTTAGCTACCAAGATCATGATCCTAAGTGGCTCATAAGGTGCGATATTGGTAGACACTGTATATTTTTTTTTTTTTTTTTTTATGCGAGGAAGAAGGAACCAAAGGCATGAGCCTGCAGTAATAGTTCCCTCCAAGAGAAAAACAAAATACAATACAGAGCCAAATTCAAGATCCGATCATTTTGAGATGCCTGGACACACTACGTTTGAAAGACTGGAGATCATAGGCAGAAGGAAATACAGACAGAGGGAGACAGTTCCAGAGCTGACCTGTTGCATAAATGAAAGACTGGGAGTAACGGTTAACTCTTGCATTAGAGAGTTGGACAGAAAAGGGATGAGAGTTTGCTGCTAGACGGGTGCTACGCGCCCGTCGTAGAGGTGGAGGAATGCAAGCAGACAGTTCAGAGGAGCAGTGACCATTAAAGTAGCGATAGAAAAGAGATAAAGATGCAACAGTGCGGCTAAGAGACAGAGGTTGAAGGGAGTCAGTAAGAGGAGGAGAGTTAATGAGACGAAAAGCCTTTGACTCCACCCTATTGAGAATAGCTGTATGTTGGGAGCCTCCCCACACATGAGAGTTGTACTCCACACAGTGGCGGATGAAAACCCTGTATAGAGTCAACAATTGTGCAGGGTTAAAGAAAGTGAGGAGTCAGGTTAGCACACCCAATCTATTGGAAGCAGATTTTACAAGAGATGTAATATGATCTTTCCAAGATAAGTCCTGAGTAAATGAAACCCCAAGCATGTTCAAGGATGATGCAGGATTAATCTGAATATTATTAAACATCAGTGGGTATACCTGTGGAAGATTTTGTCGGGTTGATAGGTGTAAGAACTGAGTCTTAGATGCATTAAAGACAACCATATTATTTTTACCCCAGTCAGAGATATGAGTCAAGTCAGACATTAGGTGTGCCATAGCCTCATCCCTTGTTTCTTGAAGTAACTGTTGAGATGGGCGTTGGAACCGAATGGAAAGGTGAAGGGTGGAGTCATCAGCGTATGAGTGGATAGGGTTAGATGTACAGCTTAGAAGATCATTGATGAATAAAAGGAAGAGAGTTGGTGATAGGACAGAGCCCTGAGGAACACCACTGTTGATAGATCTAGGAGAAGAACGATGGCCGTCTACGACAGCAGCTATAGAACGACCAGAAAGGAAGCTAGCGATGAAGGCACAGATAGAAGGATAGAAACCGTAGGAGGGCAGTTTGGAAATTAAAGATTTATGCCAGACTCGATCGAAAGCCTTTGAGATGTCAAGTGCAATGGCAAAGCTTTCGCCAAAGTCCCGAAAGGAGGATGACCAGGAGTCTGAAAGGTAGGTGAGAAGATCGCCAGTGGAGCGTCCCTGACGGAACCCATACTGATGACGATCGGAAAGAAGGGTTGTGATAGGAAAGATGCCTTAAAATTTTTCTATTAAGAATTGACTGAAAACTTTTGAAATACAGGAAGTTAAAGCAATTGGACGATAGTTGGAGGGTTGGGAGTGGTCACCCTTCTTTGGGACTGGCTGAATGAGAGAGCAAACTTCCAGCAAGAAGGAAAGGTACAAGTTGACAGACAAAGGCGAAATAGTTTGCCTAGGCAGGGTGTAAGCACAGAAGCACAGTTTTTGAGAACAACAGGAGGGACCCCATCAGGCCCATATGCCTTGTTAGTACTGAGGCCAGTAATGGCAGAAAATACATCAACTGAAGAAATTTTAATGTCAGCCATGAGGAAGTCAGAGGGGGGAAGTGATGGAGGAACAGCTACGGAATCGTCTAAGGTGGAATTGGAGGAGAAAGTCTGTGCGAAGAGATCTGCTTTATCAGTAGAAGAAATAGCTACAGAACCATCAGAGTAGAAAAGAGGAGGGAAGGATGATGAGGTAAAGTTGTTAGAAAGATTTTTGGCAAGGTGCCAGAAGGAGCGGGAAGAATTCGAGTTGGAGAGTTGAGAGCATTTAGTATGGATGAAATTATTTTTAGTAGAGCGAAGAACAGACTTAGCACGATTCCGGGCAGAAACGTAAAGATTATGTGATTCAGGGGTGGGTTGGCTCCCGTATCTTTTGTAGGCCTTCTCCTTGTTGCGGACAGCATTAGAACAAGCGTGATTAAACCAAGGCTTTCTTGCGTTAGTCAAAGGATATGAGAAGGAATGTATGCTTCCATGCCCGAGAGAATAACCTCCGTAATGCGCAAGGCACACTCAGATGGCTCACGGCCATGGAAGCAATAATCATTCCAGGGAAAATCAAAGAAGTACTGCCTGAGGGCCTCCCAGTCCGCGGCTCCAAAATGCCAGAGACGACGTTTCCCTGGAGGGTCCGCAGGCCGTACTGGAGCGATAGGACAGGTTAAGGTAATAAGGTTGTGATCGGAGGAGCCCAACGGAGAGAAAAGATTAACAGAGTAAGCAGAAGGATTAGTTGTGAGGAAGAGGTCAAGTATGTTGGAGCTCTCTCCAAGGCGGTCAGGGATACGGGTAGGGTGCTGTACAAGCTGCTCTAGGTCATGTACAGTATTTACATGATTGCAGTCTTGAAAATCCAAGATGGCCGCCATAATGTATTGGGAGAGAGTGGTGCCTAGCAAAAATGGATAGATAAGGTAATGAGAAGCACGTTGAGAAAATTTGGCGCTTTTGTCCGGAATGTCCACATCCGTCCCAAATCTCACCCTAACCTGCCTCACAACTAAGGAACTATAACAGCAAGAGAACAACCAACAATTGAATTGAGATAAAGGCAACAAGCAACTGCTGCTTATAATAAATGCATAACCAGCTACAAGGGATACACGACCACAACAATGGGCGGCCAATGTTCCTTGTGAAAAATAGAAAACAGATTTGCTCTAAATGGTTAACTCATAATAATTTGTGTGTTGCAGGTATTTCATTTTACTGAATATTTGATCCATTCAATATTATCTATCACTTTGACTTTTGCTACTGCCTAGAATTATTGTTTACCTTTACACTAAGATACAAAATGGGATCAACACATATTATGAATGTTCTGTGATGCAGCAGTGTCTCTCTGTGTAATCTATGGTATATTGCTTCTTCTGATAACCTTAGTCGTTCTTAGACGTTCTCTAAGCGCCCGACTATAGCATTCGGAACAAACAACCCCAAGGCACAACAAAATAATATCAGCGAAAGGAAAAAAATTGACCTTTCCTCTCTCTCTCTCTCTCTCTCTTGCTCGCTCTCTGTCTGTCTGTCTGTCTGTCTCTGTCTCTGTCTGTCTGTCTGTCTGTCTGTCTGTCTCTCTCTCTCTCTCTCTCTCTCTCTCTCTCTCTCTCTAAGTGACAGGGTTTACAACCTTCGTAACTTTTTCTTACCACTCTTTGTTTTGTTCTGCTAATCTCTCTCTCTCTCTCTCTCTCTCTCTCTTTCTCTCTCTCTCTCTCTCTCCAGTTAAGGTAACATTTAATACGGAACACAAACTAATGTTAAATATGTATTCCAGTAATAGAAACCATAAAATATAAATGCAGTACACAGGTAGTTTTATTTGGAATTGCACTTTCTTTAATTTACTACACGCAGAGTTGTCATCTTTCCATCTTACATGCAGAACTGTAGCAAGGGATTATTTCTTGACTTTGATCCAAGCTGCTATGAAATGCTGTGGATCGGATGAACGGCCCTAGTATTCTCTTACTCTACGATTGGGCTACAGGAAACTGGCTATAATAGAATGAGAAATATCCCCCAAGATAAAGTGGGTATAACATTTCAGTGATCCTTAGTGACCAGGTTACAACTGGTTTCACTTGACCAGCTCAGCCGCTTATGTACTTGTGGCAAACATCAGTTGTTATTATGTACTTTATGTAGGCCCAGTAAACTGTGAAGAGCTTGGTTTCATTCATCGGTAGCTCTTAGTACGGTGACGACATTTAGTTTAACTCAATTACCGTATGACCTCTTAGATACTATTCTCATATATATATATATATATATATATATATATATATATATATATATATATATATATATATATATATATATATATATTGTTACATAGCCTATGATTTCATCATCCTTTGTGTAATTTTAACGCACAGTTGCTGCATGTTTGATCACGAGCGTGTTCTGCCTCAGTCCCCCCCTTCTACCGTTATAGTAGAGTAAGTCGTTCTCTCTGTTATTCAGAGCGGGATTTTCAGCTCTTTGTCCCCATGGCTTCATTTGCGCGTCCTTCTTACAAGTTGTATCAAGCTCTCCTGGCCCCTATATAATGAGCTCAGTCTCTGCATCATTGCCACTTAGATCTGCTCCTCATTTTGTTCACCTGTCCTCCCCTGTACAGATATTATTATTGTGAGTGCTCAAGAAATCTCCAAACATCTAGCAGCTGTGTGTAATTTGAGTATAAGTGTTATTGCATTTTTTCTTGTACTGTGTAGCATAAGGTGTTGATTCTTAGGCCTAGTAACGTTTTTTTGTAATTAATGTAAAGTTTCATGTCAGCCAATTTTTAATAATAGTTTGTATCTATAATAATTTATCTTGCATTAACTGAGCATTGCCCGGTGTATTTTCATTTTATCAGGGCTGACTTAGATAAACTTTTCTTGCTAATTTCGTGTTAATAGAGGCTATTGCAGTTAACAATATATTTAACCTGTTTTTTGCCATTACATTATCCTTATGAGTCCTGAATGTTTTTTTGTTAGTTTGAGCATTAAACTTTAACTTGTAATTTTACCTAACTCTTTTGTTTTGAACCTGGAACTTTACGGGACAGTAGTGATTTTTTAGCATTCTCACTTAAAGTGTACATTATCTTTCTCTGTTCCGTAACATGAATTTGGCGACCTCATATCAGGATATTCAGGATATTATCATAAGGATATTGCTTGATATTTTGTGACTGTTACTTGTTAATTATGTCTACTATTACTACACTTGATGAAGCCAAAGATTTTTTGTCAAATGTGCAAACAGTGTGTGATGTAGAAAACAGAACAAAGAATGAACTTAAGTTTGTTGCTCAACAATTGGGAATTGCTGTTCGCTCTCATCATTCTAAAGATCAAATTGTTGACATGATTAATGAAAGTTTGTTTAATGTAACTCCTCCAAATGAGCAAACGCAGATTGAATTAGCTAAGTTACAGCTAGCCCTGCAGGAGGCTAAGGCTAGGGAGGCGGAGTCTCGTGTTAAGGAGGCTGAATTTCAGGCCCGTTCTAAGGAGGCTGAGGCACAAGTTGAAATTGCTAGGATTCAGGCAGACCATGAGTATCGCATGAAACAAGGTGGAACTGGATCATCTAGCTCTGATGATTTTGATGTGGCTAAAAATGTTAAACTTGTCCCTCCTTTTAATGAATCTGATTTAACAAAGTATTTTCAGTTGTTTGAGAGGGTAGCTACAGGTTTTAATTGGCCTAAGGAGTATTGGCCAGTACTCCTTCAAACTGTTCTCACCGGTAAAGCTCAAGTAACTTATGCATCTTTGCCTCAGGATCAATCTGATAATTATGATGTAGTTAAGAGCTTGATTCTTAAGGCCTATGAGCTTGTTCCTGAAGCCTATAGAGTAAAATTTAGGACAACTTACAAGCAAGATAAGCAATCCCATGTTGAGTATGCAAAAATCAAAGAAGATCTGTTAGAGCAGTGGTTAAATTCTAAGAATGTGGATTCTGATTTTGGTAAATTTAAGCAGATGATTTTGTTGGAGGACTTCAAGAGGTGTATTTATAAAGATGTAAGCCTATATCTTGATGAGAAAAGAATAGATAATTTGTCTGATGCTGCAGTTTTAGCTGATGAGTATGTTCTCACTCACAAGAGATATTCTAGAGAAAAAGGGAAAGCTGAGAGTAAGTACGTTGCCTCTACTCAGAGTACAGGTAACAGGAAAGAGAATAAAGATGATGTTTCTCAGGAAGTAAATACTAGCTTCACCTCTAGATTTCAGAAAAGTAAATGTACTTATTGTAGTAAGCTTGGTCATACTACGGAGAGATGTTTCAGGAGACAGCGTGATGTGAACAAAAAGGAGTCTTTAAATATTCAGTCAATTGGTCTAGTGTCCACCCTTGAGAGTTCCCGGAATTCTTTAACTGAGTTAACTGAACCTGCTTTGAGGGGTAAATTAAATCCTCATGACGAAGCTCCTCTTTTGAGCAGTAACGTGGGTGACAGTCTCAAGAGTTCATGTGCTAATTTCCTGTCTGATGGTTTTGTCAGTCCTCTGGACAGTAATGACAGGAAATCAGTTAAAAATATATCGTGATACAGGTGCTTGCCAATCCCTTATGCTGACCAGTGTTCTAGGCTCTAATGTTAATTCCTCTGATGAAACTGTAATCTTACAAGGTGTAGGGAATAATTACTTCTCTGTCCCTCTGTGCAGAGTGAATTTAGAGTCTGGTTTTGTTAATGGTTCCGTTATGGTTGGGTTGGTTGAGACACTCCCAATGTCAGGTGTAACTTTCTTACTTGGAAATGATATTGGTGGAAGTCAAGTGTGTCCAGCTCCTCAGTTGTCTAGTGAGCCAGTGGCTGTGTCCCAGGATTGTGATGTCCCTGATGTGTTCCCTGCATGTGCTGTCACTAGGGCTAAGTCTAAAGTTACTGGTGATTTAGAGGATAATGATGATGATGATGTTATCCTAGCTGACACTTTTCTTGCTAATTTGGACCGCTCACCAGATGAGGCAGTACCCCGTAGTGTTGATAATTTGTCTCGTCAAGAGTTGGTTGAGTTGCAGGTTGCTGACCCTGAGTTGAAAGGTCTAGCTAACTCTGCTTACAGTGAAGAAGAGTCAGCCGGTGCTTCTACTTGTTATTATGTAAAGTCAGGAGTACTTATGAGGAAGTGGAGACCCCCAACAGCATCAGCCGACTGTGAATGGGAGGTTGTACATCAAGTTGTCATCCCTCGTGTTTGTAGGCAGGATATCATTAGAGTGGCTCATGATTCCAGTTTGGCAGGACACCTTGGAATGAAGAAGACTGTGGCACGCATTTTGAAACACTTCTACTGGCCAGGTATCTTCAGGGATGTTTCCTGGTATTGTAAGTCTTGTCACACCTGTCAAGTTGTGGGGAAGTGTAATCAGACCGAAAAGGTTGCACCTCTAGTTCCCATTCCTCCTTTTGAGGCGCCTTTCACCCGTGTGTTGGTGGATATTGTGGGCCCTCTTCCCAAGACTTCTTCAGGATTTTCTTATGTGTTGACCATGATTGATATGGCTACTCGTTATCCTGAAGCCATTCCACTTAGAAACATCTCAGCAAAGAACGTGGTTAAGGAAATGCTAGGGTTCTTCACAAAGTTTGGTCTGCCCAAGGAGGTACAGTCAGACCGGAGAAGTAATTTCATGTCAAACGTTTTCAAGCAGTCTCTGAAAGAGTTGGGCATCACCCAGATCACGTCTTCAGCTTACCATCCCCAGACCCAAGGAGCGTTGGAGAGATATCATCAAACACTCAAATCGATGCTCAAGAAATACTGTTTGGAACATCAGAAAGACTGGGATAAAGGTCTTCCATTCGCTGTGTTTGCCGCAAGAGAATCTCCAAATGAATCACTGGGCTTCTCACCTTTTGAACTACTGTTTGGCCATGAAGTAAGAGGACCCCTTAAGTTACTCAAGGAATGCTGGCTGTCGGAGGAAGATGACGTCAACCTGCTGGAGTATGTGATGAAGTTCAAAGAACGACTGTCCACTGCTTTACAGCTGGCGAGAGAGAATTTAGGAGCTGCTCAGGAGAAGATGAAAACTTGGTATGATAAGAAGTCCAGGTTACGCCACTTTCAGCCAGGAGATCAGGTTTTGATTCTGCTACCGGTGCATGGGCAACCTCTTCAAGCCAAGTTTAGTGGCCCTTATTTCGTGGAGAAGAAACTCAGTGATGTCAACTATGTCATCGCCACACCAGATCGTAGAAAGAGCAAGCAACTATGTCACATCAATATGCTAAAGTTATATCACAGGCGGGACGAAAATAATCCAGTCTGCACTGTAGCTGTTCCACCCGAGTCTGCAAGTGAAGCTCTCCCATGCAGTATGAGCCTGAGTGATAGTTTGGGGAAGAATCCTGATATCATGAATGATCTCCAGACTAAGCTTTCTCATCTACCTCCCAAGGAAAGGCAGGAGTTTTCGGCATTACTGCAGGAGTACCCGCAAGTGTTCCGTGCCACTCCAGGAAGAACCACTGTGTTGATGCATGATGTCGATGTTGGAGACGCAAAGCCAATTAAATTGCCTCCTTACCGTGTGAACCCAGTGAAAGTTCCTCTCATCCAGAAGGAGCTTGGCTACCTGTTGGACCACAAGATGATTGAGCCCTGTCAGAACAAGTGGAGTTCTCCTGTCACTCTGGTCCCTAAGCCAGGTGGGTCACAGCGGCTTTGCATTGACTACAGACGTGTTAATCAGATAACCAAAACAGACACTTACCCTCTCCCTCGTGTGGAAGATTGCATAGACAAGATCGGAAAGGCTAGGTACATAAGTAAGTTTGATTTGTTAAAGGGATACTGGCAAGTACCTATGACTGAACGTGCTAGGGAGATCTCATATTTTGTAACACTAGGAAAGACTTTTGCATGTTCAGTAATGCCATATGGTATGTAGAATGCACCAGCCACATTTCAGAAGCTCATGAATGTTGTAACAGAGGGTTTGGCAGGGTGTGTTGTTTATATTGATGATGTATTAATCTTCTGTGACAACTGGAAAGATCACCTATGCCATGTCAGTAAATTTCTTGAGCGTTTGGTTCATGCTAATCTTGTAGCTAATTTATCAAAGTGTGAGTTTGGTCAAGCTAAAGTTCAGTACCTTGGGTATGAAATTGGTGATGGACATGTTGCACCACCAGGAGCTAAGGTTCAGGTTATAAGTGATCTTCCCAGACCTAAAAGTAGGAAGGAGCTACAAAGATTTTTGGGAATGGTAGGTTATTACAGGAGATTTGTTCTTAACTTTTCTATTCTTGTATCACCACTTACAGACCTACTGAAAAAGGGAGTTAAATTTGTCTGGACCGACAACTGTGAATCCTCTTTCAACAAACTTAAAGCTATTCTATTAAGTCAGCCAGTGCTCGCTACTCCAAATTTTGCTAAGCCTTTAAAGATGGCTGTTGATGCAAGTGATACAGAAGCTGGGGCTGTTTTGCTGCAAGAGGATGATCAGGGTATTGAACATCCTGTATCTTATTACAGTAAGAAGTTCACTCCACCTCAAAAGAACTACTCAACTATTGAGAAAGAGCTTTTGGCCTTGATTTTGGGTTTACAGAATTTTTCATTTTATTTGTGTTCTGGTTTTGACCCCATAGTCATTTATACCGATCATAACCCACTGAAATTCCTTAGTAAGTTTAAAGATAAAAATCAGAGATTGACATGATGGAGTCTACTTCTTCAGGAGTATTCATTAGACATACAACATGTCAAGGGGAAAGAAAATGTTATTGCAGATTGCTTATCTAGACTTTAGACAGATTGTTTTAGAGTAATAAGAAATTTCCTTTGTAAATTTCTTTTTCTTTGTGGGGAGGTGTTACATAGCCTATGATTTCATCATCCTTTGTGTAATTTTAACGCACAGTTGCTGCATGTTTGATCACGAGCGTGTTCTGCCTCAGTCCCCCCCTTCTACCGTTATAGTAAAGTCGTTCTCTCTGTTATTCAGAGCGGAATTTTCAGCTCTTTGTCCCCATGGCTTCATTTGCGCGTCCTTCTTACAAGTTGTATCAAGCTCTCCTGGCCCCTATATAATGAGCTCAGTCTCTGCATCATTGCCACTTAGATCTGCTCCTCATTTTGTTCACATCTCTGTCCTCCCCTGTACAGATATTATTATTGTGAGTGCTCTAGAAATCTCCAAACATCTAGCAGCTGTGTGTAATTTGAGTATAAGTGTTATTGCATTTTTTCTTGTACTGTGTAGCATAAGGTGTTGATTCTCAGGCCTAGTAACGTTTTTTTGTAATTAATGTAAAGTTTCATGTCAGCCAATTTTTAATAATAGTTTGTATCTATAATAATTTATCTTGCATTAACTGAGCATTGCCCGGTGTATTTTCATTTTATCAGGGCTGACTTAGATAAACTTTTCTTGCTAATTTCGTGTTAATAGAGGCTATTGCAGTTAACAATATATTTAACCTGTTTTTTGCCATTACATTATCCTTATGAGTCCTGAATGTTTTTTTGTTAGTTTGAGCATTAAACTTTAACTTGTAATTTTACCTAACTCTTTTGTTTTGAACCTGGAACTTTACGGGACAGTAGTGATTTTTTAGCATTCTCACTTAAAGTGTACATTATCTTTCTCTGTTCCGTAACAATATATATATATATATCAACAACTGAGGTGCCCGTGGGGAATCTTATACTATATATCCAGCCAAGAAGAAGCAAGATGATTTTCCACTTCATATTTATTTATTTCAGGTGACTAGTTTCGGGATGCTTATCCCATTTTCAGACCTAAAAGCATTTAAAACACATATTGCAAATTACATAAAGTTTTAAAAAATTTAAAAATATCCATAAGAAATACAAAAAAAAAAAAAGTTACCAAAAAAGCATGTGACAATGACTGATTACTATAAAAAATGTATTTTTTTCTTAAATAACAAACTCGAGAAATAAAAGTGAGAGTGTTACCTCTGTGAGTTGGCAGCTAACACTGAAAATCCTGAACACAGTGTTTCATAAAGAAAAGTGTCATAAAGCTTCTGAATCGTCAACAAACCAGTGTGAAGCAAAAGAACCAAGTAAAAAATCAATGAACCAAGTATCAAAAGGCTGATTCATCGATACAAAACACTATAATCCCAAGGTATACAACTTTTTTTAAATTTTTTAAAACTTTATGTAATTTGCAATATGTGTTTTAAATGCTTTTAGGTCTGAAGATGGGATAAGCATCCCGAAACTAGTCACCTGAAATAAATAAATATGAAGTGGAAAATCATCTTGCTTCTTCTTGGCTGGATATATATATATATATATATATATTTCTGCTCGTCAGTGAAGTAAAATTTTCTGTTGCAATATTACGGGCCTTCACTCCAACATCAACTCTGTTCAAAATTTCCTCCAGTTTGAATTCCCTGACTGGAGAGTATTGGTGTTGTGATGAGGAGAGGTAGATTGAGATGGTTTGGACATATGGAGAGGATGGGGGATGATAATTGGGTGAGGAAGGTGAGAAGTGTTAATATTGGGGGTGGGGTTATGAGGGGTAGACCGAGAAAGACATGGGACGAGGTCATTAAGTGTGACCTCAGGGTTAAGGGACTGAACAGGGAGGCTGCAATGGATCGTGCAGCGTGGAGAGCCGCCATTAGGTGACCAAAGCCGACACATGCAAGCATGTTGGAGCCTTTAAAAACGAAACAAAACGAAACGACGATCTGCTATTTTTGACAGAGACACAAGTAAGCTCCACCTCTGATTTAGCTAGATTTAATTTTCCTTGTTATATCTTAATTCAAAATTTCAGACCCAAAGGAGGCGTATGTTGCCTTGCTAAATCAAAAATTGCCCTGGAGGAGATTACTAAATTTAATTGTCCTTTTTTCGACTATTCCATATACAAATTAAATTCTTTTGGAAAAATTAAGTATTTCTGTTGTGTTTATCGTTCCCCTAATGCCCCTTCAGAGCCGAGTTTATTTGACTCTGTCTTCACAACTAAGTGTCCTCAGCATTAATACTGCATCAGAAATTACTATTCTGGGTGATTTTAATGTCCATAACGTTGAATGGCTCACTTATTCAGCCAGAACTGGTGACTCTGGTCTTGAATGTGAGCTATTTGCAGACTCATTTAATCTCACCCAGTTAGTCAGTCAACCCACCTGTGTACCAGACATCCCCGATCAAAATCCCCACCTATTGGACTTATTTCTAACAACCAATTCGGAAAATTATAATGTGGAAGTGAAGTCCCCTCAAGGATCCTCTGATCATTGTCTGATTCAAGCCACCAGTTTAACACCTGCCATATCCTCCTGCGCTGACCCTGTCGTGGTGACTAAATGGCACTACGACAGGGCAGACTGGGAGGGACTCCATAATTTTCTCATGGAGGTTCCTTGGACTTCCCTTTTCTCCCAAGATGCAAATTGCACATTGGGCCACATACAGGATTTCAATAAAGTCGGCATGGAAACATTCATTCTCCATCATAGTTACAGAAAAAGATGTAAATCTCCTAAATGGTTTGACCACAATTGTGCTAGAGTAACAGAACATAAAACAATAGCCTATAACACTTATACAAGGATCAAAACCAAAGAAGCCTTTAACTATTATAGAAATATCAGAAACCATGCCAAAACTATTATTTTCTAAATCAAACTTTCTACATAGACAGACCAACAAACCACTAAACAACCCAAATGATAACAAAATATTCTGGTCAACCCTTAATTCATTCAAAACTAACTTCACTACCACCTCTTCCATTCCACCATTACAGTCCCCCAGTGGAAATCTAGTAAGTGACCCACGTGGAAAAGCCAAACTTCTTGTTGACGTTTTTTCAACAAACTCAACCCTAAATACAGAAAATCATAATATTCCTGTACTTGATTTTGATTCCCCTCAAATACCCCCTTCCATGATTCACGCCAGATACGTACAAGCTGTATTACAGAATCTCTCAGCAGACAAAGCTACTGGTCCAGATGAGATTCCTTCAATAGTACTTAAAAATTGCTCCTCAGTGTTGGCTCCTGTTTTGACAAAATTGTTCTGCTTATGCATCCGTACCTCAAGTTTTCCAGCCTCTTGGAAAAAAGCAAATATCCATCCTGTTCCTAAAAATGGGGCAACTTCTGATCCATCAAACTATAGACCAATGCAATAATTTCCATTTTCGGTAAAGTTTTGAGATATTAGTTAACAAACACATAATCAAGTATCTAGAAATCAGTGTATTAATCAATGATCGGCAGTATGGATTTAGACAAGAACGTTCAACTGTAGACATTCTTTGCCTTCTTACCCATCAGATTAACAAAACAATAGACCAACACGGTGAAACACACACAATAGCACTTGATATATCAAAAGCATTTGCAAGAGTATGGCACCGGGCCTTATTGTCTAAGATGTCACACTATGGCCTTGCCTCACTGGTTCCTCTAATTTCTTCTTACCTTCATAATTAAAAAATATGGGTCATGGTAGATGGAATTTATTCTCAGTTTCATTCCATAAATGCTGGCGTACCTCAGGGAACAGTTTTGGTGCCAACCCTCTTTCTCATTCATATAAATGACCTCCTGTCTGTCACGCACAACCCAATACACTCTTATGCTTTTTTTTTTTTTTTTTTTTTTTTCATGTGTCCGACTATGGGCATAGGCTTCACAGCCTGATATCAAGGCCCAGCAGTCCTCCTACATACCATACACCTCGACCCTTCATTGTTCTTTCACATTTAGTACCTCCTTTACACAGTTTAATATTATAAACTCCCAAACAAACACTTCAATTTCTCTGAACCAGAACCTTTCTAAAATTAATCAATGGGGACAAACAAATCTGGTCTCATTTAATGCTCAGAAAACTAAATACATTAATTTCTCCAACAGAAAGAATCTCTCAGACTCTCCCATAATTTTAAATGATGTCAGTATTCCCATATCCACTACAATTGATATCCTAGGTGTTACTCTAAACCTCTAAGCTGGACAGCTTATGTTAAATCCCTTGCTAAAAATGCTTCCATAAAATTGGGACTTATGTACAGAGTTCGTGAGTTCTTCACTGACGAGCAGATGGCCACAATATACAAAAGTCATGTGTGTTCTCAGATCGAATACTGTTCACCACTGTGAAGTGGATGTGGAGCGGTTGCATTGAGGCAGTTGGACAAAATTCAAAATAAAGCCATTAGATTAATCAATAATCCTGCCATTACGCAGGACCTTCCTCCATTAACAGTATGTAGAAATGTTGCTTCTTTAGCATTATTATATCGATATTTTTACCGTAAATGCTCTGACGAACTGGCTTCCATTGTGCCTCCCCTTCACATTTTCTCCCGAAATACTCTGGCAGCTGGGAGGCTCATGAACTCACACTCTCTCCCCCGCAAAGCATAACCTCTGCTTATCAAAATTCATTTTTCCCCAGAACTACTACTGTCTGGAATTCCCACAAACACGTAATCCACTTCAATTTAAATCCAGTTGTTATAAATATTTTATGAATGGATGATGCCTTTAGGCACATGGACTTATTTTTTTTTCCTTTGTTTTTCCTTCCTCCATTGAATTAAAAAAAAGAAAAGCAATATGAGTATGTGTGTGTGTGTGTGTGTGTGTGTGTGTGTGTGTGTGTGTGTGTGTGTGTGTTTAATCATCAGGGAATTGACTAAGCGCCAAAATAATTTCAAGCTGACTGAAATAGTTTGGCGATTGCTAAAATATACTAAAGATTATGCTATGAAGGTGAATAAGTAAACCTCTCCACAATAACACTATGTACCATATGCCAAGTATTATCGTCTATGAAATGTATCGTTGTATTAAAGGAGATAATGAGCAATGTTTGAAGGTGAATGGTTATGTGCAATTTGGTTTACGCTCTTCTAATCCTTCAGGCTTGGAACGGTAGTATCTTAATAAGTTTTAGCGAAAAGCAAGTCTCAATAGTGTTTTATCACCTTGAAAAGTAATTGTGATTCAAAGTTTCCCTTACTGTATTTTATTTTTAATTTGGGTTACACTGTCTTTCTTAGGTCCACTAGCACATGTGAAACAGATGCGTCAACAAGCAACATTAAGCACAACATAGTTCATTACTGAGTTATTAAACTAATTTTTACTATGCACAGACGATTGTAGGTAGTTTCTAAAGCGTTGTGGAGTTGGAACGGTTATTATATAGTCTTCTTTAAGTAACGTCTTCATTACTAACAACTCACATGAGCTGAAAAACAGTTATGTCAAGAAAGTACAAAAAAAAAAAGCCTAACAAAGAACAAGTACTGTGAACTACATGAGGAAGTAACAGGAAAACAGTACGAGGCTTTGATAAAGTATGTGATAACCATAGGGGTATTGGCCTTCTTAGTGTGACTGGAATAATATATGGTAGAATACTCATTGATAGGGTTTGGCATATAACAGAGGAGCTAGTTGGAGAAAAACAAGGGGGATTTAGGAAGGGAAAAGGGTGTGTAGATCAGATATCTTTTCTAAGATGTTTAGTGGAGAAGTACCTAGAGAAAGGAAAGAAAGTGTATGCTGCCTTCATGGACTTGGAGAAAGCTTATGACAGAATAGGTAGGCAAGATATGTGGAAGGAATTGAGGATATATAGAGTGGAGGGGAAATTGTTGAGTGTTGGGATGAGTATGTACGAAGAAGCTAGGGCTACGGTGCGAGTGGTGATGAGCTGAATGAGCTCTTTGATCTAAATGTGGCTCTGAAACGGGGATGTGTGATGTCTCCATGGCTGTTTAATTTATGCATAGATGGGGTTGTAAAGGAGGTGCAGGGTAGGGCAGTGGATGTGGGGGTGGCTGTAATGAATGAGGGTGAGATGTGGAAGATTCCGGTGTTGCTGTTTGCTGATGATAAACTATTATTGAGTGAAGATCAATGGGAGTTGCAAGGTTTGGTGAATGAATTTGGGACAGTGTGTAGGAGGAGGAATCTGAAAGATAATGTAAACAAGAGTAAAGTTATGGTGTTTGAGAGGAATGAAGTCATAGAGTGTGCAGTGAGGTTGGATGGTGAGGATATGGAGAATGTGAGTGCACTCAAGTACTTGGGTAGTGTGATGAGTAAGGATGGAAGTTTTGGGTATGTAGCGCTTGAAAGGGTACAGCAGGGAAGGAAGGTTGTTGGTTCACTGAAAGCAGTGATGAGAAATAGGGAGGTGAGTATGGAAGTTAAGAAGTCACTGCATGATAGTATTGTGATCCCTACCCTGACGTATGGAAGCGAGGCATGGACATTGCCAGAGAGGAACAAGTCAAGACTGAGGGCAGTGGAAATGAGTTATTTGAGATGAGCATGTGGAGTGACATGGAGGGACAGGTTGATGAATGAAGAAGTGAAGGAACGTTGTGGGGTGAATGTGGATATGGTTGAGAAAATTAGAAATACACTGAGGTGGTTTGGACATGTGTAGAGAATGGAGAATGAAAGACTGACTATGAGGTGTATATAGGTGATGTGGAGGGAGGGAGAGGGAGGGGAAGACCGAGGATGAGGTGGAGGGATGGAGTTGAGAAGTATATGAGGGAGGAGGGAGTGAGTTGGGGGGAGTGCAGTCAAATGGTGGGTGACAGAGCGACTTGGAGGCGTTTTGTCTGCGGCCACCCTTTGCGGGATTAGGGCGTTGGGCTACAGATAGATAGATAGATAGCTTTAATAAATTCCACAGAATTTAGGTAATTTTTTTGTGAATCCTTGGTGAGCAGCTGACGGACGACAAGGATAACAGAGATGCTTCCGCATCCAAAAGTTATTATCCATAGTTATAGATTACATTATATTTCATGCCTTGGATAAGTCCACTAACCCGTGATGATGTTCACCAAAATTTAGTAACAAACACGTCTTGTGTTTCCTTCTTGTAAGCAGAGACTAAGAGTCAACGGCATCACTCACGAAAACAGGCTTATCCCACACCTCCTCAAACTTTTTCATGCGGTACATTAAAACACTGAATTATGATTCAAGTTGGAGAGAGAGAGAGAGAGAGAGAGAGAGGTACAAGGACTATAATGTTGTAATGTGTTTTCTAGCAGTGATGGCATAAAGATGAGTGTCAAGATTAATAAACAACTTTTATAGTCTTTGTCGTGGATCGCAGCTGTCGAGATTCAGCCAGCAGCAAGAAAAGCTGTAATACAATGCGGAAAAGAGGCTCAGAGAAGATATTGTGATGTTTTCTCTCTTTAGTACGATAGGGATCTCTAAACATAACTACTTTTAGAAATCTAGTGGTGCATGTCGCTGTAAAAAGTTATACAATTATCCCTCTTTATCAGGGGCTCCAAGTCCCATGAATACCCAAGGATGGTGACGAATATAAGCCATCATTTAGATCCCAAGTGTTGTATTGTACCTGACAAAATTCCAGGTTGTTGGGTGTATAGTATAATGCATCTATAATGTTTAATGTGTTACTATAAGAGTACTCCGTGATGTTTGGGAAGACTTACTAATAAAGGCAGACTTACACAGTGCCCGGGACTGCACATTTCATCACTTTACACTTATTCTCATTTACTCTCAGTTTCCTCCTTTCACACACCCTTCCAAATTCCTCTACCAACTGTCTTCAATCTCTCCTCTGAATCAGCCACCAGTGCAGTATCAACCGCACACAACTGCTGATTCAGATTCCACACTCTACTATCAGCACTCACCAGACTCAAACCTCCACTTAACACTCTCTCATTCACCTGCTTTACGACACCTTCAACATAAATGTTAAACAACCAAGGCGACATTACATATCCTTGCTGCAGCCCTACTCTCACGGGAAACCAATCAATTACAGTTTTCCTACACACGCTGTACTGTGTACATACAAGCTTTTCACTCCTTTTAACAACCTACCACTTAGACCATACAATCTCAAAACAGTCCACAAAGCATCCCTATCAATTCTATCATAAGCTTTCCCTAAATCCATGAACACCCAAAACACATCCTTACTTTTTCCCAAATACTTTTCACACACCTGTCTCACAGCAAACACCTGTTCCCCGCATCCCTTCCCTCTCCTAAAACCACACTGCTCATCACCAATAACTCCCACTGTACCCTCTCAGACTCTCTTAATCAACACTTTTCTATATACCTTACTTACAACACTCAATAGACTTATACCCCTGAAACTAAAACATTCATACTTACCATCCTTACCTTTATACAACGAATCCACACACCCATTTGCCCACTGAATCGGTACCATCATCATCATCATCATCTGCCGTTTGAGTGTCCACTGCAGGACCGGCCTATCCTGACCGAAGCAGGGACGATACAGCCTATATATCTCTACCCAGTGACTTAGGCTGTCTGGTAGAAATTGTATGTAGGGTGAGAAGTGCTTGTAAGTGTGATTGTAATGTTGGAGTGGCTTTGGATGTGTGTGAAGTCTGTGAACCAAGTGTAATCGGCCTGCGCACGCTGACTAGGTGCAAGCATACTTTATAGTACGCTACACTGGTTCAACCACAACACCCCTTATGTCCGCCAAAGCAGTACATTGCCAGAAGAATGCTCCCAAAATTTATTACCCTGGCGGGGAGCGAACCCTCGTTCTTCAGTGTACGAAAACACACACTTTACCACAGTATCACAGAGGCTCAATCGGTACCATACCGCTCACAAAAACACACATTAAGCAATCTTTCTAACCACTCAACAATAGTCGCACCACCACTTTTCAAAGATACCACAGCACACCCATTCATACTTGCAGCTTTCCCAGCTTTCATCTTTACTACCTTCTGCACTTTCTCCATCGTGATCAAAGAATCATTCAACTCTCCCAACTTATTTATTCCTTGCACCTTTCCATTTGCCACAGTCTCAGCCTCCCTTTCCTCCTCTACATGTAACACTCTTTCAAAATATTCTGCCCATCTCTTCTTGCCTGCATCCATCTCATTTAACATCCTTCTATCCTTTGCATTTTACTCGCTCTTTCTTCCCAGACTCTCCCTTTCGCATCCTCTTCCCTTCCTTTCATAACATTTTGTTATTCTGTTGAAAATTCACATTCAACCGCCTACCCCCCTCTCATCTGCTGCCACTTGAGGATCAAACACAACCCTTATCGCCCTATTCCTCTTTTCCTTATACCTCTCGTATGACACCTCATCCTTCCTGTGCAACCACACTTCATATGCACGTCTCTTCTCAGTTACATCCATACTTGCCTCCTTGCACCACAATTCACTTCCCTTTCTTACACTACCACCCACTCGTCTCACACCACACACCTCTTCCACAGACCCCGCCAAGGCACTCTTAAACAACTGCCATACCTCTTCCACTCCGCCATTTTCCTGATCTTTCACTGCGTTCCAATCATCTTTCAGCTTCTCTTGATACTGTCATTTTCTCTCTTTTATCCAACTCATTCACTTTCAAAACCTCCCTACCACATCTAAGTCTCCTAGCACGCAACCACCTGATCCTACTCTCAACTTTCCCTCCACCAGGTAGTGGTCAGACATACCTCCACCCTTCCCTCTCAAAACTCTCACATCCAACAATCATCCTCTTACATTCCTGGACATAACCACATAGTCCATCAGTGCTTTCTCAAAACCCCTTCCACCCTCTTGTCTGATCGATGTATACTTATAAATAGCTTTCTTGTCAAACAAAGTATTTCCAATCACCATCTCTCGCTTAACACACATCCCTATCATTCTTTTCCCATTATCATTTCTTCCAGGCACACCATACATAACAACGACAACTTCAAGTGATACCTTTCCCACTCAAGCATTCAGATCTCCCATCATTACCACATCCGCATTTGTGCCAAGACTCTGCAGACACTGATCAACATCATTCCAGAACAACTCCCTCTCTTCTTCATCTCTTTCACTACCAGGCCCATATGCACTCACAAATACCCACAACTCATGTTCAAATTTCGCTTTCACCCACATCAGTCTTGATGGCACCCCCTTCCATTTAATCACACACTGCTGACCTTCCGGGCTCACTAACAAGGCCACTCCTTCTTTCGCTCTTCCTATATCAACACCTGATATCCTTCCAGTCACACTTCCAAACTTACATTCACCTTTCCCTATCATCTTCGTTTCACTCAAAACTAACACATCCAACTTTCTTCTCATGAACATTCTCCCAATCTCCTCCCTTTTAGCCTCAATTGTACTACATCCACGCACATTCATAGACCCAATATTCAGGGTATGAAGAATTCCCCCTTCCCTTTCTATGTCCCCTCTATTCTCTGTCTGATAGTAGGAACTAATAAGCAGAGGAGAAGGTTCCTAGTCCCCTCATCCCATCCCTTTTAGTCGCCTTTTACAACATGCAGGGAATGCAGTGGCAGAATTCTTCCTAACACAATCTGGCCCAGAGTGGTAGCACCATCCCATAGTGTGGCCATATTGTGTCCCCCTCGACACAGAGTGTGTGTGTGTGTGTGTGTGTGTGTGTGTGTGTGTGTGTGTGTGTGTGTGTCCCTCGCCACAGTGTGTGTGTGCGGGGTGGGTGGGGGGGGTGTTATATAATGTGAGTGGAATTTAGGATCAACAGGGTTGTATATAAATAAGCTTAGTGACCTCTTAACTGCGGGGCGTCACTTTTGTGATGCTCGGGTGCAATGGATCATACCGTGGGGCGTCACTTTTGTGATTCTGTGTTATTTTGAATTCTCTTGGGCTTACACGTGGCAGCTTGTATCATCTATCAGCACTGCCAATGTCCAACACTAGTCAGCACTCCAAATCTCATCTGTACTCCTATCCATTGTTGACAATTTAGCCATTTTTCCCCGTTCCTGACTCTCCTCCCTACCTCCCCTCCATTACCCTGTCCTCTCACCTCCCCAGCCGCGCTGCGCTAAAGCAAATTTCCCCCGGAATTATCAACTGGTTTCATCCATTGAAATAAGCCCTATGCCCTATTCTCATACAAAATAATATATGCCAAAAAGAAATAAGGTAAGTGATAGTGCTATACACCTCGATTTCGCTAATTATCACCTGACAACACCTCACGTGCACTCGTTCGCTATTTTCCCACGGAAATTTCCCCTTTGAAATATACCATATAATCTATTCTCGTAATAAGAATATATATAAGAAAGGAAGGGAGAAGCCTAAGTGACATTTACATTCACCTGGAACTACCTATTTCTTTATGTATTGCCGAGATTTCCTACCAATAATATCTTAGCATGTAAGTTAGCAGCTGTCAGCCCCATTGTCACTGTCAACCCTTGCCTTCTCAGATAAGCCCTCCATTCAGTTCCTTGTCCTCCTCTGTGGTCAAAGCATGTCGCACTCGCTCCCCGCCATTTCCGCTGCTTCTGCGCCCATTGCAAAGGGTCCCGTGACCTCTACACCCAGAAAAACTCGTGTGGGAAGCAGGAAAGGACTAAGTGATTCTGCAGTGGAACATGAACTAGCCGAATTATCAATGATAATGATGGATAGTGCCTTTGATCCTTCGGGTGATTCGTGTGATGAGCCGGGTGAGGAAATCATGCCAGAAACTCCTAGTACGAGTGCTTCAGTGTCCCAAGTTATCCCAAGCTCCAAAGGAAAGGAGCCCTTAGTGCAGCAAGGGAAGGAATTTGGGAAGGGAGTGAAAAGGCAGCGGGTTAGCCCCGGAACAATGGCCCCACGTGACCCAGCCTGCCATGAGTCCCAAGGTGAATCACCTCCCCATTCCCCAAGCCACACTTCACTCAATTCTTCCTCTTCTTCTGCTGAATTTTCTCCGGAGTCTTCATCGTCGGAGTCACCACCAGCATCAACAGTGAAGGCAGGCCGTAGAGGAAGAGGTAAATCCCTGACCCGTAAAAGTAGAGTTGCCAGTAGAGTAAGGGCTGCTAGTGCTGTACGGGAACCCAGGGTCAGTGCAAGTGACCTTGAACCAGATAAATCTGCCTCACAGCCACCCTCCACCCTCACGCACCCTACACCGTCACGACAGGGAATCCTGGACGGCTTCGCGTGGACGGAAGGGTCCGATTTTGTCCCAGAACATCTTGATTTCAACGAGAGTTCCTCAGGGATACAGCCTGCCTTCAATCTTAACGAGGATGCTGACCGCCATATTCTTAAACATTTCCTTCCTTTGTAGAGGCATGGGAAGGAAATCTTTAGCTGAATTGGTATTCTTAAAAAATTCCTTCCCTTCCTGAACCGCTCAAAGGGAAAGATTTTTCCTCTGGGCAATAGAAATTATCGGAACTTGAAGGAATTCCTTGACCCGTCTCTTCAAAAACTCCTTCATAAGTTTTGTGCTTTCTGTTGTGATTCATTGTCTTATGTATATTTAAAATGTTGATGGAAGATACTGTATAATTTTATCAATGCAGTTTACAACGCTTTACTAATGTTTAAGCGCTATTTGTGTCTCTTCAAAAGTGTTACCCATGTCGGCTGAGACAATTAGCCAGGCATAAACAGAGCAGACGACGCACTACCTCCGATATTCATCCAATCTTTTTTGATCTGACACTGACAAATCTTGTACATTATGGCCAGGGTCACACGAGGATTATTTTCAAGAAACATTTTGGTTGTTAATTTGCCCAAAAAAGGAAAATCTGCCGTCAAGGTCACACAAGTGGTTCAGCTCATGTCTTCCAGCTGGAAGAAAACAAGTGAGCGCTGCCATGCGAGTACATGAGACGGACGTTAACAAGTGATTCTTACACTTACTAATAACAACATTAAGCGTAATAATATTCCTCGAATATAATTTATTATCAAAATATTGTCTTGAGGAGTGAACACCACTGCGGTGTTGGCCAGAATGGCATTTATGGCTGAATAAACCAACAGTGTGGATGTGGTGGCGACCTCCCACATCTCAAATGTGTTGTTCTTTCATTATCTAGCACGAGATATGCGTGTTTTGATGTATTTGTTTACATATTTAACGCTCCACCATACCAAATATCAGCAGGATGGGTCATTTTGGTCTAACAGGGCTACCAACCTGAACATTTTTCCTTCCCTTCCAAGGAAATCTTTAAGCATACTGAAGGGAAAGAAAAATCCTTCAAAGGGAAGGAAAAGTTTAGGGAAGGAATTATTTTTAAGAATATGGCCGTGAGTGTATTGACTTCCTTTTGTCCTTCCTCGATGACGAAGTCATGCAGCACATATGTGATGAGACCAACAGGTATGAATCACAACGTGCTGCAAGTGGTACAGGTGCAGCCAAGATGCAACAGTGGTCCATGCTGGGAGTGCAGGAGCTGTATGTGTTCTTCGCCCTCATGCTTCTCATGCCACACTCAAAGAAGCATGAGTTAGAAGAATACTGGTCCATGGACCCCTTACTACCCTCACCCACCTTCAATAAGTACATGGCCAGAGATCACTTCCGGAACATCATGGGAAACCTGCACTTTGCCAACAACGATGTACCTTCCCAAACCGACCCACTCTGGAAGATCCGGGAGATTCTGAGCAGAATGAAGGATAAGTTTATGATATTCTTCCACTCCTTTCAGGTTGTCATTGACGAATCCTTGGTTTTGTTCAGAGGACGTCTTAGGTTTGTGCAGTACATTCCAAGCAAACGCCATCGCTTTGGAATCAAGTTCTTTGTACTGTGCGACTGTAAGACGGGGTACATCCTTGACTTCGTCATTTATTCAGCCAGCACTGTCGATCTTGATAAAACACACCCGCTTGGCTTCGCAGGCTGTGTAGTGAAAGTGCTCCTTGAAAGGTATTTTGGTGGGAATCATGTGCTGTATACAGACAACTATTATACAGCACTGAAACTTGCCAAATACCTTTCAGAGCATGGCATCGGCTCCTGCGGCACTGTCAAGAGTAATCGTGCCCACTTCCCTAAATTCCCAGAGGCAGGAACCTCGCAGCGAGGAGACGTGCACCTATATCCGTCTCCCAGATCATTACGCTGATGCAGAGGTCAAGAGATCACTCGACAGAATTAAAAGCAAATTTCTACAAAAGCAACCGAGACTACAAGGTTAGCTTCAGTTCTACAAAGTCTACAGCCATCTACAATCAACTACAGCCATCTACAATCAACTACAATTAACAACTCTACGTCGTCTGTATAATCTTCTACACGCACCTACAAGTAGCGGCAGTCTTCATCCCACATCGAATAAATCACTAGAGAAAAGGACAGAGAAAACTTCCACATAGAATAAAGGGAACAAACAAACGAAGAGTGAGACACGATTTACAACTCATCTTACTCACTCGTCTTCACTCCTCATCGCTACTCATTCACTCACCACAGCTACCAGTGTGGGAAGCCGACGTCACCATGTGCTGAGATGACATCACAACGCGAGTCTGCCATACCAAGCAACGTGTGACTGACACCAGGCACTTCTCACCCACTACTCATTACTCATTATTTACATAGCTCCTACTCATATTCACTTATTTTCACAGTTAAGTTGGAAATTCGACGTTCTATGTTGAGGTTTGCCTGGGACAGCCGTTAACCACTACAAATACCAGGCCATGGAGTTTCCTGAGTAATATCGTCCATCAACACACCACTAGAATTATCAAGAGATCTTCAATCAAACCTGTATTTTCTTCCGAGATCGACTTTTGTATCGACACACCTCTACGATCTGTATCAAGTGGGTAAAATTATACTTGCTCATTTCTTCTCAGTGCTAAAATTAGCTATATTCAACTTATTTAATCATCTAGTTTGCTAGGACATAAATAAACAAGAGGCGTATTTCATAACATCATATCTTAATGACAGGAATATTTTCGCAACCACCCACGTTAATACCAGATGACACACAAATTGCCACAACATCAGACTCACAATTAAGAGACAGCCCACCCATTGTACAACCCACACCACACGTTATAGATAAGGAAACAAATACGGGAGTTTCGGATGATGAGTGGGAAACCCCTTCAGACGTTGAGAGTATCGACTTCGCAGCTGCCTTAAATACGTATGCCAATATACTTAACAGGGTTCACCGGTCCGGTCATACATATTCTACCATTCCCTCACATAACGATAAACTCGTACAAGTTGAATTAACAGGGCAATCATTAAATATGAATCAAGAAACAAATACTGCTGATCTAAAAACCACACCTCACGTTTTTTGTGTATCACGAGGATAAGACTGCCCCAAAATTCTCTGGCACAGACAAGGATCGCATTGATGTCATTTCATTAATCAGTCAGTGCGAACAAATGTTCATCAAGCGCCACATACTAGATGAACAAGAGAAAATTGCTATTTTTTCATCTTGCATAAGCCAGGAAAGATGTCCAGCAAGCAATTTATTGCGCTCCGATAAGCTACATCGTGCTAGGACATATGATGAATTTAAAACTGAATTTCTGAAGAAATTTTCTGGAGGTATGAACTTCTTGCCAGGTATAATTCCAGAATTACATAAAATTGTAGATCTTGTAAGGGAGCACACTACAAACCATGTGCTCAGTGAAATAACTGCTGATGTCTCCACAATCAAGAGAACCCTATTAGCTACTCTGGAGAATTCTAAGTGGATAACAGATGATGGAAAAGATGTCCCCAGACCTCGTCGTGGACATCATTGGTTATGTAGCTGCCTTGTGTAAATTACCTGATAGAACCCTTAAGATCGCCAAAACAATCGCGTACATCCCTGGAATGTGCTTACTAGACTTAATGAACGAGGTAGAGATGCAGTGCAGTAAAGCAGGTGTGGTCGACACACATGCACATTCTGGTAGAATCAGGGTACCTGAGACAGTATCAGCTGTGAAAACATCAACACCGACCCCAAACAGAGAACAAAATCGATCGTATAAACAACACTTTTTATGGGAAATCACCTCGTAGGTCACAGTCAAGGGATAGGTCCATTCTGTGTCATTACTGTGCAAAACCAGGACACACAAGGTATGAATGCTTTATCAAGGCAAAAAGAGGATAATCCAAAAGACACAAGGGTTTGGTCCTTACTGTAGGCATCATAGATACCAAGGGCACTGGACTAGTGATTGCAAAACAGTAGAAAAAATTGTGTCTATGTTCAAATCGGGGGAAGACCAAGTCATGACAAAAAACGAACAAACGTAAAGAAAAACAAGGTTAAACTTCACATAGGAGGCATGTTGGGAAATGAGTGTATCTTGATACCAGCTGTATGTGAGGATCAAAACGTTTCCTTATTTTTGGATACAGGCTCTCCAGTGAACTTAATAACACATGAAGAACTAAATAGAATTCTTAAAAATAAAAAGAAAGTAACTTTTCTGGATGAAGCTGATTTAGAATTAAACACAGTAGATGGTCAAGAGATTACAGTAAAAGGTATGATAAGATTAAATCTCAGTTTCACAGAAACTACAAGACCATTCTCTGCATTGTTCTATATCGTTGAAAACTTAGCAATTAAAGCTCATATGTTACTGGGCTTAAGATCCATGAGAACTGAGAACATAACTATACTCCCACAAATGAATGGAATAGACTTTGATAATGAATTTATAGAGGAAATACTTTCCAGAGCCCTCACCGATTGGTAGAAGAGAGCCAAAAAGAATTGGTAATATTAAAGGCTTTCACAAACATACACAAACAGATGAGTGTATAGATCCACTTACACCAGCAACCCCATCCTCCAGAATTAGTGACTCAGATAACAGTACTGATTTATCAATTTTTCCAGCCCATCTCACTAATGATTTGGTTATACCACCTAATTCATACATGAAGGTTACCATAAAGAGCAAATTACGGAATAGTACTGTTCTTGTCTTAGAAGAATTATGTAAAGTAAAAGGATTGTCAGTAGAAAACGCATTATGTCATACGAACGACGAAGGGCTAACTCAGATATTCATTATTAATCACATGAATGGGGAAGTTCAGTTGAAGAAGGGAACTTGCATAGTTAATATTGAAAAATGTTTAGCCCCTGTGAAGGAAATAAATATTGGTGGAGTAACAAGTGAGATAAAATCTACGGATAGAGAAAGAATAAAAGAGAATTTAATTCACTCAGGTGAATTTGACGAAGAAAATGATTTGTTAACCCTGCTGGAAACACACAGGGACACTGTAGCCTTGCCCGGAGAACGATTAGGGTGTACTAACTTGATTAATCACATGATTAATGTGCACCCAGAAACACCACCAATTTTCTTACCAGCTTATCGCATACCACACTCCCAACGTACACTTGCAAATCAGTATGTCGATGAAATGTTAAAGCTTGGAATTATTGAGCCTTCAGTTTCTCCGTGGAACGCTCCCCTTTTCTTTGTGCCCAAGAGAAATGGAGAAATGCGTGCGGTAGTAGATTACCGTAAACTAAATAATCACACCATCCCTGACAGATTTCCCATGCCATTGCTAAGTGATGTTCTACAGAATATTGGTCCTGAGAATAATATATTCTCGACCATCGATCTCCTAAACGGATACTATCAGATTCCGGTATCTCAGGAGTCACGTAAATACACTGCCTTTTCAACAAACAGAGGCCATTATCAATATACAAGAATGCCAATGGGACTGAGGACAGCCCCCGGTACGTTCCAGCGTCTTATGAATTACGTATTGTCCGGAATTTTAGGACAAGGAATATTTGTTTATCTTGACGATATTATTATCGCAACGAAGAATATTAAGGATCATCTCAGGAAATTAGACTTACTCTTACAAAAGCTTAGTGATGCTGGATTAAAAATTAAACTTTCTAAATGCAAATTTTGCTTTAAGGAAATAAATTTCTTGGGCCACAAATTAAGCTCTGATGGTATTCACACCACTGATGACAAAATACAGGCAGTGAGAGATTTTCCTGAACCCACTACGACTGACGAAGTTAGACAATTTTTAGGTCTGGCTGGGTACTATAGGTCCTTCGTACCACAGTTCTCTCATATAGCCTTCCCTCTATTCCAACTACTCAAAAAAGATGCTGTATTCCAATGGGAAGAAGAACAAAAAAGGGCATTTAACAATCTAAAAATTAAACTAACGAATGCACCTTGTTTAGCATATCCAGATTACACGAAATCATTTCTTATTTGTACAGATGCATCAGTTAAAGGATTAGGGGCTGTACTGATGCAGGAAGATAAAAGAGGAAAGAATCAACCAATTGCATTTGCCAGCAGACAAACAAGAGGTGCAGAAAAAAATTATAGCACTACAGACTTAGAGGCACTTGCAGTGATTTTTGCATTACAAAAGTTTCGAGATTTGGTATATGGTTACGAAATCCACTTATTCACCGACCATAAACCACTGGTGGGTATGTTTAAAGAAAAACTCCTTTCTGGGAGGAGAGCAAGATGGAAATGTACAGTTGAAAACTACAATGTACAAATACATTATATACAAGGTAAAATGAATATAGTAGCTGACGCATTATCTAGGAACCCGAACACAATTCAGGTCGCGGCGTTAGATCTCAAATATCCCAAACCACGAGGATATCGCAAAGGCACAAAGACTTGACCCAGTATGGTCAAAAGTAATATACAAGTTAGAAAGTGGAGATGACATACAATTACCCAAACTGCATGTCCCACTTGAACAATTCACAATGGTCAATAATACATTATACAAAATTAACTCTAAACAACCAAAACGCCAAAGAAATACTAACCAGTTGGTAGTACCTAATGACATGATACCCCAAGTATTACGAATGATACACGACAGCCCACATGCAGGACACCCTGGAAAGGATAAGACATTCAACCAAGCCCAGCTATTATATTACTGGCCTTCATTACGAAGAGATATACACAATCATATAGACAGATGCGAATCATGTGCGAAACACAAAGGATACCCAATCACACCTGCACCGATGGGTAATTACCCAGTACCACATCAGCCATGGGACGTTGTCGCTGTTGATTTACTCAAGATGCCATTATCATACAATAATAACCTATACTTATTCGTAGCAACGGATCATTTTTCCCGTTATGTCATTTTAGCTCCAATTAAAGATAAGACAGCAGAGACAGTAGCAAAGGCAATAACAGATAATGTAATATGTCGCTTTACTACCCCAAAGGTATTAATAAGTGATAATGGAGGAGAATTTAATTCTGAGATCTTACAAGAAATATGTAAACAATACAACATTAAAAAGGTTAACGTTTTGGCCTATCACCCAGCATCGAATGGGTTGGTAGAGAGACAAAATAAAAAGGTATTAGATGTGCTACGACACATTCTCAGTGAAAATTATGCAAGCTGGGATGATTGGATTCCCAGAGTAGAGGCCTCCATTAATGGGTCTATAAATAAATCCATTGGTGACACACCACATTTCATTATATATGGCACAGATAAAAAATTACCATATGAGCTCCTAGAAGGTGACAGCATGCCTATATACAATTACGATGATTACTCTAAACTCCGTTTACGTGAATTCCAGGACATACACAAAAGAGTGCAAAAACAATTAACGATGTCCAAGGAAGAAATGACGGAGGCATTTAACAAAAAGGCAAAAGATTCACCTATCAGCTTAGGAGACATTGTTTACGGAGTCATTCATACGAGAGACAATAAATTATCCCCTAAATTTGAGGGCCCATACAGAGTAATTAACATAAAGGCAAACAAAGTTTTAATTAAGTCACTTTCAAGTGGCGAGGAAAAACAAGTTCATATTGACCATTTAAAACGAGTTTCAAGGGAATTATCACATAATTATTCAGCCTCGGATACAACCGAACAGGTGAACGTACCTCAAGAAACCAAGCAAGAACACAACAATGATTACAAAAAGAAATTAAGGTCATATACCAAACAATCGAACATAGGTGCAACTATTCCAATGAAATCTACAGTACATCATTTACGAGAATTAAATATCGATTTAAACTCCTTCTATAAATGAAATAACAGCCAACCGTAACGCACATCATCACTATCATCAACCACAGCTTTATAGGAAATTAATAGATTTTTTTTTTTTTTTTCGGTAGGTTACGATGAAGGGACTTATGCTATGGATTCTCCTATACATAGTAAGGGTATATGCGCACCTAGACCCCAAGCATATAGTACGACAAGGATGCCTCATAGCTCCAACGGCCACGACTACAATCGTCAAGGACGTCATGAGTACTGAAATAAGTCTAGATTACTTGTATGACTTACCTACTTATATAGAAAGACTTGCGACGCCGATGCGAACTCTGGACTTCAAGATAGGGAATTATGTTTCACAATCACATATCACCAAGGAAGTGGATGAAATGGTGAAGTTAGCGAAATGGAAACTAGAACAGGCGAAGTCAACTATGCTCGTCATGATCCAAGATCTCCCATCTTATGGAACAGAGGTGCTGAGCGACAGGAACAACATCACACGTACTCGCCAAAAGCGCGGTTTGTTCGATCTGGGCGGCGCAATTCTTGGGAACATCTTTGGATTGGCTACAGAGGATGACCTTAAAGAAATAAACAAAAAATTTAATAAGATAGCTCAGGTACTAACATACCAAGATAAATTCATCACAGGACAGAACTCAGCAATGAAAACAATTGTGAAAAATCTGAAACAAGCAGAAAACGTAGCTCTCGAGAGTATAGATAAAATAAATAACTTGGAGGGTAACGTTACCCTTTTCCAGCACTTCTCCATCATCACAGAACATATTGACACGATTCTACTACAATTAGAGAACACTAGAGATCATTTCAGGGCACTTATGCAAGGAATTTCGAATGCTGGTGATGGCAAGATCACAAATGACTTACTCCCAGTTCATGAGCTACGTCAGATAGTTAGTCAAGGCATACATAAACATAAATTGAAGCCATTGTTCCGCAGTAGGGAATTTATGCAATATTACCCGTACTTGGAAGCAACACTAACACCAACATCAGTGATAGTTCATGTACCATTCATCACGGAAGACCTGTTCACAGTATACCAAATACACCCCTTCCCCTATAGAAACAACAACACTTTAGTCATCATCAACATCAACACAGACACCGAACTCATCATGGTCTCCAAGAGACGAGACACTGTCACTTTCGCAAGTGAGTCAACGATTGAGCGAAAGTGCCGCACATCCTTACATGCTGTTCATCTTTGTCCTGCGTACATTTTCACGTTTCAGCCTACTGATACGGTCCCTTGTGAAATGGCTATCATCAGCAATAACAATATTCATCATCATTGCAACTTCACTTTTGCTCCAGATAAACTTGTACACCATCAACGCATTGGACACTCGCAGTTTTTTTATTTCCCTCATAACACATCAGTTTACATAGTCTGTCCAGATATACCACCATCTCATACATCAGCCTCAGGATTATACATAGCACCAGACTACTGTGCGGTATTTACACCATCCATGTCTACTTTTTCCACCATCAATCACTACGCCATTATCAACCATACACACAAACATTTCCACCCACTGCCTGATATGGACTTAAACATGAGCACAAGTATTAAGCTGACTTCACCTAAGTTTGAAACTATGCAGCTGATCAATGAAACTATGAAGCCCTGGGAAGATTTGAGTTTGAGTATGTTCAACCCATATTATGTGTATAGCCAAGCACCTTCTGTCTTCATAATTATCTGCATTGTGGTTGCAGTATTGCTGTTGGCCATGCACAGAATGCATGCAAGAATTGCTAATTTGGAGTCATTGTTTAGTGGGGGGAGAGTTAACATCACAGTTAACCACCCTGAATGAAGTGTATATATTTTGTATATAGTATTAATTATATATAAAAAAAAAAAAAAATAATAATAATAATAATAATAATAACACAAAGAAGAATGACCCATATATGACAAACCAGTACCATTATCTTTGAATGAAATATTAGTAACTCTTACAATAATCTTAATTTTAAACTATTTTTATTCTTGCATGTATGCAATTCACTATAATAACCCAAGTACATACTGTATTACAGTTAAATAATTTACTTTAATGCATTTATTCCAATATGTATTCAACTTATTTAAAATGTAATATTACTGAATAATCACTATTTACTATGAATAATATATGTATACAATATTCATACAATTATGTTACTTTACAATATTATGTATTTCACTTAATTAGCTTATAAGTTCATTATAATGTGTATGTAGTATGTATTAATATATTATAACTATTAAATGTCGATGGTACGTCATTTTCGCGCGGCCGAGCAAATATAGGACTACATAATAGATAGATAGATAAATAGATAGATAGAGAGACAGATAGAAGCAGGAAGTCAAATGATGAGAAGGTGTTGTGTTTGCGAGCAGCGCTAAACGCTTACACGGAGGAAAGCTGACGACAGCGGCCAGTAAGGAGATGATTCAGTTAGCTGTCAGCAGTCCTCTCGTGAGAAAGTTCTGTTGCCATGAGGAAGATACGTGACACACACACCCTACTACACGAGATGTTAGGAAAGAGAGTTTAGAAGGAGACAAGCGACCCTAGAGAGAGGTCGAGACGGAGATTAGCTTTAGAACAGAGAGAGAGAAGGTAGCTACCCAGGACTTATACTATTATACCTGTTTAATATTTCCAAGACAAATAAAAATAGTCCCATACTATTCTTTACCTCTCCCGTCACTACATGACATCTGGTGGGGAAACTACTACAAGATATAAAAGCCGCTCGACCACAAGTCTAAAATATACTTCTCTACAAGTAACTACAAAGTCTTTATGACACACCTACGCAAGTCTGAGAAGATGCTGGCAATACAGTGGCATGACAAGAGGGTCGTGCACATGCTCACCACCGTACACAAGGGGGAACTGAAAGACAGTGGGAAGGTCGACCGTAGAACAGGAGAACCTGTGAGGAAACCTGATGCTGTCATAGAATACAATATCAACATGCGGCTGGTGGACAAGTCCAACATGATGATTGGAGAGATCGACTGCCTCAGGAAGAATACTAGGTGGTACAGGAAAGTTTTTCTGCATCTCATAGACATGACGATGCTGAACGCCTTCATCCTGTACAAGATGAAGGTCAAGTCACCCAAGTCCTTCTCCCTGAGGTTGTTCGCCAGGACTTGTGTTCAGCAGCTGCTTGAAAGATATGGTAAGGTGACAGCAGCAGCTCCAAGGCGCCATGCAGTAACACTTTCCGACAGACTTGAGCAGAGGGCGTACATGGATCGGCACAGACTGGTGCAAATGTCTGCCACAACCAAGAGGAAGGTTGCGATCTGCAGGTGCCAGGTGTGTGCACATACCACCCGATGCACACCTGAGCACAAACACACCTCTTGGCAGTGTGCTGAGTGCCAGGTTCCCCTCTGTGTTACCTGCTTCTTTGATTACCACAGCCAGAAGCAGTTCTAAAAGTGCAAGTGGGAAATGAAAATAATGTGTAAATAATGTGTAAATAGCAAGTGAAAGCAATGGATGTACATATGATTGAACAGTGTAATATAGTTTTATGTTACTACAAGTGACAGTGAATAACATAGTGTAAGTAAAATAGAAGTGTAAATATTGAAAATACAATAGAAAATGTAAATAGAAATGTAAATAATTAGTAATATAAGAATATGAGTACAAATACTTGAGGTTATAACAGTGAAAGTGAATCCGTGGCTCTCTACGTATTTTACTGAATGAAAAATTGAATGACTTCAGTGACAATAAACTAATACTACAGAAGGAAACTTATGGATAAAGACTGCAGATATATATAATTGTTTTATATAATAATAGGAATATAAAGGGTGAGTGTTTGTTTGAATAATAAATGACAGAATACCAGCGGCGAACTAGCGCAAGTGGGAAGGTCATACGTGCTCGTAATTTTCATTGCTTTCACAGTGTTTTTTTTTTTGGAGTATGGATTCCAAACTACTTGATAATCATAGAATAGTGTTTCTAGTGATAATATCTGGCTGTGGTAATCATATTATGGGTTGTCGGGAAGTGTAAAGTGGAGACTTCATTACCCAACTTCAGAGGTCTCCACAAGTCCTACGGTACTCGACGAAGGCTCAACAAACATCCCAGGAGAAAGCTGAAGGTATGTGCCATATGCATGTGTAATTGTAATATTCTAGGACTAATAACTGATTTTTGACAAATATTTTTTGAGAGTCTTTCGGAGCCCGAATATGCCCGCGGGACACACAAGACAGAGCAAAACAAGCCCGCGGTTAAGGGGTTAAGTGGTTGTGGAATGGCTGGGAGAAGAAGAGATGAGAGGAGTGAGGAAGAGATCAGTAGGGCAGAAGTAGCTGAAGCAATGAAGATCAAGATGGGAAAGGCCTCAAGGAACTGATGGAGTGTGTGGTGAAATGCTGAAGTATGGGGGTGAGATTGTTGTGGAGTGGATAGGGAAGTTGTGTAGACTGGCTTGGGAAGAGGGAAGGGTTCCAGAGGACTGGGAATCAGGTATAACTGTTCATTTATATAAAGGAAAGGGGGAGAGAGAGGTGTGTGGTAACCATCGGGGTATTTGCCTTCTTAGTGTGACTGGAAAAATGTATGGTAGAATACTTATTGATAGCGTTAGGCATATAACAGAGGAGCTAGTTGGAGAAGAACAAGGGGGATTTAGGAAGGGAATAGGATGTGTAAATCGGATATTTGTTCTAATGTGTTTAGTGGAGAAGTATCTAGAGAAGGGAAAGAAAGTGTATGCTGCCTTCATGGACTTGGAAAAAGCATATGAGAGAGTAGATAGGCAAGGTATGTGGAAGGTTTTACGAATCTATGGAGCGGATGGGAAATTGTTGAGTGCTGTGAAGAGTATGTACGAAGGCGCTAGGGCTACGGTGCGAGTGGATTGTGAACTGAGTTCTTTGATCTAAATGTGTGACTGAAACAGGGTTGCGTGATTTCTCCATGGCTGTTTAATATATACATGGATGGGGTTGTAAAGGAGGTGCAAGGTAGGACAGTGGATGTGGGGGTGGCTCTAATGAATGAGGTGAGAGGTGTGGAAGATTCCAGTGTTGCTGTTTGCTGATGATACAGTATTGTCAAGTGAAGCTCAATGGGAGTTGCAAGGTTTGGTGAATGAAGCTGGGACAGTGTGTAAGAAGAGGAACCTGAAAGTTAATGTAGACAAGAGTAAAGTTATGGTTTGAGAGGAATGAAGTCACAGAATGCACAGTGAATTTGGATGGTGAGGATATGGAGAATGTGAGTGTATTCAAGTACTTGGGTAGTGTGATGAGTAAAGATGGAAGTTTTGGGGATGAAGTACTTGAAAGGGTACAGTAGGGAAGGAAAGTTGTTGGTTCAGTGAAAGCGGTGATGAGAAATAGGGAGGTGAGTATGGAAGTCAAGAAGTCACTGCATGATAGCATTGTAATCCCTACCCTGACGTATGGAAGCGAGGCGTGGACCTTGCTAGAGGGGAACAAGTCAAGACTGAGGGCAGTGGAAATGAGTTACCTGAGATGATCATGTGGAGTGACATGGAGGGACAGGTTGACGAATGAAGAAGTGAAAGAACGTTGTGGGGTGGATGTGTATGTGATTGAGAGAATTAGGAGAGATACACTGAGGTGGTTTGGACATGTGGAGAGAATGGAGACTGAAAGACTAAGAGGGTGTATGTAGGTGAAGTGGAGGGAGGGGGAGACCGAGGATGAGGAGGAGGGATGGAGTTGAGAGGTATATGAGGGAGGGGGGAGTGAGCTGGGGGAGGGCAGTCAAATGGTGAGTGACAGAGCGACTTGGAGGCGTTTTGTCTGTGGCCACCCTTTGCGGGATTAGGGAGTCGGGCTATAGATAGATAGGTAGATTATTGAGTGATCTTTTCTTGTTTTCTTGATCGAGATCAGGCAGTAATATTTCAGTGCTTGGCATGCCAGTAATCTGATTATGCAATGTAACTGGTGACACTAAATGTAAAACACAAGAGCACAATTAATGACAGTTCATATAACTAATCATGGTTACCCAGGGTATTACAAACTGGATATCTCCTTTCTGTTTATTCTTGTAATCTCAGTATAAGCCGGTAGAATTTGTCAGCAAGCAGTGAATGAAAGTAATACACATGTGTCCTTTATGTTACTCTGTAATACGAGAGCAGCCTCTATAGTCCCTGCTAACACGAAATGACAAAAAGTGCTAGGACTTGAGGGTTAGATTCTGTAAGGTTCAGTAAAAACAGCATAAAAATTTAACTTTTACATAACTTGATTCATTATTTTAAAGTATTATAAACTGTTGAGAAAAAATGAAAGAATAATTATCAGTACTCATTACATTATAATTATATATTTATGAAATTACGTATAATCTGACTATAGGGACAGTTTTTGTCAACAGATAGTCCTTTAAAATTTTCTAAAGTATATTATTTACTGCTGTAATCCATGTTTCTTACAAGACAAATACTTTTACGGTCTCATGTAGTCATTAATTCTATGGTGTAAGTCTTCCCTGTTACATAATCTCTGAATGCAAATACTTCCACCATCACCAATAAAACTTATGATTTCTTCCTGCATCCAGGTCCGGACCCACCTTAAAATCTAATCAGTGGTGCCATGCACAACAGACCTCGCTCGACAGTAGTAACTCTTTTTTTTTGCCATTAAATATTGACTCGTTTCTACCATTTAGCGTCAGTGCACAATTAAAGTCTAAGGTCATGGTGCAAATGTTTTCAAGTTCGCCTCTGAGCATCAGTGATCTTGCATTTGACCATTCAAGGTCACTGAAGGTCAAAGGTCATGTCAAATGAAAGCCAATATGAGACTTCCTATATCCTGGTAATAGTATCTCTATCTTCAACGAGTTCCGAATTATAGCCCTTTGAATTTCTGTTAACTTGATTTTGACCTTTCGGGGTCACTTACAGTCAAAGGTCAAGGTAACAATTAAAAATCCATATGGGACTTCCTATATGCTGATAGTAGTAAATATCTCTATCTTCAACCAGTTCTAGTTATAGTCCCCTGAATATCCGTGACCTTGAGTTTGACCTTTCAAGTTCCTTTAGGGTCAAAGGTGTTGGTGCCAAATGAAATCCCATATTACGAGTTCCTGTATGTTCCTAATAGTAAATATCTCTATCTTCAACTGTTTTCAAGTTATAGCTCTCCGAAAATCCATGACCCTGATTTTGACCTTTCAGGGTCACTCGGTTACGTCCAAAATTTAATCACTTTCTTTGGGGACCAGTGTCCACATATCCTGAAAGTTTCATTTAATTTCATTCAGCCGTTTTTCCGTAATGTTGCTAACAAACAAAGGAACAAATTCGACCTAAAACAATATCTCGGCGGACTCTGTCCAGGCGAGGTAACTAACACTTCTTTGGTCCACTTCCCAAATGTTCACCTGCTTTATTTTGAACTCCGACAACCATTTTTTTTTAGATATCTTGGACACAAACGACTTCGTTAAATGCATGGCCTCAGTGCAACCTCGTTGGTCGAGCTTATGAAAAAAAAAAAGTGCTGGTAGAATACTTTGCAAACTTGTTTTTATTTCTTTCAGAAATTATATACTGTTCATTCCAGTGGCTAAAGTTCTTCTCCTTGATAAGACTACCTTTGAAATTTATAATCCATTTACTAGACTGACAATCTCATTTTTTATGTTGTTGAAAATGTCCGAGTTTGCGCTATTCTGCACAAGCATTTACTCAGCCTCTGCCAAGTCTCCAAAAAGCATTAATCAAAGATCATGTGATGCATATTGATCTAAAAAAAAAAAAAAAAACTGATTTGCCTTTAAACCGTACTTTGATAACGATAAAACGTTTTACTTTCGCATCATTTTTCATCTTCTTTTGTTAGCTTGGCGAGGAGAATGATGATGATGATGACGATGATGATCATGATCATGATCATGATGAAAAGTAATAATAATAATAATAAAAAAAAATAAAAAATAAAAAATAATAATAATAATAATAATAAAGACATTGAACATTAGGAGTTTCTAGACACTCCTATTCAGTATCCTTCCCATCAGCAGTAATTATCTTTTTTTTTTTTTTTTGTGATAACAGAAAAACTTAGGAAAAAGAACTGTCTAAACCTCCTCCCCCCCAAAAAAGTGAAAAAATAGCACATATATAAAATTAAAATAATTACTTTTTCCATTTTCCTAAAACCAAGACTGGTATGGCATGAGGAAGCCCCGAAATATTACGTAAATTTCCTAAGCATGTGAAGATAACAGATGTCTGAACTTTATGTAGCTTGGCAAACAAAACATTCCAGTGTGGGAAGAGACCGACCACACCTAAAAATAACAGACTTTACCACAAAATGACCGTGAAATATTAAATGTGTGTGCTGGCTTACACGTTCAGACACACACACAATAATACAGCTGGGTCATCTCGCCTCCCCCGTTCTTCCCAACCTGGCACTCCTCCAGCGCGTCTCCTTCATATTGCACCCACTCCCCCCCTCGCCTTAACACAGCATTCTCATTATGTTGCACTAGACTTTCTAGCACTCCTCTGGCCTTTTTAACATTTGTTCTTTTTCCCGCTCTAATTATACCATTACCTTCTCTCTCTCTCTCTCTCTCTCTCTCTCTCTCTCTCTCACACACACACACACACACACACACACACACACACACACACACACACACACACAGCACACTAACTCAACGCCAACTGGCACCTTGTTTGGGGTCTCACATCCATCTCATGAGTTAGAGTGTATGTCAGTCAGGGGCTATCTGTCTTTGCCAAGTTGTTCTGGTGTGTGTGTGTGTGTGTGTGTATGTGTGTGTGTGTGTGTGTGTGTGTGTGTGTGTGTGTGTGTGTGTGTGTGTGTGTGTGTGTGTGTGTGTGTGTGTGTGTGTTTTCCTCATGGACTGAAAGGACATGTTTATATGGCGCGTGATGAAGGCCTGAAAAAAGGCAGGTTCCTATGACCGCGTGGATAATGAATGGTGTGAATAATGACTGTAAAAGAGTGGAATTAGTGAGTGTAGACTTGTGTGGCAGGTACACCACAGTGTTGTGTAAAATAAAAATGGAACAGTGTGGAGAGGGTGAGCTAGGAGGGTGTGAAACATGCTAGGTTTGGTATGAATGTACAAGGACATTGTAAGGAAAGTGTTGTGCTGTTGTTGAGCGGCGAATGGCAGAGAGGAACGAACAATAAATGTGTTTATTTTAGGCGCTTGTACGTAAACTCTTGAGTCTGAGGATAGCAGGTCGCAGCGATTAGTGGGTATCCACCCTGGAACAATAGTAGTGAGAAAAAAAAAAAGTTTTAGGACCATCACTCCTCAATATCGTCTCCTTACTCTCTCTCTCTCTCTCTCTCTCCTCAGCATAATGTAATGTCCCGCTCCTCCTTCATCTCCACGTTTTTTGTCCTCGTTCTCATTATACCATTCTTTTCATCTCACTTCCCATTCTAGCACCCTCGTCATCGTTATACTCATATACTCTTCTCAACTCTTTCTATGTATCCGTCTCTCTCTCTCTCTCTCTCTCTCTCTGTCCGTCTGTCTGTCTGTCTGTCTGTCTGTCTGTCTGTCTGTCTGTCTCTCTCTCTCTCTCTCTCTCTCTCTCTTTCTCTCTCTCATTATATTGTTTATACTTATCAGTATCATATCATCATCATCATTTCTCTGTTCTCACAGATGTACAAAGAATGTGCAAAATGTAGGCAAAAGGAAACAGAAGAAACCAAGGCCCGGATCATTCCTTAAGTACACAGTGAAAACGAGCTTCATTCGCATATAATAATAAGCTGGAAATACGGTACTTGAGGTAAAGCAACTTCACGGAACTATAAGATAGTAACACCTTTCATACATTATATATAATCTACACTTGACTGTGCTAAGGTCTGCTTTCCTTCCACATGAACATTCAGCATAGTAGTTATAATGTTTGACGCAGAGTTTTGCCTGACTGCTGAAAAACCTTATTAGGAGGTGCCAATATTATCGTAAAAATTGTTAATGAATCCTGCTGTCCCGATATATTCTTAACTCCATGATCAATAATGGGCGACAGGGCCAGCGGTAAACTGCTTCTTGTCCTGCTGGCCTTAAGGACGCGGCGGCGACGCTAGATGAACGATAACTTTAATGTTAACTGGTTTTTGTTTTCTGTCCACACAGCTCGAGGCTCATGAATCCAGGGCTCGGACTTTGCTAAAAAAAAAAAAATACGGTAATTGTAATCTTAATGTACATCTACATGCAGGATATGATGGTATTAAGATATTTTCACCTGCTTGAAGCGGTAAGACACGGTTTCTTCATTAAGTATACTTTAAGTGGTGATGCACTGTGCAGAGTCAGAATAAACCTGTGTGTGTGTGTGTGTGTGTGTGTGTGTGTGTGTGTGTGTGTGTGTGTGTGTGTGTGTGGACAGCGTGGGAATTTGGCCTGGCATGAGATTGAAAAGTCAGTATCACTGGAAATGGGATTAAGAGGAATGTGTGCAGTTTGTGCTCAATGAATATAATAGAATAGGAAATACTGTATATCACAAAGGTCGTTGAGAAATAATTCCGTTATGGTTGGGTCGAAGAATGTGGTTAGGCGACATGGTAATGAGGAGAGAATGGATGCTGAGAAGGTGGCGAAAATGTGTGTGTGAGTTTGAAGTTGGAAAGAGGCCTGGTAGGCTAAGAACAGAGGGAATACACATGGTAAATGAATGAGTGAGAACAGAGAGGCATGGAAGTTGACAAGACAAGGGAATTCTGTGTTGAAGTAACTACGAGACAGCACCTGAAAAAGGTTTAGTGCCCCAACTGAACTTGGCAATCAACGGATTGACTCCATATCTGTAAACGAAAAACTATCTATCTCTCTATCTATCTATTGCCAGACTCCATAATGCTGTAAGGGGTGGCCATTTGAATTTGTGTTATTTGGCGGGGAGGGGCAGTAACCCAACACCAACCCACTTGTTGACACGTAGGGAGCACGTATGGTCTGGTTATATGGTTACCACCCAGCGTTGTTAATGGTCACCAAACAAAAATGGGTAGACGGCTTTGCCTGTAAAGTAGGGCTGGGATATTCGGAGACTGATAGTAAGTGAATGACTGGCTGGCCCTGGACATGCTGATGGTAGTTTTTCTAGCTTCATGCTTCCCCTTTCTTTTTTTCTGAACCCTATGTCCCCCAGTGGTCACAACCATGATGAAAAAATGGTCGTGATGATGATGATGCTAATGATGATGAAGGTAGTGTAAAAAGTTAGGTGAATAGATAACTAGTGATTTGATAAGTGTTTGTATAGGCAGATGTCTGAAATCTATTAAAAAAAAAAAAAAAATCTTGCACAGTAATGGCCTCTTCATATCCCACGACGAAGCAGTCGTCAGTCCAACCTCTTGTTTCTGTGTCTCACCTTTGTTCCCAGTGTCCCTCTCCTTATGTTCCTTGAAGATACACACACACACATTAGCTAAATGTTTATATGATACAACGACTTCCAACTGTATGAGAACAGCCGCCGAAATTATTAATACATTATATGTATGATGCTTACGTGGAATGGGTAAACACGAGTCTGTTGTATACATCATGAGAAGAGGTCTGAATACTAGAACAGTTTTATAACCTAAACTTGCGTAACAGGGCTCGGATGCTACTCCAAGTATGGAAAGAAACTTCTCTGGTTGTTAAGAAGCATCATGTACGGTACGTACTAAGGTGCATAAGCATGCGATACATTACGAAACTTTATGATATTAGGATATGAGTTATTCCTTATGCTGAGTACACATAAAAGTGTTAGACATCCAGCTCAGATGAAGCAGACTCGACATTTATCTTTTGTATTTGAAAGGAAGTGTTATTAACACAACAGAAATACTGAACAACACACACAATTGCTGTTCACTATAGCTCATACACCCTGGGTAAGTAAGAAGGTCTGGCATACACCAGAATATCGTCAATCAGCAGTACCCTTGGTAAGGTTATTTCTAGCCAATACAAAGGTAGAACCTCAGCGAGAAAATAAGTAAAATCCTGTGGTATTAGACGTAAAAATATTGACAACATTTCTGTCCACAAGCATAGGTACCTACAAGCTCAACAAACTCGTCTTTCGACGTTAAGAATATGATAAAAAAAAAAAAAAAAACAGCTTTATGGCACTTCCGTGGTTAATATGAATTGTTCATGGGCCACAGGGAATAAGAAGTCTTCCCTCAGCCGAATAAAACTCTACCGGTAAGAACAATGGAAAACAGGTCGCCGCACTACAATAAGTAATGACACTTTTTTCTAAAACCCTTCACCAAGATATCTCGCTCCCATTATAAAAAATATCGATAACCAAAAACTCCTCCGTGTTATTCACGGAGTTGTAGAGGTTATATTCACATGCCTAAATTATATATAGTGAGAATACAATAGTATCAACCCAACTATACAGCAGATTCAGAATATTCTCGTGTACGGGTGTGGTGTCTGTGTTTTACTCTGCCAGAATTTTGAAAGAGCAAGGGCATGAATGACAGGAGGGAAAGGAGGGTGGTGGGAAAAAGATTCACGAGAGAGAGAGAGAGAGAGAGAGAGAGAGAGAGAGAGAGAGAGAGAGGATCCCGAGCCTCGAGCCAGCTCCTCCAGGCTCCAGCTCAGTGTTGATGCAGCAGGGGGTGGAGTAGTGTGCGTCGCCCCCCTAACCATACCGGGCCTCTCGTGTGTGCGTCGATTAAAGACTGTTGCCGTTAAACATACTGCTTGGCTGCAATTGTCGCATTATCTTACAGTCTAACCGACGCTGTGCAAGTCAGATGTTAAGACGTAAACATGTAACATAGATATTTTTCTACATTGTGTGATGTTTTTTCTCTCTCCAATGGAAATTTGGCTCCAAGCTAAGAAACACCAAGTCACATCAGATGACTTCTACCCCAGAAAATCGGTTTAGCGTTCCAGACACGAACTCATGACTGAATTGTCACATCAGAATTAGATAATTTTAGTCGATGCATGGAATCACATTTGATAGAAGAAAAACATTGAAACATTGCATTCTGACTGTCAGACGTAATGACGCCAGCATAATAAATGAGAGGGAGAGCTGTTCATATATTCATCAGTATATGAAGAACTGAGTAAGACAGGGATAACTGCTGGTAAAGAAATGAGTGCCAATATGTAGTGGCGTTATTAGGTGAATGTGACATTATGGTGAGGTAACCAACATGACAGATGATCCAGCTACACCTGACGCCTCACTAGCACCCAGGTAACATAAACACCTGCTTAAAAAGTTACGAACCACCATATTTTATACAAGAATTTATACCCCGCATTACTAGATGTCTTCTCGTATCTGAGTAAACACGTATGCCGGCGGCAAAGGTAAGGAAATAGATGTCATCGTGCTGAAGGGGTTAATGAGAATGCTTAGATTAATTCTAGCCACTTCGATAGGGTATAATAGACCTTCTGTTCCTGTACTACCATTAAAAACATTCACAGAACATAAAGAGGTGTGCTAAATGTATTCCTGTCTGTGGAAAATAATTACAGTAAGTTCACTTTGAGATAGCATGCCGTTGGTAAAAATTTGGATACTGTTTTGTTTAAATAATATTTTTCTCTGACAAGATTTTATTTCATCATACATCATTACTCACTGTGAAAACTAGGTGTCAGTATTTAATGTTTAGCATTTAATTGCTAAACATTTAAACGCTTCAGCACGGTCAGAAATTTACTTCTCATACAACTTCCATACGAATGTAATTATGAAAGGAAACACGTCTTGTAATGGTATTTGAGCAAGGCTGTGTCAAACCTCTCCAGTTATAAATATATGTCTCAGTAAAGTGAATGGCATGGTCTGAAGGTAGCAAGAATATAATGTATGTATCTTCGTACTGAAAAGGTTAAAGCCTCTCTCGTTACTAGAAGAAAGATGATGTAGGTTATGTGCTGTATCTGTCTACAGGGGCGTCCGAAATAGGAGGGAAGGAAGACAGTTATCTTCCTTCCTGAAGTCTTACTATGGAGCAAACGGTCGGTTTTGGCCCCAATAGCTCATCGAGAACTCATTACACCTATTCTGTGCAGTACTAACACCAGGAATAATGTTTGAATACATATGGTGCAGTATGTTATTCATTACAGATGTAGTTTCCAATACTAATGAGTGAAGTACCTGCTTATGTATTACACTGAGATACTTATTTCGGCCATAAATACCTGGTAATGTCATATTTTAAAACAAAATTGTAAGTCAATCAGTTAGTTCTTAGAGCAGCTACTATTTTTTTGTTCGAGAATTTCATGTTATTTAGAAAGGCGATATAGATGTACCCTTATTATTTTATTTATAGCTCGAGTATATATATATATATATATATATATATATATATATATATATATATATATATATATACATATATACATATATATATATATATATATATATATATATATATATATATATATATATATATATATATAGAGCCAGACGCCTTAATCCCGTAAGGGGTGGCCACAAACAAATCGCGTCTGTCGCCCTGTTCCCGCCATTTCACTGCCCTGCTCCCAGCTCACACCCCCCTCTCGCATATATATACTTCTCCACTTCATCTCTCCCTCTCATCCTTCGCCTCCCCTTCCCTCTCCCCCCCCCTCCATCTCACTCATATACACTCTCCTCGTCAGTCTCTCCAACCTCTCCACATGGCCAAACCACCTCAATGTGTTGGCAAGCCACTTTTCATGATGCCTTTATGCTTACTTAAAGCTTTCCATCCTATTCAGTTTTCATGCTCTTTCGTTAATTTTGGTTTTTGTCCCAAGTAATTATACTCATGAGCTGCTTTAAGAAACTTTTTATTTATTTTGATGGTGCATTTTTTTTTAAATTTGGATTAAACATTACTTTTTCTCCGGTGAATCCTTAGCCCTACTTTGAGACTCTGTTTAGGTAATTTAACATATCTTGCAATGTCTGTGCTGTTTCTGAGATTAGGACAAAATCATCTGCAAATCTTAAATGGTTTGAATATTTGTCATCTATATATGTTTACTTCTTTGTCTATACATTTTAGCTTTCTGAAAATGCTTTCAAGGCGTGCTGTAAATAACTTCTTTGAAACTGTACTAGTATCTCCCTAATGCACACGTTTCTCAATCTAGATTTTTTTCCGAGTTTTCTTGTAACAACTTTAACAGTTCCCTCTTTACATATGTTTTCGAGCAGTTTTACAATGTTCTCGTTTACTCCTTGTTCCCGCAGTGAATTTATACTTGCTATGTGCTTTATTGAGTCGAAAGCCATTTCGTAATCTACACAACCTAAGCACAGTGGTTTGCTGTATCCTGTAATTTTCTCATTTAGCTGATTACTCGATCAAGCATGCACTCCAAAACGTTGTACTCATGTCCGAATGAGACTTCCTGGCTACAGTTTTGAAGGTAGCTTGCTCATTTTACAGGCACATATGAAATGAATACTGAAGTCCAATACATTTATTTATTTATTTCCAATATCTCTTCATATATTTTATGTTCATAGGTATAATATTCATTTCCCGTCATTGCTGCTAAGTGGGAGCATAATGTGTCACGGCCAATCGGGAGGCTTAGGTCGGCACGCTGGTTGCTTAGCACTATTTTATGGAAATCGACGGAGATGCGCAAATAGAACTTATAAACAACTCTAACAGGTGTGCCTTTTTACGTCAAATTTAGATGTATGTATTACAGTTGCTAAGGCGTCGTCCCTGTTGGCCAAGATTAGGACTACCGGCATTAGAAATAAATCAGGCCAACATGGTGGAAACACTGTAGCCAATTAGTGCAAAATTTCAACTTCTACAACCATATCAGTATAAACTACAACAGGTCGTTTGTGTGGACGAATTAGTGGGGTGGGCAAGGCACAAAACGGGTGGGTAGTGGCAAAATAAGTTCATGGTGGGAACAGATGAAGGGGCCATTGATAAATGGGCCCAAGGAGGAACAAAGGTTCACTGGGTAAACTGTGACCATAGATGCCTTCTCCCGCAGGGGGAGTGGCCATCCAGGGGCCCCAGGCAATGCGGGTATGCACGATCGTAGACCAGAGGATCGCAGGGTACCCTGCTATACCCGTTACTCTATCCTGGCCTGAAATTGACGTCACTCCATGTTGACTGACTGAGTTGCAACAATAGATTGGCGTTAGAATATGATGCTAGCTTAGAATCGATATGGAAAGGATGTAGAACTGTAGTATCGTTTTTATTTTCTGCTACTGAGCTATGCGAAACAAGCGGCAAAGGATTAAAATCTATGTCCTGCTTTATAATATTTACTGAGATTTGTTAGGCATTCTTTCATACTCACAGTACAATTGCGTTTAGCATAACCTTGACCACCGACCCTAGATTAATGTTGCGCCACGTGATGAAGTCCCATTTCTTGTCTGTACACACTTCACCAAGGCTATACAGCTGCTGGGTATAAGTATCAGACTGACTTCTACAGCAGCGTCCCTTAAGCATCCCTGCTTTAACCGCTGTTTTATACATGTTTTTATTGCGATCTATGATAACACCTATAGCATTACAGGGATGACCTCTATCTCGATCACCAGATGGGATGCGAACTGTAACATTATCTCAAGGATTACGAGAGGCATGATCTAAACGACTACGCTTCACCATGCTTTCAGCCTGGGCTAACTGACCAACACCTGCTCTTGCCTGCTGATGTGTTAGGCTTTCTTTTAACATGGTGAATCGTGTGGATGGGTTATGTCTGATGACCTGGCATCTGGAAGGGTCGACTGGATGGGCTAAGTCAGAAGACCTGGCATCTGAAGGTGTCCACCCACCCACACAAAAATCACGGTGTACAGAATTCTAGGATGAAGTATTTTGAACAGAGTTCAAGGATGAAGCATCTGGACAGGCAGAGCCCTCGGGTTAATCACCTGAATGAGAAGAGTCTATGGGTGACGTGTAAGGTTTAAGTAAATCATCTTCTGTAACCAGTCTCTCCAGTACTTCTTTTGAGAGTGCAGTTGAACTCAACCCTACTCATGACTCAACACTGAAGGATGCTTTTTATGGGGATTGCTTGATTGCAGATTGAAACTGCAGAATTGTATTCCCATGGATCAGCCACCTAAGTCATTCTCACCTAACCATGAAATTATGTGTTTTATATCACTTACGGCTTTCGTCTGTTCCCTGACTTTGTGGATGCCTTGGTTTACCATGAACCATTAACAAGTATGGCCAAAGAAGTTTGAGTGTCGTAATGACTACCACTGTCACTATGAAGAACGAGATGCTCGAAACATTAACAAGTGACTATCTTGTTAGGTCCGAGGTAAAACTATGCATCAGCTGATGCCAGAGCTGACATGTCAAATCAGCTCATAATTTCAAGCTCGGCAACTTTGAATTTTGTAAGAAAGTGTCTAAAATGCTTCCTTGCAGCCGAAACAGCAAATCGCGTAATAGTCAGCTGATGCATTAGCTGAGGCAACAGCTGACGTGTTACTTCGGCTCAATATTTCAAGCTGAACAAATTGATACTTCATGAGAAAATCGCTCAGAGCACTCGAAGGCAGAAATTCGTACTTTTCTTCAAGGTGGGATAATCATGAAAACTGCGTAACAGTCAGCTGATGCTTCAGCCGGGGCAACAGCTGTCACGATGAATCAACTCAAAATTTCAAGCTAAACAACTTTCATTTCATGAGAAAATCGCTGAGAGCTCTCCTGGAGCAGATATTTGAACTTTCTTTGAAGGAGAGAGAGAGAGAGAGAGAGAATCCCCCAACTGTACTACTTAAAAACCTTTCAGTCGCCGCAGTTTCAAATATGTCAATCAGTTGGATGGCTACTTCAGTGGCCCTATTTGAAGTTAGGGGGCACAATTTGCAGTACTTTGTTAGAAGATCTTCCCACATCTTTATCCGGTAATATTTTCTTTTGGCACTGTATGTCAACCCGAGGCATCCCGTTGTTGTATGGATACGTCAGCACGTTTTGTCACGGTGACACCCAATGATGTATCCATATGTTTTGCAATTGCGAGGTTCATGATTTGCACATTTTTTCAAGTTTCACGGGTGATTTTGGGATACATGGCGTCTGGCAATGAATGAATGAAAATGAAATAAATATGTGGGAGACTTTCCTCTATCTGCCGTCAGGCGGGGATACTGCCTGGCCCAACCTGACCTCCTCCCCCACCCCTGGCACGCCATTTTCTTGGCAACTCACCTGTTAGCAGTGACCTGGCCAGTAAAGACATGTAGCGCCACGGTCTCTTCAATGACGAAATTCAAGGCGAAAGTGATTCCCGAGGTGGAGGACAAAGGAAGAAAGAAGCCAGAGGAAGAAACAAGCAGAAGTGATGAGGCAGTAATGTTTTTTACGTAAAAGAAGGTGCCAAAAGTTGATGTGTTTGGTGAGTGAACAACGCTTATATTGCCTATATTATTGTGTGAAATCCAGTATCCTCTTGTACTACATATAAATTCGTACCAAATAAATAAATATTTAACTATTATGAGTTTTTTTGGAATCGTTACCACTCCCATAGAAAATGTCTTCTCTGGAGCCTGGCCTGAGAGAACATGGTACCAAGGTGAGGGTACTGTTACCTGTATTGGTACCGCTAAACTCAGCTGAGCACTTTCTCTCTGAATTTTCGATGTTTTTCATAAAAAGCAGAGGTTTTAACCAAAAAAAAAACTTTCTGAAAATCTGCCGGGATTGTGGGGGGTCATTGGTGAAAAATTTGCCGGGATGCGGCGGGTTAACAAGATCAACTTCAGCTCTTAATCCAAAGTACTTTGACAAAATCTGGTTAACAATAATACTCTTGGTCGTAATTCGTTTCCGTTTCTTTTGACATTCAACACACAGATTTGAGCAGTTGTTTTACAGTATCTCTAGGAGGGTTTGCATATTTTGATAAAACTTTGACCATTTTGTCTCTACCGCCATGTCCTGTATTAACGTAAACACGTTTTATTGTGCCAAACATGTCCTCAGTGTGAACAGAGTAACAGGTTCTTGAGTTCTATCACTGCATTTTTTATTAACCTTTGAACATCAGTAAACTGAAGAACTTCATACCGTTCAAGGATGTAACACTGGGGATTTGATATTTTTTGCAAATGCTGCAGCAGCTATAAATTCCTCTATTGAATTGTAGTACTCAACCTATTTGTAATATTTATGAATCCGAATTTCTCTTCAGCATCACTTTCAAAAAATAAGTGCCTCCACAGAACCCGCTATTTTGACTGCACACTGACTTCTGCAAAAAAATATGAATCACTACCAGAAACAGAAAAAATGCTATAGAACAACGCTAACCTACAATTACAGTGGCTAGCATGTAGCTACCCAGACGTCTGCACACACACACACACACACACACACACACACACACACACACACACACCACATTAACTCAGCACCAACTGGCACCTTGTTCGGGGTCTCACATCCATCTTATTTGTTAGAGTGTATGTCAGTCAGGGGCTGTCTGTCTTTGCCAAGCTGTTCTGGTGTGTGTGTGTGTGTGTGTGTGTGTGTGTGTGTGTGCTATAGTTTCTTCATGGACTGATGTGTTTATATGATGTGTGACAAGGGCCTGAAAAAAAGAAGGTTCTTATGACCATGTGAATAATGAGAGGTGTGAATAATAAATGTAAAAGGGTGGAATTAGTGAGTGTAGCCTTGCGTGGCAGGTACACCATAATGTTGTGTGAAATGAAAATGGAACAGTGTGGAGAGGGTGAGCTAGGAGGGTGTGAAATATGCTAGGTTTGGTACGAGTGTACAAGGACATTGTAAGGAAAGGGTTGTGTTGTTGTTGAGCGGCGAATGGCAGAGAGGAACGAACAATGAATGTGTTAATTTTAGGCGCGTGTACGTAAACTCTTGAGTCTGAGGAGAAGCAGGTCGCAGAGATTAAGTGCGTATCCAACCTGGAATGATAGGATTGAGGCAAAAAATTACAGGTTTTGGGACCATCACTCCTCTAGAGCAAGTCATCTTCATTATACTCTCTCTCTCTCTCTCTCTCTCTCTTTCATTATTGTCTGTAATGATCAGTGTCATATCATCATCATGTCTCTATTCTCGCAACTGTCCAATGAATGTTCAAAATGCAGGCAAAAGGAAACAAGACAAACCATGTCCCGGATCAGTCCTTAAGTACACAGTGAAAACGAGCTTCATTTGCATATGATATTAAACTGAAAATTCGGTACTTGAGGTAACGCAATTCCACGGAACCATGAGACAGTAACACCAGTCATTACGTTACAGTCTACACTTGGCGGTGCTAATGTCTGTTTTCCTTCCAGATGAACATTCAGCATCCTAATTATTAAATTTGACGCAGATTTTTTGCTGACTGCTGAAAAATATCATTAGAAGGTGCCAAAATTATCGTAAAAATTGTTAAGGAATACTTTCGTCCCGATATAATCCTTAACTCCGTGATGAGTTGTGGGCGACAGGGCCAGCAGCAGACTGCTTCTATTATTCTTGTAATTGATTATATACTAGTCGTAGTCGAGCTGTAGTAAACAGTGAGTAGATACGGTATGTGAGGTGAGGAGGTAACCTCAGTTCACTTGTAGTCGGTGACAAGAGAAGATATAAATGAGTACTGGGGTTTGATAGTAGTTGTTATTCTCTGCAAAAGGGAAAGCTCAAGATTTTATACTAAGTTTGTCTCACAAGAGCGTCTTGATGTGAGAGCGGTTTGATGCCTGCTAACTTCTCTCGCTAGACCCCCCTTCTCGCTCTCTCCACTCCAGTCTCCTAATTCCTTCTGACCTCTCTTCCTCTTTCTTTCCGCATATAAGAACTTCCTTCACGTGGGCTATACTACCGTCGAAAGTTCTAGAAAGTTGTGTGTGTGTGTGTGTGTGTGTGTGTGTGTGTGTGTGTGTGTGTGTGTGTGTGTGTGTGTGTGTGTGTGTGGTCATGAGGCCCTGCTTGTGGGCTATTGTGCTGTGCGAGACATTCCTGAGGGGTGGTAACGTCACTTCCTTTGGCTCCTAGGTTTGACATTGACCTAACCTCTAGACTATATATGTATGTTGCTAGCTATTATGTATTAAGATATTTTAGAGTCCTGACACTTCTTGTCTTGTTGTCCATTAGGTCTCGGCGACGACGCTGGATGAACGATATAATGTTTTCTTAATTGGTTTTTGCTTGACACAGCTCGAGGCTCATAAATCCAGGGCTCGGACTTGACTAAAAAAAAATACGGTAATTGTAATCTTTTAATGTTTATCAATATCAATTTCTACATGCAGGGTATGATGTTATTGATATATTTTCAGCTGTTCGAAGCGATAAGACACGGTTGCTTGATTAAATACTGTATACGGTACTGAAGTGGTGATGCACTGTGCAGAGTCAGAATAAACCTGTGTGTGTGTGTGTGTGTGTGTGTGTGTGTGTGTGTGTGTGTGGACAGCATGGGAATTTGGCCTGGCATGCGATTGAAAAGTCAGTATCACAGGAAATGGGATTAAGAGGAATGTGTGGAGTTTGTGCTCAATGAATAGAATAGGAAATTTTGTAAATCACATTAAGTTGTTGAGAAAAAATTCTGGTATAGTTGGGTCGAGGAATGTGGTTAGGCAACATGGTAGTGAGAGAATGGATGCAACGAAGGTGGCGAAAATGTGTGCGTGAGCTTGAAGTTGGGAGGAGGCCTGGTAGGCTAAGAACAGAGGGGATACACATGGTAAATGATTGAGAAAAGAGAGGCATGGAAGCTGACAAGACAAGGGAATTCTGCGTATGGAGTAACTACGAGAGAGCACTTGAAAAACATTTAGTGCCCCCGACTGAATTTGGCAGTCAAAGAACTGACTCTGCTAGACAGATATACTGTATAAAAGCCACGTCTGTAATTAAAAACACCAAACAAAAATATGTAGACGGCTTGGCCTGTAAAGTACGCAGTGAGTTTCAGAGACTGATAATATGTGAATGACTGTCTGGCCCTGGACATCCTGATGGTAGTTTGCCTAACTTTATGCTTCCTCTTTCCTTTTTCTTTTTTTGAACCCTGTGTCCCCTCAGTGGTCAGAGTGATGATGAAAAAATGGTCGTGATGATCAATGCTGGGAACGCTACTAATAAAAAGTAGCGGCGCTTCCATTCCCGTTACTAGCTCGAGAAAGTAGTGGCGTTACTGGTTTCGCTACTTGATATGAAATGTAGCGGCGCTCCCGCTCCCGTTACTTTGGATAAGAAAAAGGTAGGCGAAGGAAAGGTTAACAAAAATCTGTGATATAGCAATACACTATATACTGTTTTGATAATATTAGTCAGTCTGAGTGGTTATGTTGTGTCCAGTAATGTCAGCAACTTAAGTTGAAAAAAAAAAAAATAATCATATACATGTCGGTGTCACTGTAATGAAGCTTAGAGCCGAAGTTACAGGAAAAAGTTATTTACTGTATAATGTAACAAATGTTCCTTTACATTGTTACCTAGTATACCTACTGAAAGTAACATACGTAAATATAAGGCAAAAAAATGTGGCCTACCATTGATACATATAATATAGATTTTTTTTTTTTCAGTGATACCTATTTATGTACGAAAACGGAAGTAAAAATGAACTGGGGTTTTCTTTTAAAGGTATTTATACAATAGCAATGTTTTTTCCATTACTTTAAACTGAAAGTAACATATTGTTACGAAATAATAACGTAGTGAGTAAGAATTAGTCTGAGAGTGGGGGAGAGAGCGGGAGTTACGACGGGGATAGTTAGAAGTGTGTGTATATGTGTGTGTGTGTGTGTGTGTTGCCTACATTTAGCTGACATCCTTATTTATCTATACTTAATTTAAATGATCGATAATTACCAATAAATAATAATAAATAAACTACGGATGTAATGTAGAACAGACATCATTAATTGACAGAATCCAAACCGTCGGCATATCTGTATGTACTCACCGACTCCGAACCTGTGTTCGTCGCTTGCGTAGCGAGCAGCGTGGTAACGTGTGAATACAGCCAGAAAATAGCGGCGCTCTCAGTTCCACTACTGGCTAAGAAAAGTAATGGCGTTACCACCATCGCTATTAAAATAATAGCGGAGCTATGTAGCGCCGCTACTAATAGCGGCGCTATTCCCCGCTTTGGTACTGATGATGATGATGATAATGATTATTATTATTTTTTTTATGTGTCCGACTCTGGGCATAGGCTTCACAGCCTGCTATCAAGGCCCAGTAGTCCTCCTACACACCATACACCTCTATATGTCACCACTTCGGCGCTAACACCCACCGTCCATATTGAATACATGCTAGGGCTGTCTCATACAGGACTGGTGCATTGGTATTAGCGGGAGTATTTTTACGACATGTCGGCGGGTCTTCTGGTAGATCAGTAAAGCCTGATTTAATGAAATTCAAATCCTTAAACTGTTCCCTGCCCCAGCCGGGATTTGAACCTGGGCCCGTTAGGACCGTACGCCACCTCTCTACCAGGTGTATAGACAACTAAGTGCTTTGATAAGTGTTTGAATAGCCAGATGTCTCAAATTTCTATAGATTTTTGTTCCTGCACAATAATGACCTCTTTATACCTCACGACGAAGCAGTCGTCAGTCCATCCTCTTGTTTTTGTGTCTCACCTTTGTTCCCAGTGTCCCTCTCCTTATGTTCCTTAAGATACACACACACACACACACACACACACACACATTAGCTAAATATTTATATGATACAACGACTTCCAACTGTATGAGAACAGCTGCCGAAATTACTGATACATTATATGTATGATGCTTACGTGAAATGGGGAAACACGAGTCTGTTATACATATCATGGGAAGAGGTCTGAATACCAGAACAGGTTTATAACCTAAACTTGCGTAACAGGGCTCGGATGCTACTCCGAGTACGCAAAGAAACTTCTCTGGTTGTTAAGATGCATCATGTACGGTACGTACTTAAGTGCATAAGCATGCGATACATTATGAAACTTTATGATATTAGGATATGAGTTATTCCTTATGCTGAGTACACATAAAAGTGTTAGACATCCAGCTCAGATGAAGCAGACTCGACATTTATCTTTTGTATTTGAAAGGAAGTGTTATTAACACAACAGAAACGCTGAACAACACACACAATTGCTGTTCACTATAGCTCAAACACCCTGGGTAAGTAAGAAGGTCTGGCATACACCAGAATATCGTCAATCAGCAGTACCCTTGGTAAGGTTATTTCTAGCCAATACAACGCTAGAACCTCAGCGAGAAAATAAGCAAAATCCTGTGGTATTAGACGTATATATATACAGTATATATATATATATATATATATATATACGATCGGAGAAATGTCACTGCCATCCTTCCAATTCCAATTCATATAACCCTCGCCCCCATCGTCGCCTTCGTCAGGGTGGGGAGGAGATGCTGGTGTGAGAGGTTGGGGAGGAGCAGTGCAGAGGGCTTCCCCACTCGCACTCCTCTTCCCTCGGCCTTTACCCTTTCCCTTACCCTTACGGCCTAGGGGAACATCAGGGGGCTGTGGGGAGGAAGTCTGGGAATATTGGGGAGCAAAAGACGTGCTGGGGAGTGGTTCCTCCTCACCTTCCCCCTCCATCACCACACCACGTGATTCAACATGCACCCTCACTGCCCCACGTGATATGCCCCGCCACCTCACACCACCACAGGAGAGCGATGACTCACTCCCGCCACTCTCACTTTCAGTTGTCACCCCAGAACTTTCTATTTCACTCCCCACTCCCTGCATGCCACTTCTGCCCTCCCCAAACAAAACACTAGGCCCATACCTGCTAGGACAACGTGCTGTGTGCTCGGGGCCGCGATGAGTGATAATTTCGCGGCTGTACCACATGGCAGCACATCCCATGGCTACGTCCTCGTCCTCGAAATCGGGCTCCACATCATGTAGGGGCTGCCTGGAGGTGGCTGCACGCTGTTTTGGTGCAGGCTGGCCCTCTCTAGCAGCACGATATGTTACGTAGCGCCGCTTCCTAGGGGACGGGACCTCTTCATCACTGCTGCTTGTTTCCTCCTCCTCTGGTTGGACATAATCTTTGTCCACCACCTTGTCACTGAGTGGCAAATCACTGTCACCTGTGAAGGCGTCCAGGGCTGCTTGGATTTCCTCTTCCAAGAGACCTTTGTGCGCCATGTCTGACGTGGGTCACTGCTAACAGGTGAGTGACCGAGCTGAGGGTGAGTGCGGGTCACGCGAGGTTGCCGAGTGTTCTCGCTTGGTGGCAGTTAGGGGAAGGTAGCCCGACCCTACGTACCAAAAATCAGGCGCGAGATTTGAAAATTGTGAAAATTATGAACCTTGCAATTGCACGACGTACCAGTATGTTGATGGGACTGGCAGTTACATAATGTTGCAACGTAGTCATACGTTGATGGGACGCCTCGGGTTAACGAAGACAGAAAGTAAAAAAAAATTAAAAGAAAAAAAATTGTGCGGAAATTCAACATGTATAAAATGAATGAAGCCTTAATCTCAGGAACTTGGTGTCAAAAGAGCAAAAAAAAAAAAAAAAAAAAATGGGGCTAGGGAAAAGTCAGATGTATGATTTCAACAAATCGCACAGAATAATAATAACATTACAGGGAAAAAATTTTCAAAGTAGTGGAAAGATTCTCTGGTCGCTCATAAACTCAGGCAACAAAGCACGCATCGAAGGAAGCCCACTATCTACAGAAATTCCAGTCATAACTCTAGAAGAGATAGAAACAACTTCGAAAAGTAAGAAAAGGGGTAGAGCATCAGAAGATGGTATTATGGTAGATTTCATAAAACATGTAGGAATGATTGCCCTGGGAAAGTATCAGTACTCTTTACGCATATGAATTATTCCAATAGCCTGGAGTATTGTGGTAATAATCTGTATACATAAAAAGGAGACTTGAAATATCTAAAAAAAACTACTGACCAAATAGACTGTTGTCAGTTATACACAAGTTATTCAGAAAGATCAACACCAATAGAATGTCACACGTGTTAGACTCTACCCAGACAAGGAAAAAAAAAAAAACATGTTTTCGAGATGGATTCTCAACCATCGACCACATACATACAATAAAAAATTGTTAAGAAGGCAAATATATACAGGAAACCTCCTTGCATGGCGTTCATTGATTACGAAAAAGGCCTCAACCCAGTAGAAACAACAGCAGTATTGAGTGCAGTTCGTAGACAGGTTGTAAAGGAGATCTACAGTTGAATATTGGAAGATACATACAGAGACTTAACAGCAACCATTTAACTCCATACAGGTATTGCAAAAATACCAATTAAAATGGTGTAAGACAGGGCGATACGATCTCACCAAAATTGTTAACTGCATGTTTAGAAGAAGTATTTTAAAGTTTAGGTGGAGGAATAAAGATATTATTATAGATGAATATCTGGGTAACCTTAATTTCGCAGACGACATCGCTCTGTTTAATGAACAAGGTGGACAACTGGAATAGTTAATAGATGACTTAAGCTGCGAAATCCTTTGTGTAAGACTGAAGCTGAATAAGAAAATGCCAAAAGTCATGTTTAATAACCAAGGCCAAATTGAGGAAATATAAATCGAAAATGAAGTTTGGGAATAAGTTGATGAATTTTTATATTTAGGGCAACTTGTACAGACTAACCGGTTACTTACACGTGAAATAAGTTAATGTTTAAATCTGGGTTGGAATGTGTTTGGTAAATAAAGTAGCATACAGTGGGGCACCAATTTTCGCGCCTAATTGGGTCCAAAAATAATGCGCGAAAGTGGAATTAGCGAAAATTGGGGCATTGTCTTTATGGCAAAAAGGCTAATTGGTTCCCGGTTATCCTAAAGTAACATCAGATTTTCATTTTCACTTGCAATACAGTACATCAAATCACTATTGTACATTGCATTGTGAGATACAAACAATAAAAACTGTACAGTACACATTATATGAGGAGAAACATACCACAGAGACCAGGTTGAGGTGTTTAATGGATGTTGGGGGTAAGTATCCGAGGCGTTTCCTCGCGACTTTGAATGTCCCGGCCACTTTTTATCACCACCACTGCCTCCCGGCCCTCCCCCCACACCACCAGGCCCTTTCCCCACACTACCAGGTATAGTATAGGCCACTGAACCTTGAGAATCCAACACAATGGAGCTAGCACGCTCGTACACAATGGCGGGAATGGGTGGACAGAGTGTTGACATGACGTCATTCAAGATGGCGGTGGGTTGCGGGCGGGCGGTGCAGGAAATTCAAAGTTCAAAATATTGTCCCAAACCCAAAATTTGTGCGCGAAAATCGATTTTTTTCAAGCGAAAGTGGAAGTTAGGGAATATTTGGTGCATGCCGCGAAAGTGGATTCCGCGAATCCTGCTGTAGCGAAAGTTGGTGCACTACTGTATTAAACGTCACTTTACCGTTGTGTTTAAGGCAAAAGTCTTTAACCAGTGCAATCTTCCTGTAATGACTTACGGCTTAGAGACATGGACAGTAACCGACCCACTGGAAAGAAAGCCAAAAAGTGTCCAGAGAGGTATGGCAGGAATCAATTTAAGAGGTACTAAAGAATCAGCTTGGATTAGGAAACGAACTGGAATAGAACAACTAATAAAATCAATAAAAAAGAAAAAATGGCAGTTGGCGGGCCATATTTATAGTAGACACAACAATAGATGTACGGTACAAGGAAAACAAATGTCTGGACAATAATTGACTATAAAAAAAAAAAAAAAAAAAAAAGAGCACGAGCAGCAACTAGGTGATGTGATGGAATACATAATTCATTCAGGGGATACAGGCACTTAGACAAAAAACAAAGACCAAGCGATGAGGGCAGGAAATTCGCTAGAGATATTAGGGTTCTGGAATGGAAAGAACTAGCACAAGACCGACAGGACGTGGAAAAATGAGATGGAGAAGTTTGCAGGTAAAACCTGGCAGACATCTGATGAGTCAAGGAATTCGTGGAGAACTATATATATATATATATATATATATATATATATATATATTTATATACCTATCTGTCTATCTATATATACTGTATATATATATTTTTGTCCGACTCAGGGCAAAGGCTTCGGGGCCTAGTTCTTGGGGGCAGTGATCTATCCCAAGGCCCAGTAGTCCTACACCTCCACATGTCACCACTTCGGCGCTAACACCCACCGTCCATATTGAATACATGCTAGGGCTGTCTCATACAGGACTGGTGTATTGGTATTAGCGAGGATAAAATGTCGGCGGGTCATCTGGTAGATCAGGAAAGTCTGCTTTCTGAACTTCTTCCAACCACTCCTCATTCTAGCCACCCTCCAGCACATAACTTGTCTCCCACTTAACAAAACTCCTTCACATACTTAAGAGACTCATCAGCAAGATCAGGCCTTTCACGCCAGACAGTACCCACATGCTCTCGCCAACGCACTGCACACATGAAATCGGCATTATCTCGCAGTCCACCTCTAATTCCTTTATATCTCTTTTGCATCCACTTATCACAAACGCTGCCCAAGATGGAATTACTTCCCACGTTCTCGCGGCAAACCGGACGTGGCCACTCTCCCTCTTCTCTGACAGCACCCCCCACCAGCCCAAGATACGATCATTTTTACTTTATTTACATTAACTCTCAAACGCTTGTACACCATACCATTTCTCTACTTCCTAAACCTTTCCTCCATCTTCCTTTCATTCTGTGCAGTTAATACCAAATCATCTGCATACATTGCTCACAGGAGTCCATTTCTGAACTCACGTGAGAGAGTTCAAGCACACGATAAGCAAAAGGGGCTTAAGACTGACCCCTGATGCACACCAACATTCACGGAAAAGTCATCACTCAAATTTCCATTCACTCTAACCTGGTTGCGAGCACCCACATACATAGCCATAACCACCCTAACCAGCCACTCTTCAGTCCCAAGTGTTCTCATTGCCTACGTCACTGCCTTCTTTGGAACTCTGTCAAAGGCCTTCTCCAAAGCAGTAAAAACAAAGTAGCTACAGATCCATGTCCTTTCCTATATATTTTTCATGAAACTGTCGAACAATGAATAGGGCATCAGTGGGCCTTTTGCCTGGCATAAACAAAAACGGCATCTCATCAATATTCACTCTTTTTCTAATCGTACCTTCTAGAACTCTCTCCATTACCGTCATTATCTGGTCCTAAAGTTTTATGCCTCTATAATGTCAACTTTCTAGGGCATCACCCATACACCTGTACGCATTTACAGTTGCATTTGTTCAGCCAGCCACATGGCAAAACACACATATAATCGTATTTATCACATCAGTAACTAACCCCGCTTCTACAGTATATATATATATGAGGCCTTCAGCATTTCACCAGTCAGCCCAGACACACCTAACGCCTTCTCCAACTGAATCCTGCCTATTGCCCTCCTCACAGAAGCAGTGTCAATCTAGGGCCAACGGCCAAACACACGATCCGCTGACTCCAAACTTTTCATGTTCTAAACTCCTTATTCAGCAACCGATTGTAATGCTCTCAGCAGGTGTCATTATTTATATACAGAATATATATATATATATATATATATATATATATATATATATATATATATATATATATATATGTGTGTGTGTGTGTGTGTGTGTGTGTGTGAGAGAGATCTTTAAGCAGTATTTACATAATCTGACTTCTACGAGTAACTGCCATAGTCTTACTGCTTAGATACAAGGGTTTTCTTAGTAATATTCCTGAGCGATATTAATATCAGCGTAACTTCACATTTTCTCCCCTGAAGTCAGGTAGGTTCATTTAGTGGCATATATACCAAATACAGGGTGTTCACAAAAGAATGATAGAACTTTGAAGTATTGCAACATTTTATTAAAACTCTCAAACTAGATGATATTATCACAACTTAGTTACTATTATGAAGTTTTACTGCACATGTTCATAGGCATTCAGAATGTGCCCCATTTGGGCACAGACTAAATCACTCTGTTTCCATCCACAAATTCTCCAACATTTCATGGCTACAAGGGTCAAGGCTGTTGTGATTCGTTCTTTAAAGTGAACAATGTTTCTCATCTTTGCAGCACAGACTCTGTTTTTTACATATCCCCATCGGAAAAAATCTGCAGGTGTAAGGTCCTGCAATCTTGGTGGCCATGCAAAGGGTCCATCTCTACCAATCCAGCGGTCTGGTACTCACTCATTGAGAAACTCGTGCACATCTGACGACCAGTGTGTAGCCGTTCCCTTTTGTTGGAAAATAATGTTCGGTTAGCATTCCTCTAACTGTGGAGCAACAAACAACTGAAGCATGTCCAAGTACACATTTCCAGTAACACTTTTATCAGCGAAAAAGAATGGAACAATAATCTTGTCACACAGAAGACCACACGAAACCGTCACTTTTGGACTGTTTCTTTCAACCTCACGATAAACATGTGGCTTTTCCGATCCCCATATTCGGCACATTTATTTACTCGCCCACGTATGAAACGATGCTTCAATAGTAAACATAAAGTGGCTCAAGTACCCAGGGCTGTTTTCCAAACTGTCTAGCATGTTCAGTGCGAAGTCTTCTCTTCTTGTAATCGTCAACTTTCAACTGCTGCAGCATTTGAAGTTTATACGGGTGCAACTGCAACCGTTTATGCGGAACTTTGTGGACAATTGCTCAGGGAATTTGCAGCTCATAACTTGCACAGCGAATTATCTCTGTTAGACTTTTTTCAGAGGCTTCGGGGAATGTCCACCTCTGATATTCGTGGTCTCCCAGAACTTTTCGTTTTTAATATAGAACCTTTTTCCTTGATTTTTTTCAAACATGCACTCAAATCCCTTCGAGTAGGAGGTGGTTTTTAATATGTTTTCCGGAATTTTCTTTGCATCTGTACTGGTAAGTAATTGGATTCAGCCATCCACAGCACACATTTAGCGCCATCCTGAGGAGTAAACATCATTCAGTCTGAAAATTATATATATATATATATATATATATATATATATATATATATATATATATATATATATATATATATATATATATATATATATATATTCCTAGTTAATGAAACAAAGGCACTCGGAGGCAGAATGCTAATCACCTGCCAAAATATGATGTTGGATTATGGTACAAGTTACCTACAAACCAAATCTGAAGAAACTTCTCAAACCTATACGAACTTCAGTCACACCGTTTCACTAAAAGCCAATCCATATTATAATGAATATGGCCAGCCAACACACACATAGACAGACACACACACACAAACACACACTGACGAAAAATGTATCTCCTCACCTTGCTAAACGCAGGCGATAACTATATGGCGGTTAGCATTCGGTCGTCCTTAATCAAAACCTCACCAAATTAATATGATTCTGTACATCAACTTAGTTGCCATTTTCTGAAGGTTTGGTGAAAATTTGTCCACAACTTTTCGAAATAGGTTGGCAACACACACACACACACACACACACACACACGCACGCTACCGCCTCGCCTTGTTGCAGGTGGGCGAAAAATATAAACTGCCCCGAGCCTGCTGCGGGATATAACAATCTTGCTTTGTGTAGTCCATTGTATACAAAAGTGGAATACTGGTTATGCGTGAATGACCGGGCTTTCTCCCGTTTTCTCTTGATATCCCGATGTATTGAGAGATAGCATGCATCGAAAAAAAAATAAAAATAAGGATTCTTCTCTTGGATTATACTTACCTTATACTTTGTGGTAGTAAATAAGGTGATTAGGTGGTGTCGGTGGTTGTATAAGTAGTGTATAAATGAAACTGTAAACACAGTGTAAGTAGCGGTTTCTATAATTATATCATGTCAAATAACTCGTAACAGAAACTACTTGTGTATACATTGTATACATACAATACAAGCACTGACACAACTAAATGATTCAAGAACGCACGTGATCCATACAGCTATATTCCTCTGTAACATCTTCTCGCCTTTCAGACATTTGTAATCTCGCCTAAGTTTCATCACTCACACTGACGTAATGCCTGGGAGTTTCAGTTTTAGAGTGCACGTGAGGCAGGACTCAGTGGCCCTAAGTTCTGCATGGTGCTGGGCGGGATAGAGCAGTGGAATTAGAAATAAATAATAATAATAAAAAGCCAGCAAGGAAAGGAATAGAAGAGTGTAGAAAAGAATGTTAATACTGTGTGTCTGAAAAAAAGTATGAGAGGCAACATACTCTCGTTTAATATGAGCATGACGAAATTTAGATTATGATGGAGAGGAAGTGCTTGAGATGATCCCCATCCCACACTTTTTATTCAGGAATTTCCAGTACCACAGTATAGCAGCCGATCGCTTGTCTCTTCGCCAATAGTTAGGTGTATATTATTGTACTGTACGTAGTATTTACATATAGTAATGTGGTGTTTGGATAGATAACACAGCCCAGCAGCTTAGGTACAGTGGTTCACTTTGATTATTGTACAGTATTATACTAGAGTAACCTGTGACCCTTATCCTGACGTCAGCTATATTAAACCACTGGCGTATATACCCATATCTTCTCTCTCTCTCTCTCTCATTTCCGTCTCAGTGAATCTCGTGCAAAATATTAATGTACCTACAGCCCCATGTTCCTCTTCCATTCCCAAGAAACTTAAAATTCTCACACTTTCGTTTTATTCCTGTGCGGTTTTTTCCGATCTCAACCCTAATTGGAGAGCTGTTTCTTTTCGTCTGCACTCCCACTCACTGCCATATCAGTGTGATCTAATTCACTCCATCCCACACACGCACACAGAATCTCTCTCTCTTTCTTTTTCTCTCTCTCTCTCGTCTGTTTTGTAGAGTGACCCCGAGATTCGTGGGTATGTGAGTGCAGCCATGTGTGAATATACTGTACATAAAAGTAATGATTATGAAGAGGGAAATTAGGTTTGGATGTAGCATGCTGGTAGCGCACCATCATAAGCAGAAAGAAAGCAACTGGGATTATAAATGTAAAGTATATTGGGTTAGGCTTTTAAGCAGTGGGGAAAAATTGTTGCTTTTTTCTTGGTAATGTTCGATGAATTCGTTAAATTGAGAAGTGGCTATACGTTGTCTGATGGATATTGTACAGTCTATTATAATTTCAAAATGTGAATAATATAGATTATTATATTCTAACTACACCCAGTGAAGTTTTCATGTTAAAAATACCTTCTAAGTAAAGGGCTCAGTAATTAATCCTGTCACTTAACTTCCATCAAGCAATGAGATGTCAGCAATTACCTTTGAACCCTCTTTTGGAATGTAGGTAAGTTTGAATATATTTAACCCATTGCTAAAGTATTGCAGAAATGCTAGAGTAATGCTGTAATGAAACAAACAAACAAACAAACATTCATTCCGTGTATATGGACGTGTCTGTATATCGAGCTAAATTCATAACTGCTTTGACTTCCGTTGGTTAAGGTTGTTACCCAAGTTTCGCAAACTAACACTGTGATCATTTCTCTCTCGTAACTCTGATATAATTTAGAAGGAAGGACACCAGATATTGGGATATTCTGCAGTCTCCTTTGATTGTCCCTTATGCTAAAAGATATTGCAGTTATAACACAAAGTATATATTTATTTTCTTTGTAAATTGCAGCCCTAGTTGTGCTGATGGCAAAATGCCTGTGACCTGCACATTGCACGAGGTGGTAGTGATAACAATGAACGCAGAAATAAAACACACAAAAGAAAGGAAAATGTATCAGAAGATTTGGTTTAGGTATGGATGGCAACTATCTACAGTATTCCTCTTGGCATAGGCTATTGCTGCTCTTTATTGAGGGACAAACCAAGTAGGTTCCACTAACCAAGGGAACCAAGTATTACGTTTATTGGTAACCTTATAACCAATCCTTGGGGCAAAGGAGTACGAGTATTGGTCCCGTAATACCTGTGTGCCTAATGAGGATAAGATGATATGGGAGCGGATTGTTGAGATAAAGGCTCCAGTGTTTTCAATTTTTCTCCCTAAAAACGGATCTGGATCCTAAGCCTGCCCAAGACCCTGGAAAACATGGGTGGAATCGTAACATTATGTGAAATGTAATAGGCTGAATGATGAACGTAAGAAAGTGGGACAAGTTAATATGTTAAAAGATGTAAAATACACTTGATGATGCTGTGTGAAACGAAGACGAAAAGACGAGTGTGTATGCATGGACCAAGTACAGAAAGATTCGGTTTGTCGGTGAACGATGAATAGTGAGCTGGAGTGTGAAAACAAATGTTATCAGTTCAGTGTAAGTCTTCACAAGATACAGTATGTAAAATTTGTTTTTAGAACGTTCCGATGATTCTGGTTATTGTGTATGCACCTTATAATGATAGGGGAGAAGAAGAAATAGAAAGGTTTTGGATCAATTAGATGAAGTGATATAAGAGATGTCCAAAAGTGATAGGTATCTGAGGGGAGGCCTGAATCGGCAAGTTGATACTCGGACTGTAATTGATGTAATACGTTGAAATAGAGTGAGAAGCGACAAAGTTATCGAACGGCGATGGAATGACGTTAGAAAAGTATTTTTAAAGCAAAAAGTGGCTATTCAGGAAGTAGCTGTGTATTAGTAATTTCTTTGTACCTGCAAAAGCATAAATATGATGTAGTAGCTATAGAATTATTGGAGTGCATGTTGTAAAACTGCTGAGTAATAATATACTTATCGAATTATGCTTGGAAGTTAACAAGTGAGCAGTGACAGGAAGTTAAGGAAGATTCTGATCATGATATGGTTGGGGTGTGCAAAGAAAAACTTAAAAGAGCAAGATGGATGATAACACATCAGTGTGTCAGAGAAAAAGACTGGAAGAGCAAAACTTAAAACAATGCCATGGTTAAGGAATGATGGGTAGGCCTAATGATTATGGAGAACCAAGGATCAATCAACTGGGGGTAAATAGATTTATAAATCTTGTGAAGTACATGTTGGGAGTGTTTGACTGGGAATGCTAAAGCAGTTTATGATGCTGAATGGATAGCAACCTGCTAGAATACTAAAGCGTGGAGAAGTGTGTTGTTTGAAAGACACGAGGAGCAGCAGTTGAATCAGCGAGCATGGTTGCAAGATGTGGAAAGGAAAAAAAAAAAAAAGGACTTACGGACAGGGATGGACAAGGAGAAATAATAAATGATAAACGATCATCCCGAAAGAAAAAAAAAAATATGCGATACAGTATACCATGGAACAGGATTTCACTTTGGAAAGTGGTGCTACAGTGTATATATAGGATGGGAAAAAATGTGAAACTGTGACGGATGAGAATAGGATAAGGGAAATTAGTGGTGCTGAAGGAAATGCAATTTTGATGGCTTTAAATGGGAATTATGACCACGGCGAAGCAGTAAACATGAACTGCCTGACTACTGTGCTGGGAAGAAATGTTGCGCCTGAAAGTGTAGTGGAGGTAGAAGAATGCTGTCATGCAGGTGAATAATTGGAATACATTTATTTCTGAATTTCATTAAGATCAAGAACAGCGGAATGAAGGGCTAAATAGAATTAAAGTGAAGCATGGATGAGGCGAATTGTATCAGTTGAAAAGAAGAGAAAAAAGTGCGTGATTGCACCTTTATAAAGTGTAAACATTGTTGCTGGGAATGAATACAAATAACTAAATAAACGGATTACTACAGTAATTCAAGTGACTGACGAACTGGATTGTTTTTCCGAGTAACTGGGATTCTGTAGTTCAGATTATTTGCAGTGAGACATAATGGAGGAAGCCTGGAGATGTGTTGGAATGCATTCATAACATTTATCGATGTGCAAAAACCATACGGCACGGAAAACGGAAAAGAAATATGAAATACCTGACGTATGAATGGGAGTGATGGAAAGGTGTTAAATTAATGAAGAGTTTTTGTTTTCGTAGTGAAGGATATGGAGGAACAGGTGAAAGTATAAGAGAGTGAGCTTGTATCAGGCTGTACAATAAATATGCACAATGTTCAAAGGGGTCGTCCGACTGAAAAATGGGAAAAAACGACAAACTGTGAAAAAATTCCTCCATCAACATATAGCCTAGCACTTTAAACATGCGTAGTTTATCTGCGATATTGACCATACTTTTGTTGTTATAGCTAGAAATCCCCCCCGTCACAAATTCGTCCCTCTCATTGACATTGATTAATCTGTCTATCTGTCTGTTGCCAGATGCCTCAATCTCAAACAAATCGCCTCCATGTCGCCCTGACCCCCACCATTTCCCTGCCCTGTTCCCAGCTCACACTCCCCCACTCTCAAATACCTCTCCACTCCGTCCCTCCATCTCATCCTCGGCCTTCTCCTCCCTCTCCCCCTCTCCACGTCACTCACACACACTCTCTTCGTCAGTCTCTTACTCTCCATCCTCTCCACACGGCTAAACCACCTCACTGTGTTTTTCCTAACGTTTCCTATCACATCCACATCCACACCACAATGCTTCCGCAATTCCTCGTTTGTCAGTCTGTCTCTCCACGTGACTCCACATGCTCCTCTCAGATAACTAATTTCCTCTGCTCTCACTCTTGACTTGTGTCCCTCCAACAGCAACCAAGCTTCACCTCAATACGTTTGAGTTGGTATCACAGTACTGTCATGTAGTAACTTTTTCACTTCCATTCTCACTTCCCTGTTTCTTATCACTGCCTTCAAGGAACAAGCAACCATTCTTCCTTGTTTTACCCTTTCAAGCACTTCACCCTCTAAACTTCCATCCTTACTCATCACACTACTCGAGTACTTAAACGAACTCACATTTTCCATTTCCTCCTCATCCAACCTCACTGTACATTCACTGACTTCACTTCTCTCGAAGATTATAACTTTACTCTTCAGTACATTCACCTTTAGATTGATGCAATATATTTGATTGATGCAATATAATAATAGTTAAAAAATTGTACAGTGAAAGTAATTAAAAAAATGATGTAAAAACTTACACTTGACATCTCACACCAGGGTGCACACACACACACACACACACACACACACACACACACACACACACACACACACACACACACACACACACACACACACACACACAGACTCGCTTAAGGCTCCTTAGTTGCCCAGAGAGTTTGGTGGGGGGGAGGGGGATATACGCTCCCTGTCTCCAGCAGCCATGCCCCAAACTCAGCTGTCCTGACGCAAATTTGCGTAGTTTTCAAGATTCCACGTCTCCTAGAAGCTGAATGCATTGAAGGAGGCAAGAAAAAATGCTCAAGAAGTGCATCTTAGAAAGAAAAGCAGGGAGTCTAACAAAACCAGCGAGTTAGAAGTGCCACTTCACTGGAGGGGGGAGGGGAACCAGAAGCCTAGGAATTATGAAATATGACTTACATGAGGATAAGGAGCCATATATATTAAAGAATATACTTGATTTTCATTAGAATATAAAGGAAACGTTTTAAAAAATAGTTGTTTTGCATAGACTTATTTCGTTATGGATGAGTACCGACAATGAAACTACCGGGCCGTATCGTAAATTCTAATTTTTTTACCTTTTGTCTACTGCTCCTCAGTAACTATTTGAAATATTATAATGAAACAGTCTCATTATAAGCCTAGATCTTGCTTATTAAACGATCTGATTTTTTTTTATTATACTGTATTTGGAACAGGAAAATTTTGGCATATTATTTTTTAATCAAAATTTGGATTTTTTTTTAAATAAAAAATAAAAAATCTTATTTCGTAAAGAAATGATTATCACACTGATCGTTTGAAAGGCATAACAAGGTTTTTCAGCCATTAGTTTTAAGCATGTAGTTTATTTAGTGTGAGAGGAGTAGGGATTTGAAATGATTGAAAGTGGCGAAAGGGGCGACAACGAAAAGGGCCGTTGATAGAGTTGATAGGCAAAAATTAATATATATAGTTTCCTTTACATGTGGTATAAATATTACAGCCATCAAGAAATATTTAATGTATTTTTTGCCTAGTCAAAAATTAACCAGATGGCCCCTTCAGACACACACACACACATATATATATATATATATATATATATATATATATATATATATATATATATATATATATATATATATATATATACAGTATATCTATCTATCTATCTCTCTCTATATATGTAAAATCTTAAGTTCACATCTGCCTGAGTACTTGTGTATAATGTGAACTTTGTGTTAAGTGTCGCCCAAAAACGATAACAGGTTTGAACATACTAAAAAGGCATATGATTTTTTATGACCCTTTGGAGGAGTGCTTTGAGTCGAAAGTCTTTCCTCCAATCATCCCTTTGCTCTGTGTCTGTGTTTACAAAAATGACAATCCTTAATAGGCGTTAATTAGGACATTTCAACATTTTCTGCACAAAGGAAATCTGAAAAATGTCAAGGCGATTATGGGCACAAGTTGCTTTGGTTGCTTAAAACCGTAATGTTATTTGTTAGCTTTTTGTGAGTGGTTATTTTTGCCATTTATAGGTCTGTCTGTCTGTCTGTCTGTCTGTCTGTCTCTCTGTCTCTCTCTCTCTCTCTCTCTCTGGTACGAACAAACACACACACACACACACACACACACACACACACGCACAGAGAGAGAGAGAGAGAGAGAGAGAGAGAGAGAGAGAGAGAGAGAGAGAGAGAGAGAGCGGAAGGCTTGGCAGATATACGAAGTACCGTTTTAGACGGGGCGGACCATGGTACCCTCTATAGATACATAGAGCTCCACCGAATATACTGAATAAGGAGACTCAAATACTACATCTCACCAGACACTATGTGACAAGGAGGTGAGGGGTATCTGCCACAATCTGCCCAGCCAGATATGAATTCTACTGCTTGAAATTTTCACGGGCACTCCAGCTGGATCATCGTATACTAAATGTCAAGCCGCACTGCCTCATGTGCCTACGGGTAGTGCCCCACCTAAAGTGAGTAGACACTGTCTCGGCAGATTAGAGACCAGGGCATTAACCTGAATGCCTGGAAGATATACAGATATAAGAATTTTCTCAGAAGATTAAAAGCATTATACTTTAATGATGGAATTAAAAATATCAGTTGAGTTATTGTAGGTCTAAGTGGGGTTCAATGAAAAGAAGAAAAAACAATTAAGTGCAAAAACAGCAACAACCTTCTTACTACAGAGGAAGGCAAAATGAAAGAGTTTGTGTTGTGGGATTTCCTGTTAACAGAATTCTTGCAGAGAATATCGTTAAATTCAACAGTGTATCTGAAAGACAGCATGGACTGCAATTAGACTAGGCAAAAGATACACATTGAAAGTAATACAAGTATATGCACCGAATTCTTAAAGCTCAAATGAATAAATAGAAACATTCAGTGACATCTCCCTGATTATGGAAGAAGAAGAGACCACATATACTTTTGCCTCTGGGAGACTTCAGTGCAAAAGTTCCCAAACTGAAAAATGGAGAAAAATGAATAGGAAAAATAGGAGTTTGAGAAAGGTATGATAGAGGTGATATGGTGATAAATTTTGCTGAAATGTACAACATGAGAATAATGAACACATAAGAACACGAAGAAAATGGATCTGCAGAAGCCTAGATGGAGAAACAAATAATGAAATCGACATCATTATAGCAGATAAGAATAACACGATCATAAACATCACAGATATCAATAAAATAATTTTAGAAAATATCCATAGAATGGTGTTTTGCACAGCCATATTTAGTTTCAGAAGTGAAAGAAAAAAGCTAATTAAAAATAAATATATATGCCTAATAAAAGCAAGAGAAAACAAAGCAGCGTTTCAGTTAGAAATAATAAACACATTTCAGACTCTAATTTATGCCCAGTGTGGCATTGACAAGATGAATGATAGACGAACAAAAATGCCATGAGAATCAGCAAAGATAGTAGGGAAAGCTAATAAAACCATGGCCAACAAGTATTCGAAAAAAAGGCGCGAGCTCATGAAAAATTAAAAAAAGATGAAAGTAAAAACGAAGAAAGATGATATAGAAAAAAGAAAGAAAGAAGTTTACAAAAAGAACGCCAGAGAGAAGACAAATGAAAGAGAAACATGGATCAGCCCAAAAATACCATCAAAAAGGGAAGAAATCTGAAACTGGTCCGAAATAAAAGGTTACTAGAAAAACAAGAAATTATATCACAGAAATATAAAAACGGTGGTCATTAAATGGAGAGATAGGTTGGTCATGAAAGTCGAAGAATTTTACGAAGAACGGCATTCATCAAAGATAATAGTATCAATAGCTAACTTTTTAGTTGATACAATGAGATACCAGAGAAAAAAACTGAAGAAGTAAACATTCCTCTTGAAAGTATGAAAAGAAGGAGGGCCCCTGGAGAAGATGGAAAAGTAGCAGATATACTGTCAGATGTAGAAGTAGAAGTACAAAACAGGCTCGCCCACTTATCTTCTCAGTGTGTAAAGAAGAAGAAAGTTCCCTAAACATGATGTAATGCATTAATTATTTTACTTGACACGAAAGGCAACTCAAAAGATCTTAGTAACTATCACCCCAACAGCTTATTACCAGCTATTTACATAGTCTTCATTACAGTCCTTACGAACAGAATAACAACAAAACTGGAAGAAATCCAGCCTCGTGGAAAAGCAGGAGTGCAAAGAGGGTATTCGACTACTGATCATCTACACATAATGAATCAGCGAATTGAGAAAACAACAGAATATGATAAACCACTGTGCTTAGGTTTTGTCTGTTATGGAAAGGCTGTCGACTTAGTAGAGCATTTGGCAATTATAAATTCATTGTGGTAGGAAGTAAGTAAAAACACTGTAAAACTGCTCCAAAACAGATGTAAAGAGGGACCTCCTGAAGTTTAATTACATAAACACTCGGAAATAACTAAGAGTATGGTGTGCGTCAGGAGAATATAATTTCACCAAAATTCTTTACGGCATGCCCAGGAGGTATTTTCAGAAACCTAGGCTGGGAAAACAAAATGGTAAACATCGATGGAGAAAACCTAAACCATTTAAAATTTGAAGATGACATTCTCCTACTCATTGGAAAAAAATTGTGAAATGACCTAAACACAAAAAGTCTCAAAACGGGACAAAAGATGAACCGGAGTAAAACTAATGTTTAATCCAAATACACCAAAGAGTGTAATTAGAATAAGCGAAGAAATTCTTGAAAAATTCGAGAACTGCAATTACTTTGGGCAAATGCTAAAACTAACGAAAGACCATGACTGCAATATAAAAAGACGCATTACAATTGGATGGAGAGGTTTTGGTAAACATAGAGACATAATGAAAAGTAGCTTCTCAGTATGTATGAATCAAAAAGTATACAATGAATGTACAGTATAATCCCAGCTATGGCGTATGGTTGTGAGACCTGGAAACCGACAAAATCGATGGACAGTCAACTAATTCGTTCTAAAAGAGCAATCCACAGGCCAGTTTTGGGAATATCTTTAAGAGACAGGAAAAGATCACTGTATGAGAGAGCAGACAAAAGTCAAAGAGTAGAACAATAAATTGTCACTGAAAGACAAAAACGGTGAAGTAATGAAATGCATAGATAGAATAATGATGATGATGATGATGATAATAATAATAATAATAATAATAATAATAATAATAGAGGAAAATGAAGATGAAGACGAAGACGAAGACGAGGAAGAAGACGAAGAAGAAGAAAATAAGAAAAAGAAGAATAAAAATAAGAATGATAATAACAACAACAACAATAATAATAATAATAATAATAATAATAATAATCTGGTATTTTGTGTACAAGAAACACCAGTTCTTTCACTGGGAATTCACTAGCGCTCAACACACATATATATTCCCTTTTACAGTTACAAGAACTATGACATCTCTCGTATACAATACAAACTTCATCGGTAAAAAAAAAAAAATAAGGAAAGTGGCAATAATTAAACCCTATAATCATCCGTCACACTATCTCTCTAAATCGTAGCAATTTGAAAAGAGAAAGGCTTTTAGATGCCTCTGAAAGGAATCAGCTGAAGAAAATTGTCTCATGGACAATGGCAATCTGTCATATAACCTTGGGGCCCTATATACAAAAGAACGATCAGAAAAAGATTACTGGTGAATGGCTACAGGCTCGTCAAGACGCACAGAATCATCTTCACTAAGTAACATCGTAGCTGGGCGTGTTGATGGGAATTTTGACAGTTCAGCAAGATACTTCGGTTCATTAAACTTAAAAGCCTTGAATGTAATCAGACACAGTTTAAATTCAGTTCTAGACACTACTGGTAACCAATGCAACTCATTAGGAAAGAGTAGTTGAGGTTCTCGGGGGAAGACCAAAGATAGGCCGTGCTGCCCTGTTCAACACAGACTGAACTTTTGTTAGTATATTATTTGAAAGGCCAATCCACAGTGAATTACAATAATCGACACGAGAGAAGATCACTGTATGGACCAGTGTTATGAGGCAATATCTGTTCAGGAATTTTCTCGCAGAGTACAGATTTCTGAAATGTAAGTTACGCCTTCTGACTACTTGACTAATATGTTCTTTGTAATTTAACTATGGATTTAAATAAACCTCCAGATTTCGAACAGAACTTTCTGGATGAAATTGTGACACACCATGTTCAAAGTCAGGGCATTGTCAGCGTCGTCACCCCTTCTGTATCCTCGGATGATGAGAATATCAGTTTTACCATCATCCAGCTTAAGTTTCCTCCCCGCCAAACAAATATTAAGATCAGACTTAAAAGAGTCAAGCTTTGTCTTGGTATCGTTAATATCTGACACCTTAACATAGACCTGAGTGTTATCAGCATAATAATGATAGGATACATCGTGAGGATCCAGTAAAGACGATAAACTACTTGTGTAGATTGTAAACAGAATTGGACCCAAAACTGACCCTTGAGGGACTCCAAACAAAAAGGAAGCAGAATCTGAGCTAGCATAATTAACAACTACTATCTGAGATCTGTCTGACAAATACAGCTTAAGGAGCAAGAGAACACTGTCACGAACGCCATAAAAGTACAAACTATTCAACAATAGTTTATGATCTACTGTGTCAAAAGCTGCACACAGATCCAACATAACTAAGGGAGAGGACATCCCACTACAGGTGTTTGCCACTAAGTTACTATGAATCCTAGTTAATGCAGTTTCAGTTGGATGGTATTTTTTGTATGCTGACTGAACAACGATAGCAACTCTCTTATGTTCCAGAAGTGGTACAAGTTGATCAAGTATAGCCCATTCAGTAATCTGATAAGAGAAACAGGTTAGAGACGGAACGATAATGTCATGTTCTCGACGTCAAGGCTGTTTTTTTTGAGTGAGGACTTAAGCAAGGCACATTTCTCATACTGCACAAAATTTCTTTCTAAGAAGCAACTATTATGTTGCAGATATATTTTGCTGCATGCTCGTACACATCAGGCAGTTGTGGCACTGTACACGGATCGGATGGGCGAAATGTTTTAAGTTCTCTGATGTAACATATGACTTTTAACATCCAGCGGATGAAATGTTGAAAGCAAACGACCACCTATGAGCTGTGATTGAGAATCAACTGAGTACACATCACAAGATGAAATGTCGTGTAAATCATTTCATATGCGAGATATCATAGTTGTTAAAAATGATGCAAAAGCAGAAGTCTACTGGATATTGGGTACAGAAGTCGGTTTAGCAATTACCTTCCTCCGACCAATCAAGCTGTTCACAACTGCAGCGAGTTACTATTCACAACTGCAGCCTTTTTTTTTTTTTTCTTAATCACCACCACACGAATCAACTTTGTTTTGATATTATCTTGCCTTTTGGGCTTTTACAGGGTGAACAAATGCTGTTCTCGCAGAAACATGACACAAACGAGTTAACTAGGTCCTTTGCAAGCACCATCACGTTCTGCCTTTCAACGTTGTCTACACGAGAAGCTAATAGATGGACCATACCACGGAGAATTTTCTCGTACAGTGATTGTTATTATTACCTCAGGACAATAATGGTCAAAAATTGACCGAAGCTCATAGTTATATATATCAACCAAATCATCAGAAGAAAGATTTCAAGAATCAATGCAGTTTAAACGCTGATCAGTTTCAAGACACATCGAATGGTGGTCAACGTTCATGTAATTTCTGATCTTGAAGTTATTATAGGAAGGGGACTTCGGGATATCAAAACTAAAAGTGATCAGAGATGTGGGGGGGGGTCAACTGAGTCAACCTCCACATCAGATATGCGACTGCAACCAACAGGGGACAAGAACCAGTGAAGGACATGTCCCGAGACGTGAGTTGGATCACTCACATGACTGAAATAAATATTCTGGTTGACCAACTAAAGGAATTCAGAAGAAAATGGTTTTGACTGTAGACCGTCAACCCAGTAATTGAAAATTGCCACAAACAAGAAGTCCTCCAGAGATCAGAGAAAGTACTTCGAGAAACTGCCCAAACTCCTCCATAAAACCTTGATCTGTGTCTGGATGAGCAGGTCAAGAAACAGTTGCAATTCTAATGGTTTTCTAATGGAAATTTAATATTTCTATATACTAATGAAGATGGGGTCAGATCAGAGGTGGGCAAGCGGTACTTTTAAAGTACCGGCGGAAATGATAGCGGTACTAATCGAAAATAATACCGGCGGTGGCGATAGCATTACAACTTTTAAAAAGTACCGGCGGTAGCGATATCGGTACTTCCTAGCGGTACCTTTGTATGAAATATTTGAGTCTTCCCTTAACCAAACCTATACAAAAATGTGAATACGAGAATAGTTGGGGCTTAAAGGTTTATATAAAAACTTAAAAATTGTCACTCACCAGTGCACCACTTATACACATATTCCAGATCACAACCTTTCTACTTCTGAATTATTATTCATTTCCCATCAAAAAATACAAGCATTTCGAAGTGATCATCGCTCCGTCCTGCTCGTTATGGTGTAAGGACGTCTTTTCCCATCGAGAAGAGTCGTCCTATCGCAGCACTGGATCGGCGTGTTGAACCTAATGAATACATCCAACGCTGCACACGTGACATGCATATACACACAGACACACGGAGACGAACATACACAAACACAGACATAAACACAAACACATACAAGTACATACATATATACATACACATACGTACATACATACATAGACACACATACGTACAAACACATACATACATACTGTACATTCGTACATACACACACACAGCCATACAAACAGACATTTACAATCACACACACACACACACACACACACACACACACACACACACACACACACACACACACACACACACGCAAATACTAATATCAGACACAGGCACACACATACAAACATACACACATACGGATATACACACACACACACACACACACACACACACACACACACACACACACACACACACACACACACACACACACACACACACACACACACACACACACACACACACACACAAAAGCCCTAGCATTATCGCACACACACACACACACACACACACAAGTACTAATATCAGACACAGGCACACACACACACACACACACACACACACACACACACACACACACACACACACACACACACACACACAAGTACTAATATCAGACACAGGCACACACATACACACACACACACACACACACACACACACACACACAAACACACACACACACACACACACACACATACACACACACAAAAGCCCTAGCATTATCGCGCGCACACACACACACACACACACACACACACACACACAAGTACTAATATCAGACACAGGCACACACATACACGCATACGGATCTACACACACACACACACACACACACACACACACACACACACACACACACACACACACACACACACACACACAAGTACTAATATCAGACACAGGCACACACATACACACATACGGATCTACACACACACACACACACACACACACACACACACACACACACACATACACACACACAAGTACTAATATCAGACACAGGCACACACATACACACATACGGATCTACACACGCACACACACGCGCACACACACACTAACTTGGACAAATATCACCATCTCCATCGTGAATGCTGAGTTGGAATTACAGATTAACATGAGAATGTAATACTAGTCACGAAGAAGTCGTATAGAAAGGATGTAGAGCTGTAGCATTAAGAACTAAGGAAAGAAGGAAGGTAAGGGGAAGGAAGGAAGGAAGGTGGAAGGAAGGAAGGAAGGAAGGAAAGGAAGGAGGGGGAGGAAAGACGAAAGAAAGTAATGAAAGGAAGAACGAAGACATGAAGTAAAAGAGAGAGAGAGAGAGAGAGAAAGAGAGAGAGAGAGAGAAATCTACTAAGACGTATATAGGCAGATAACTAATGAGATCGGTAGAAACACACACACACACACACACACACACACACACACACACACACACACACACACACACACACACGCAAAGCATGTTTCAACTGATTTGTGGTTACGATGCTGTTCAGCAATACATCGGTCATGGGTGGCATCCATCAGAGTTCACTGTCGCTGCCGGACACTGTTTCTAGAAGCTACACATTCCCACCAAGAAGTCTATTCTCTATCTATATACCTAGGCTGCTTCCCCCAAGGAAAGGGAGGTAGCCGAGTCAGGACGACACACTCTCCATTTACTCATCCATTTCAACACATTCATTCACATCTTAGCCCCAAAGGGGAGAACGGACAGATCCTCACCGCACCACACCGCACAAGGGTCAACTGCGCAATGCAATCAGTGACATCCGCAGCAGGGCCCGACAGCAGAGCTGGTTTACCCCTGCCACATCATAACATACCCATCCCCTTACCCGCACCTGACCTGACTAGCTGATCAGACCAAATGCGGGAGAATATCCCCTCAGGGCCGCGTCATCACTTATTTATTCACAATTTCTCTCCATTTATTTCTGTCACGCATAGCCACTCTTCCTTGCTCGACAGACATCCCTCTCGCATCCAGCGCTCTCTTCACACTATCCATCCATCCTATTCGTGGTCTTCCTCTCAGCCTTACACCTCTCACATCAGATCTAGTTATCTTTTTCACCAATCGCTCATTATCCATTCTCTCCATATGCCCAAACCATCGCAACACCCTCTGCTCAACTCTACCAGCCATCTCCTGAACAACTCCAGTTCTCCTTCGCACTTCATCATTTCGCACCTGATCCATACGCGTCACTCCACACATACTCCTCAGACACCTCATCTCCATTACATTCAAACTTTTCCTCTCTGCTACACCCATATTCCATGTTTCAGCCCCATATAATGCAGTCGGTACCACAACACCCTCATACAGCCTTCTCTTTACATCCATTCTAAGCGAACGACATTTAAACACTTTTTTCATTCCTCCCAGCACCTTTCCTACTTCATTTATTCTAAACTTCACTTCTGCATCTATTCTTCCATCCACAGCAACATGTGACCCTAGATATTTAAAACAATCTACCTCCTCAAGCAACTCACCATTCAAAACTATATTCATCCCCCTACCATCTATCAACCTCTTACACTTCATCACTTTACTCTTATTCTCATTTACTTTCAAATTCCTCCTTTCACACACCCTTCCAAACTCCTCTACCAACTGTCTCAATCTCTCCTCTGAATCAGTCACCAGTGCAGTATCATCTGCAAACAGCAGCTGCTTCAGATTCCAATCTCCACCATCAACATTTACCAGACTCAGACCACCTAAAACTCTTGCATTCACCTCCCTTACAACACCATCCATGTAAATATTAAGTACCGACTATAATTATCGCTGTCGTGATGGAAATGGCTAAAAAAGTACCGGCGGTACCAATAGTTGTACTTACCCCCAAAAGTACTGCTGGCATTGATAGCGGTACTAAAAAAGCACCGAAGGTAGTACCTGCGGTACTACCTGATTCTGGGTCAGAGTTTGAGAAAGAAACATTTGCTAGTAATGCCGAGTAGATGAGTGCTACACCTCGTCCTGGATAGCCAGTGGCGGGCCTGGGAATATTTATTAGAATGTGTCTTAGGCAAAGCACTACGAATATTTATATCAGACTCACAGAACCCTATTTCAGTCAAGCACGAGACGTCAAGCTCGTGGTGATTTAGAGCTTCATTAATATAGTCTGTCTTATTACGGATGGAACGAATATTTAAAAGACCCATCCTTAACTGACTCAAAAGGGACGTAGTCAGGTTTTTTTAATAGTCAAATTCGGTATTTTCAATCAATCTGTTTCCCTGAGAAATTGTAATTGTACAGTCTCTACTAGATGTACAGTGGACAGCCGACTGTGGATTCATATTAGCTTCTTGATGTCTTAAGGAAGAGCCGTTGATGCATTACGATAATTTTTGTTTCTACAATCCTTAGCTTTATGGGCTGCAGCACAAAAAACACATTTTGGTTCATCATTATTTCTAGAACACCTCTCAGACGAATGACCAAGAGTTGACAGTGATTGCACTGTGTAATCCAGAATATATTATAAGCACGGCATCTTGTAAGATCCACACAGATACAGCTGCCCTGCTCAACGATGGAGGATCTCACCTCGGGAGACATCTTCAAGATAGCGGTTTTAGTGCCATTTTTAGATCTCATGAAAAGAAGGTTGAGGGTACTGCCACCATCCATGAGCATCCTGATTTTATTGTTCTTCCTCAGAATGTTTGGGATGATGTTAGAGGCGCCGAAGGAAGAGGAAAGGCTCGTCACGGTCATTTTTGGCTGCATTTTCTTTGGCTCTGATAGGCAAAAAGTTCCATCGGAACGAAAATGATCATTCAGTACCCCAACCACTTCACCTTTGGCCTCGGCTGATGGAAACTTCATTACTAGCCCCCCAGCCTTGGTCTTAATCCAACTATCAACCGGTACCGAGTCTAGTACTCTGATGTCTTCTGGTCCCATTTGACTCGTTGGAGCATCAGCACTGCTTTTTGGTTTTACGATCAGTACCTGTTGACTACGGATGGCTTTTTTCTGGTCTTGAGCCCTGATCTTAATCACGCTCCTAGGCAGATCATTCCCATCCCCCACGAGGGACCCCCAAACAGCACTCGCAGATAACTTGGGCTGGTCTTGGGTGACAGCCATGGATGATGAGACTTTGGTCTCTAGTGCCTCCAGTCTGCTTGAAACGTCCTTGATAGCCTGAACAATAGGACCAACTACCTTATCTTCCAGCTTCTTCTTTGTGACTCTCCTTCCTCCACCAGCCAAGACCTCATCTGCAAGTACAACACATCGACTACACAGCCAGCAAAAGCCCAGCCGGTGGCTCTTCTTCATAAAAGGATAATCATTTACATCCGTACTCTGACATGCTAAGTGAACCCACTCACTGCAGCAGGCGCACTTAGTGCTTGTACACTTTTTGCTGCAGACTTACTGCAGCAAGGGCACAGGTGTTGTTGGATCATGAAAAAAAAAAAACAAAAAAAAAACGAAAACAAGACAAAACACCAACAATAATAGCAAAAAGTATATACAATATTACCCAGGATAAACCCGGGTAGAACCGCTCCTGTTTGTGTTACCCTGACGTGGGGGGGAGGGGAAGTTAACCAAAAAACGCAAACAAAAAACAGAAATTAAACAAGCAGGGTGTCTGCGGGGTCACGACGAGCAGGTGGGGTACGACTTGACTACCCTTCTAGGAAAGGTAACCCAAACCGAGGTGCCGCAAGAGTGTTGAAATGGTACTTTATAACTTTCCCAATTTGAGCTTTATGGCAGTAGCAAATACGTCACTTTGGAAAGACGTCATTGGTTACGATACTGCCACGGGTGAAAAGAGCTGAAGAATTTTTCAAAGAACTGTATGCATCAGAGATAATAGTACCAATATCTAACTTTTTAGCTGACACAGTTGAAATACAGTGCCTGAGGTAACACTAGACAAAGTAAACATTTCTCTTATAAGTACGAAAAGAGGGAAGGCCATAGAAGATGAAATAGTAGCAGAGTTGCTGTCGGATGCAGGAGTAGAAGTACAAAAGAGTCTCAACCATTTATTCACTCAGCTCATGAAGAAGGAAAACACACACACACACACACACACACACACACACACACACACACACACACACACACACACACACAATATGTTGTAATGCAATAGTTATTATGCCCTACAAAAAAAAAAAAAAAAAAAAGCTACTCAAGAGATACTAGTCACTAATTTGCTTATTGCTAGTTATTTACAAACTTCAGTAAAGTCTTTACGAGCAAAATAATAACAAACCTGGGAAAAAATATTTCCACGTTAACAGGCAGGATTCTGAAGCAGGTATTCGACTACAAATCGTCTACGCACAATCAATCAGGTTACTGAGAAAGCTACAGAATTTAAGAAACCATTGTGCTTAGATTTTGTTGATTACGAAACGACTCTTGACTTCATGCAGCACACAGCAATAAAAAACTCATTCTGGGAGCAAGGAGTAAATGACAACATCGTAAAATTGCTGGAGAACATAGAGGGAGCTGCAGCTGTTAAATTACATAAAGGAAGACGTACGTCAGGGAGATACAATTTCACCAAAAATATTTACATCATGCCTAGAAATTATTTTCATAAAGGTTGAGTGGGAGAACAAAGAAGTAAAAATAGATGGAAAACTACTCCATTTTAGATATGCAGATGACACTGCCCTAATCCCAGAAACTACAGAGACATTGCAACGAATGTTAAATGTCGTAAATAAAGAATGCCTCAGAGTAGGGCTAAAGGCGCCCAGAGTATAAGAAAAGTAATATTTAATCCAAATACACCACAGAGTGTCATGAGAATCAGCTAAAAAATTATTGAAGAAGTGGAGGAGTACAATTGCTAGGGACTAATCCTAAAACTAACGAAAGGCCATGATAGTGAAATAAGAAGATGCGTTACAATTGGATGGAAAGCTTTCAGTAAACGTAGTGACATCTAGAAAAGAAGCTTGCCAATATGCATGAAACGAAAAGTATATAGCAAATGTATATTCCCAGCTATGACGTACGGTTGTGAGAGTTGGAAACTGATATCATCGGTGGATAATCAACTAATCCTTTCTCAAAAAGGAATGGAAAGTTCAATTTTGGGAATATCTTTAAAAGACGGGAAAGATCATCTTGGGTGAGAGAGCAGACTAAAGGCCAAGACACCAATAGAAGTAACAAAAGACCAGGAATGGAGGTGGGCAAGTAATGTAGCAAGAATAAGGGATAACTGATGAAACAAGAGGCTGGCTGACTGGACCCCAAGAAATTGTAAGCGTACAGAAAAAGGCCAGACAGGAGATGTATTGTGTATACAGTATATATATATTATACACGTAATTATGTAATGTGTGTGTGTGTGTGTGTGTGTGTGTGTGTGTGTGTGTGTGTGTGTGTGTGTGTGTGTGTGTGTGTGTGTGTGTGTGTGTGTGTGTGTGTGTGTGCGCGCGCGCGCGCGCGCGCAAGCAAATATATACCGGCATGTATAATCCTAGGTTCGTATCTGTCTGCTTTGCTGTTCAGTTTCATGTCTGTAGAGTGAAATTTGTGGGGAACGTCACGGACTAACAGTAAGATTTTGTATACATACATACATAATATATATATATATATATATATATATATATATATATATATATATATATATATATATATATATATATATATATATATATATATACTGTATATATATTATATGTATCTACCTATCTATCTATCTATCTATCTATCTATATATATATATATTTATTTATTTATGAGAGAGAGAGAGAGAGAGAGAGAGAGAGAGAGAGAGAGAGAGAGAGAGAGAGAGAGAGAGAGAGGAGAAGAGAGGCTGCAGGGAGTCACTGAAGAAGGGAATGCGCCGTGACGAAAAGCATCTCACTCAGTCCTGTTTATAAATTTAGTTACTTCATGAGGTGAGCCCAGTCACATCTGTCAACTATTCACACATGAATAAAAAATACGTTTTATATGTGCAGAAAATAGGTTGAGTTATTAAAAACATGAGTTGGTTCAGAATTATTACATCTGCTAAGCTGTTTTAGTAAGGAAAGTATGAAGGAATAGCAATGAAATGTCACAAGAGGAAATAAAGAAGAAAAAAAAAATATCGAGGCATAATGAAAGACTGGTATATTTGTTTTAGAAATTATCAAATACAATTATTAATCATCTCTTGCACCTAGACACGCCATGGAGGACCATATTAAGGAAAGGAATAAAAATAATAATGACACGGGATAAGGCAGGGGGAGCCTTATTTATTATTTTTTTTTTTTTTCGTACACGCCGACACCAACAGTTACTTTATTTCTTATCCTCCCCTTCTCTCTCTCTCTCTCTCTCTCTCACACACACACACACACACCTTGAAGAAAATTTAGCTGCTCTCAGGAAAGAAAATGAGTCACCTCTGAAGCCCTGTCACAGCCTCTATGAAGTTCTGACTTTTACATAATGTCATTAGCTCTTGACTCCACTGCCCCAGGGGCACTAGGTCATCAGCCGTCAGCCTGTTTCTTTTGAAGGTAAAGACTGCCAACTCAATATGGTGGAGGTTTGTGAACTTGCAGTTGGTCTAGTTTAAATACAATATTTAGGTATAGAAATATAATGATGCCATTTTGTGGAGCTTTTATATTCTGCTTCTCTTGCACTAAGTATAGTAGCAGCAATAGTAGTAAAAGTAGTACTGTAAGTATAATTCTGGACCTGTGTGTTTCTCCAGCCATAATGTCCCCGGTGGTGGTGTTGGTTGTGGCTGCAGCTACAATGGCGATCTGTTGTGCCAGTCCACTGCCGGTGCGGGTGTCTCCTCAGGCCTCGCACCAGGACCGTCTCAAAGCAGCTCATGCACTGCTGGCACACAGTCCACTTATAGATGGGTCAGTTTACACTTCCGTTACATGTATATTTTTGGTATACTGCACTTATGCATGCATCCATTTTACAAGATAAATATTATAACGCAAATGAGCCTAAGCATGGCAAGTGGGGGAATGTGGTAGGCATAGGAATGCCTACGTTCAGATCTTGGATGCTAAAGTGGAAACTTTGAGTGAAGCATTATTAGTAACCAGAATAAAATCATAAAATGTATGCCAGAACATATTTTTAAAAATACAATTTTCTATTAAACAGCTAATTTTAGTAAAGCTTTTAGTTTTTCTCTTGTACATAAGGATCACTATTGAACTAGCCCAAGTATACACCAGTAATATCATGATGTTAAAACTTAGTAATAACTATAAAGATACTGGCTAGAAAATTCAAATGGTATTTAGAAAAAAAAAATGTTTTATAGTAACAGCATCAGACAATGTAAGAAAAGTTAACAGAGAATGTTGGATGTTGAATAGTCATCTAAGTAGGAATTTACAGTATTTCATCCAGTTATCCTAAGGACATAGATTTGTATTTAATTTGATTAAACCAAAGACTACACCAGTCTTTCTGCCAGGAATATAATGGAGGCTGACTGTCCTTCCAGGAGACCATGTGAAATTTCACATTTTTCACACACATTTATTCACGTCAAACTATTGATTATGCTCGATGAGTTGGTCACATGAGTCTCCCCAAGCCTGACTGAAAACGATGCATCACTCGGTCACCCACTGGTCACCATGGTGTGAGGATGTTGCCATAATTCTCCCAGTTATCACCCTTCACATCCCCCACCCAACTGGGCATCAAGTGGGCCCAGCCAGTCACGTGTCACCTCTTGCCACTTATGACACCACTGACAACTCCAAAGAAAGAAGGTGAAACTGGGGAGAAATAGCGCTAAAACTGGCGCATGTGTGACTGTGCTGAGTGCAAATTCGACCTGTATATGGGAGAGTGCTTCCATTCGTACCACACCTCTGAATGCTTCCAAGCGTCAGAAAAGATGTCAATATATGTAATTATCTTGGTTTACTATGTACAATAATATAGAAATATTTGTATTAGTGAATATGAAGTTAATGGTGAGTCACAGTCCAATGTGCTACACATCAGTGAAAGTGATGCTCTGAGAGTGCTTATGAGCTTACCACACCTCCAAACGCTTTGGGAGATAATGTATATATGGGTAAGTACCCTATTTAGTACCAGGTCAGGAAATAAGTAATTATTATAATGGTGAAAAAGGAGACACTTGAGTGACACTGAAGTGCACTACAGAATAGCAAAGGTAAGAGTGACACTTGTGACAAAATTATGCTGGATTGTTGTATTTTTATAAATTCAAAGATAAGTACTTACAGAGACAGCAAATTGCCTTGCATGTGCATAACTCATTATAAGTAGTAGAAAAATGAGCATATATGTGACTTTTTTCTTTTTTTATAAAGTCAAGGGCCACAGTTTTTTTTCCCTCACTTGGCAGCTCTGTGTAATTATGTTACATCATTACCTTTTAAGTTAAATTGTAGTAGTAAGGGATGATAGTAAGGGATTTGTTAGCGTGAGAAAATGCAAAAATTATATAGAAAACGTTGTGTGGTCACCTCAGTTAACATTGCGTTCGTATGGCATGTTTAGTTCTGTGTCACGCTTGTGATTTTACTCTTCTAGGTTATGTCCATATCACATAATGATGGAACAGGTTCTCATAATTCAAAAATAACTGAATGAATTGTTGTTTAGTGTTATAAAGCTGGGAAGTCACCTGTCAATTTTCTTCCTGCACGTAGCATGACGGCCACTTGCAGTGCTGCCTCGTCCTTACCCACTACGATCTGACCTGTGCCCACTAACTGCCTACTCAGTTATTCCCTCCTAACTATTGATTATGCTCGATGAGTTGGTCACATGGGTCTTCCCAAGCCTGACTGAAGATGATGCATCACTTCCATGTCCACTGGCCACCATGGAATGGCGATGATGCCATATTTCTCCCTACTTTCCACCTTCACTTCCTTCATCCAACCGGGCAGCATGTGGGCCCAACCAGCTAAATGTCAACTCGCTCTTCCTCTGGCCCTGGACGACCAGCAAACCACTAGAATGACAGAAGATTGTGCAACTACAACTTGGATATGTTTGCTTCTTTATGAGTAGGTTATAACGAGTAATAAAAACACCCCATTTATTCCACATCTGCTGCACTGGTGACCTGGGATATACAGTAGAGCACTGTGCTGTAGCCATAAGGGTAAACTCCAGGCAGTTTTTTTTTTTTTTTTTTCTCCACCTGAAGAGAGACCCAACGGTCTGAAGGGGATGGAAACTATTTCTTTTTACCCTTTCAGCCTGAGAACATAGTTTCGATATGTTTTTGGTTAGACTTTGCCTGTCAGACAAGAAACCTCTCGGAGACAAGTAGTTAAACGGGATAAATGGGTTGAAAAAAATATATATATATAATCAGCATGCTTGTCCTGTTTTTACATATTGTTCCGAATTCCCTAGCTTGATATTAAGGGCTTAGAGAGGAAAACAATGGTTAAATTCATTTATCACATGGAGAAGTATGAAAAGACATTCTTGGATATAGAAAAATATAATAAATGCAGAAATTATCCTAGGCACAAGACAAAGATCTTTTGACTCTTGTAGGATGGTTAAAATAACCGAGTGTTATCCCATATATGAAATAACTGCAGAGTTATAGTAAACTGTTATCTGAAAACAGAGTGGTGGACCCATCATCGTTGCAAAGCTGTTAGCCTACGATGTAAAAGACTAATGTTAAGAAGCGAGATTTGTCAGTTAGCCGAGAATTTTCTCGACGTTTCCAGATATTTACCGTTGATTCGGGTACGAGTCGGAGTTGCCAGTTAGCCTGCTGTTTGTGAGGGTAGTTATTTCATAAGTTATGCTTCAGATTTTGTGCTCTTTTTCTCTATAATGCTTTATTTATGTGACTGCTTGTTTATGTAATTTTAGTTCATATGGTAAATGATTTAGAATGTTATGTAATGTAAGATAGCTTTGGCCTGTTTTGGTTGTCTCTCAATTGGCAATTGTTGTTCTCGTAGAATGTAGACGTTTCTAGAAAAATGCAAGCTTATATAAAGTTGGGGAGAGGCTTAGTCGGGTTTCAGGTCAGATTGAGTGAAGTGCAGTCGGTTTTGTTTCATTTTGAGTGTAGTGCAGTGTCAGTGCAGTTAGTGAAGTTTGTGAAGTGTTGCTGGCAAGCATTAAGTGTAATTACAGCTAATGAAGATTTCGGTACTTGTGAAAACAGTGAAGAGTTGTCAAGCTTTAAGTGTAATAACTGTGAAGTGTTAAACATTAAGTGTAATTGCAATCAGTAAAGTGTGTATAGCTCCAGTGCTTGTGAGAATAGTGAAGAGAAGTTGGAAAGCGATAAGTGGAATTAATTGGAAAATAAAGACAGTGAACTTCAAGGAGCCAGTGTTTATTTTCGCCTCAGCTGATCTTGTGTACTGTGCACCTAAAGTCTGACCATAGGAAGAACAACTCACGGGGCAACGTCCTTCCTGTACTGTACTACTGCTATTGGAGCCTGTGGCAGTGTGGGGACGAGGACGTAACACCAACTTGGGAGAGGTTTTTGTCCTTCAGATGGCTAATGCATGACGATGGTGGTGATGGCACGTGAGTTATGGCAATCTATTGGCTTGAGGATGGACTACATGAACATGGGTATCCTGGTGTATGAGAAAACTCAAATCTTTCACTCCATAGATCTATCCTACTTTTCCCTTAGAAATATAAAGACGTTAATAAAATGCATTCCTATATCTTACATATTCATAGGTATATGCACGTTCCAGCTGATACTGTGCATTCTTGCACATTATGTCTTTAAAACACATTTATTCCTCTTGATCTACATCCAACCACTACTGATCGTATCTCTCCCATTCCAGCTACAAAACTTGGTACGGAAGACGAAAGTACTGCACAAACAGAGTTTATTGTGATACACAGTCTGCTTTGCTTGTAAGGCCTCGTTTTTCGTAATGGCAATATTTTTTAAGGATCACTGAAAGCAATGGAAATAAACAGTGAAGTGAGCATGGCAGTAAAAAACTCGCTGCATGACAGTAATGTGATCTCCACAATATCGTACAGAAGAGGAGCTTCGACCCTGTTGAAGGGAAACATGGCAAAAGTGGAAGCAGTAACAATGGGTTATTGAAGAGGAGCATGTGGAGCTACATCAAGAAAGCAGAAACAGACTGAGTAATGGGGAAGTAAAAGAGCATTGTGGCATTAACATGAATATGACTGATAGCGTTAAAAGAAACAGTCTGAAATTATTTTAACATATGGAAAGACTGGAGACTGGTCATGTGGTGAGGATGGATACTGAGAAATTGACGAGAAGTGTGTATGTGAGTGGGGTGTAGGGCAATGAGGGGTAGGGGGATGATATGGAGCAGGGGTTCCCAACCTGGGGGTAAATTACCTCAAGTGGGGTAATTTGGTCTTTTGTGAAGGGTAATGGGGGAGGTAACAAAAAAAAAAAAAAAATCTAAAAATCATACCAGTTATGATAGACTTTCAGACCTATACTAAAATTCAGAGATGAATGTTTAAAGTCATGTTTATTTGGTATCAGTGTTAATAATAAAAATAAATTACTCCTTGCAATAACTCTCTTGGTTTTAGCCTAACCTTTAATTATGTCCTACATTCAAACTAAAATCTAGGCATCAGAATGTTAAGCAGCTAAAATGCAATTGTGGAAACATAAGCAATGAGGTGTAATGAGTGAAGGGAGGTGTGGAAAATGGGGTAATGGGTAAATAAAGGTTGGGAACCCCTGATATGGAGGGAAGTAGAGAGTTGTATAAGAAAGATGGGTTCGAGCTAGAGGGAGGGCAGCCAAATGGCCAAGGATGATGAGTAGTGGAGAAATATATAAGAAACCTAGTTTTGAGCTATAGGAAGGACAGCCAAATGGCAAAGGACAGGGAGACATAGGGGCTATACAGTATGTGTGTGGCCACATCTCATGGGATTAAGGCGGCGCCTTAGATAGACTGATACATCTCTTAATGATTTCAGCTGTTAACATACGCGTTATTTGTGATTAGATGTATACAGCGTATATATATATATATATATATATATATATCCTTCATTCTTTCCTCGTCCTTCTGCCTACGGGTGACTTTACACTCCCTCTTCTGTCCTTCATTCCTTCATTCTTTCCATTTCCTTCTGTCTATGGGTGACTCTGCACTGAGTGACATGCCAAATGGCTTCCTGTACACCAGGAAACTATTTACTACGTTGGGTGGTAACCATATAACCAAATTTTGGCGCCAGGTGGTTTAGTGGGTAATTATTGTGCTCCAATCGGACTGAGCCGGTGAAGGTTTATATCCAAGGGATGGTTGGGGTTTATTGCTCACGTAATGCCACTCAGGGATGAGTGAGGTTGGTCACTCTCATCTTAAATGTCAGGACCAACTGCCTAGCCCCGAGCTCCTACGCTCCTCATGGGGCAACTAAGGATTGGATGATGGATGGATGGGTATATATATATATATATATATAGGCAAAAATTAAGTTGGCAGGTACTGAAGTAATAGGGGCGTGGAAGAAGTTGAGCGGCGGAAGAGAGAGTTATATGTAGAAAGAAAGAGAGAGGTGAAAAGATTAGTAAGAGACAGTAAGAAGAGAGTGGATGAGGAATTTGGAAGGAATTTGAGTGTAAAGCGGAGGGACTGTAAGAAAATGTTCTGGAAAGAGGTGAAAAGAGTAAGACAGGGTGGAAGTGAAGTTAGCAGGGGAGTGAAAGATAAAAATGGTAGATTACTAGTGGAGAAGGGAGAAAAAGTGAGCAGATGGAGAGAACACTTTAAGGAATTGTTGAACGTAGAGGATGGAAGTAATGCGAGTATAAGTGGCTGGGGAATGGCTGGGAGAAGGAGGGAGGTGAGAAGACAGGAAGAAATCAGTAGGATAGAAGTTGTGGAAGCAATGAAGAAACTTAAATCTGGGAAAGCCCCAGGAATTGATGGAGTGTGTGGAGAAATGCTGAAGCATGGGGGAGAGATAGTAGTAGAATGGATGTGGAAGATGAGCAGATTAGCCTGGGAGGAAGGTAGAGTCCCGGAGGATTGGAAGTCAGGTATAATTATTCCCTTGTACAAAGGAAAAGGGGAAAAAGAAGTGTGTGGTAATCATAGGGACATTTGTCTTCTTAGTATAATAGGAAAAGTGTATGGTAGGATACTTATTGACAGAGTTAGAGAAAAAACAGAGAAATTAGTTGGAGAAGAACAGGGAAGCTTTAGGAAGGGAAGAGGTTGTGTAGATCAGATATTCATTCTTAGATCTTTAGTGGAAAAGTTTCTAGAGAAGGGAAAGAAGTTGTATGCGGCTTTCATGGATTTGGAGAAAGCATATGACAGGGTGGATAGACAAGGATTGTGAAAAGTGTTAAGAATATATGGAGTAGATGGGAAGTTGTTGAATGCTGTGAAGAGTATGTACGATGGTGCGAAGGCTGCAGTGCGTGTGGATGGTGAACTAAGTGAATTTTTCTCTTTGAAAGTTGGGTTGAAACAGGGATGTGTCATGTCTCCATGGTTGTTCAATCTTTACATGGATGGGGTAATAAAAGAGGTACAAGGTAGGGTAGTGGATGTTGGAGTGGCCCTGGTGAGAGAGGATAGTGTTTGGAAACTCCCTGTACTGTTGTTTGCAGATGATACTGTGTTGTTGAGTGAAGACGAAGGGGAGCTGCAAGGCTTGGTGGATGAGTTTGGGAGAGTGTGTAAGAAACGGAATCTGAAGGTGAATGTAGGGAAGAGTAAAGTGATGGTCTTTGAGAGAGGTGAAGTCAGTGAATGTACAGCGAGGTTGGATGGTGAGGAATTGGAAAATGTGAGTACGTTTAAGTACTTGGGTAGTGTGATGAGTAAGGATGGAGGTTTGGAGGGTGAAGTGCTTGAAAGGGTACAGCAGGGAAGAAAGGTTGCTGGTTCTTTGAAAGCAGTGATAAGAAACAGGGAAGTGAGCATGGAAGTGAAAAAGTTACTACATGACAGTATTGTGATACCAACCCTAACGTACGGAAGTGAAGCTTGGACGTTGTTGGAAGGACACAAGTCAAGAATTAGAGCAGTGGAAATGAGTTATTAAAGAGGAGCCTGTGGAGTCACATGGAGAGATAGGCTGACGAATGAGGATATAAAGGAACGTTGTGGTGTTGATGTGGATGTGATGGGAGCGTTATGAGGAACACACTGAGGTGGTTTGGCCATGTGGAGAGGATGGAGGGTGAAAGACTGACGAAGAGAGTGTATGTGAGTGAGGTGGAAGGGGGAAGAGGGAGGGGGAGGCCGAGGATGAGATGGAGGGATGGGGTGGAGAGGTATATGAGAGAGGGGGGTGTGAGTTGGGAGCAGGGCAGTGAAATGACGGGGGACAGGGCGACTTGGAGGCGATTTGTTTGTGGCCACCCCAAACGGGATTGAGGCGTCTGGCAATAGATAGATAGAGAGATATAAGCAAAAATTAAGTTGGCAGGTACTGAAGTACACAAATATAAACTTTTAATGTGGTTCCGTCAAAACCAGATGAATTTCATCTCCAGGGACCCACTCAGAATGACGTCCAGTATAGCCAGAACATAATTTTCTTCTTCACCGCACCTATTGACGTGATCTTCGGCTGGTACGGCCAAGGGTCACTGGGAAAGTAATTGGTGTTCATCGCATAAAGCCATCTCTTTTTTTTGGTGACCTATATTCAGGAAAGCATTAGATGCGAGTGGGAACTGATGAGTGAGATGCAGCATGACTAATGGGCTTGAAAATATTGGTGACTATAGTGCTACAAGAAGCTTTTAAATTACCATGATGTGGGACCTACTGCAAGGATTGGTGATAAAAAAGGAATGAGTAGCATTCATGAACTGACGTGAATGCACATAATGTCATTTGAGAGGACGTTTAATGTGATTTACGGCTTATTCAGATAAGGCAGCGCTTGTTACAAGCTCGCCGAGGTAGGAGCCAACGGAAAGGGTGGCTGTGCAAGGCCCTGCCTGGTTATGCTAGGTATTGGCTGTGAAATGCGTTGTGGACAGCAGCTGATGCTACTGCTGGACAAGATGATTCTTCCTGTTTAACAGGATAGACACCTGCCAGCTTGTGATTATTCTGCGTGCCTTTCTGTCTTTCTGTCTGTCTGTCTGTCTGTCTGTCTGTCTGTCTGTCTCTCTTTATGTGATTAGTGATGAGCAGTGTGGCTTTAGGAGAGGGAGGGGATGCGTTGATCAGGTGTTTGCTGTGAGACAAGTGTGTGAAAAGTATTTAGCGAAAGGCAAGGATGTGTTTTGGGCATTTATGGATTTAGAGAAAGCGTATGATAGAATTGATAGGGAGGCTTTGTGGACTGTTTTAAGATTGTATGGACTTGATGGTAGGTTACTAAAAGGGGTGAAAAGTTTTTATGTAAATAGTAGAGCATGTGTAAGAGTAGGAAATGCTGTGAGTGATTGGTTTCCCGTGAGAGTGGGGCTGCGACATTGATGTGTGATGTCGCCTTGGTTGTTTAATATTTACATGGATGGTGTTGTAAGGGAGGTGAATGCAAGAGTTGTAGGTGGTCTGAGTCTGGTAAATTTTGATGGTGGAGATTGGAATCTGAAGCAGCTGCTGTTTGCAGATGATACTGCACTGGTGACTGATTCTGAGGAGAGATTGAGACAGTTGGTAAAGGAGTTTGGAAGGGTGTGTGAAAGGAGGAAATTGAAAGTAAATGAGAATAAGAGTAAAGTGATGAAGTGTACGAGGTTGATAGATGGTAGGGGGAGGAATATAGTTTTGAATGGTGAGTTGCTTGAGGAGGTAGATTGTTTTAAATATCTAGGGTCACATGTTGCTGTGGATGGAAGAATAGATGCAGAAGTGAAGTTTAGAATAAATGAAGTAGGAAAGGTGCTGGGAGGAATGAAAAAAGTGTTTAAATGTCGTTCGCTTAGAATGGATGTAAAGAGAAGGCTGTATGAGGGTGTTGTGGTACCGACTGCATTATATGGGGCTGAAACATGGAATATGGGTGTAGCAGAGAGGAAAAGTTTGAATGTAATGGAGATGAGGTGTCTGAGGAGTATGCGTGGAGTGACGCGTATGGATCGGGTGCGAAATGATGAAGTGCGAAGGAGAACTGGAGTTGTTCGGGAGATGGCTGGTAGAGTTGAGCAGAGGGTGTTGCGATGGTTTGGGCATATGGAGAGAATGGATAATGAGCGATTGGTGAAAAAGATAACTAGATCTGATGTGAGAGGTGTAAGGCTGAGAGGAAGACCACGAATAGGATGGATGGACAGTGTGAAGAGAGCGCTGGATGCGAGAGGGATGTCTGTTGAGCAAGGAAGAGTGGCTGTGCGTGACAGAAATAAATGGAGAGAAATTGTGAATAAATAAGTGATGACGCAGCCCTGAGGGGATATTCTCCCGCATTTGGTCTGATCAGCTAGTCAGGTCAGGTGCGGGTAAGGGGATGGGTGTGTTATGATGTGGCAGGGGTAAACCAGTTCTGCTGTCGGGCCCTGCTGCGGATGTCACTGATTGCATTGCGCAGTTGACCCTTGTGCGGTGTGGTGCGGTGAGGATCTGTCCGTTCTCCCCTTTGGGGCTAAGATGTGAATGAATGTGTTTGAATGGATGAGTAAATGGAGAGTGTGTCGTCCTGTCTCGGCTACCTCCCTTTCCTTGGGGGAAGCAGCCTAGGTATATATATATATATATATATATATATATATATATATATATATATATATATATATATATATATATATATATATATCTGTCTACCTGTCTATATACGGTATTTACAATATTCAGGTCCAAAATTAATTGCCGAGGACTAGGGTCCCAAGCTGTTGACGCTGTGTCGCTTTATATGCCTCCGCCGAGAATGATCAGGCACCCAGATCAGCGTGAATGACTTGCAGCATGAATACAGTTTATTAATGATGCGGTCTTGGATCTCATTAGAATCTGAAGTGCAAGAAGGAATAACCTGAAGGGCTGACATGGACGCTGAAAATGTAACAATTGAGTAATATCAGTAATTTAGAGAATAATCTACTGTATGGCTCTGTCCACGACAAAAAATTCAGAGGTAAACACAGACTCATTGGTTGGCAGCCAAAACTTGAGAACACATTCCATCGACTACGCACTAGCACCCATGCATTCACCTGACTTAGAGCCTTGGTGATGTTACCAAATAAATGGTGGACCTCCGCCGCTGCGCCTTGGTCCTCTATGCTGGGAGCCATGAAACACCAACAGCAAATTTGGGTGGCTCCCAAGGTGCTATATTTTAAAACACCAACTTGCCACAGTGACTGAGGTCCACACCAAGCTCATGAGTCAGCATGTAGAGGCGAATAGCATGTGACCGATGAACTACCCCGCAAAAGATGGTGGTGTTGATAAGGGGTGGGGGGTAGGTCAGGCCACAATGCCGATTTCACAATAATTTTCTTACAGTTCCCATCCAATACGATAAAACCATGTGGTGCGGATAAGAAGAGGTACAGTACTATTGGCGACAAGTATTCTTACACACTTCCGATTTGCATTTCCCAGATTTTATCTGGTAACACTGACTCCATGTCCAGATTTTTTTTTTTTTTATGTGACCGACTCTGGGCATAGGCTTTACAGCCTGCTTTCAAGGCCCAGTAGTCCTCCTACGTACCGCACACCTCTACATGTCACCACTTCGGCGCTAACACCCACCGTCCATACTGAATACGTGCTAGGGCTGTCTCATACAGGACTGGTGTATTGGTATTAGCGGGGGTATTTTTACGACATGTCGGCGGGCCTTCTGGTAGATCAGTAAAGTCTGATTTTTAAGAAATTCAAATCCTTAAACTGTTCCCTGCCTCAGCGGGATTTGAACCCGGGTCCGTCAGGACTGCAGGCCAACTCTCTACCGATTGAGCCACCGCCTGTACGATGTCCCATATTCCCTGCCTCATTTTCCCCTCTCATACTTCTTGCTATTTACTTACCATCTGGCGATATTCTTTGAATAATGTTACTAATCCCTCCATTCAGCCAATGTTTATTTGCTCTGATATTACGTTTATGTGAAAAGAGAACTGGCCTCTCCTTCTTTCCCTCCCTCAATCCCCCCCCCTCCCTCTCTCCCTCTCTCTTCCTCTCTCCTACTCCCTCCCACCCTCCCTCCCTCTCGTTCTCCCTCCTTCATTCCTTTTATTCTCTCTCCCCATCCCACCTTCTGTCTGTCTGTCTGTCTCTGTCTGTCTCATGTGCTATGATTGTCAGATACACTGGTGGCAGTGCTAGGTTTCTTGCTGCAAGCATTTTTCCACTCATACAGAAAGGTTTTATCCCGTATTTCAGTCGTTTCATGGCGAACTCTCTGTACTACTTGTCGTCCACTACTCTCCCATATTTCGTTTAAAGCTGGTTTGAAGCTGATATTATCTACATACGAGGTATTTGTGTACAGGATGTGGAGATTAAGAAGATAATAAGGGTGTGATTGTTTTATTAATGGAGTAAAATTTCCATAAAATATTATGGAAATATCATTATATAACTGCATTGGTAACAGCCCTCTAGCATAAAGAGAAGATGCTTCTACATAACCTAACCAAATGTGTGTTTTATCAAAACCTGTAAATTACCGCACAGTCTGTGCAGAGAAATTTTTGCAGTGGATCGTTCCTCCTCGTAATTGGCCATAACCCCCTCCAGCCTGTCAGAGACAGAGGTAACAGGTCTGTATAGCTACAGTTCTTTAATTTCTTCTGAATATTCCACTCGGCCATCATGCGTTGTTGGAGGTGTTATTCGGCGCTGGGACCCACAGATAAACAATACTACCCCAGCAGTCCTCGCTGGGCTTCAGGTGGTCTGCCGGTTGCTGTGTATTGGGCAGTTATCCGGAAAAAAAAAAAAAGTGCCAAACCACCCATCCTATAATGTGTGTGCATGGATCAGCTGAAGGCATTGGCTTTATATATATATATATATATATATATATATATATATATATATAGAGAGAGAGAGAGAGAGATATATATATATATCATGGATCAGCTGAAGGCATTGGCTTTATATATATATATATATATATATATATATATATATAGAGCCTCTGTGGTACAGTGATAGTGTGTGCGTTTCGTAAACGGGTGAACCAGGGTTCGCGCCCCGCCAGGGTAATAAACTTTGGGAGTGTTCACCCGGCCACGTACTGCATTGGCGAACACAAGGGGTACTGTGGTTGAACCAGTGTCGCGTACTATAAAGTATGTTTGCACCCAGTCGGCTTGCGCGGGCCGATTACGCTTGGTTCACAGACTACACACACATCCAAAGCCACTCCAACATTACAGTTTCACTTACAAGCACTTCTCACCCTACATACAATCTCTACCAGACAGCCTAAGCCACTTGGTAGAGATACATTGGCTGTATCGTCCCGACTTCGGTCGGGATAGGCCGGTCCTGCAGTGGATACTCGAACGGCTATGTATATATATATATATATATATATTATAATCAGGGTTATAACTTTTTAACAACCTTATGCTCCTGTACCTCAAATCGATGAACTTTTGCTTAAAAAAAAAAAAAAAAAAAAACATTCCACAGTAAAAAAAAAAAAAAAAAGTCACCCCGAAATAAAAAATTCGATTTTTGCAAATGTATATTTACATGTATTAAAAAAAAAAGAGAAAGAGCTTATACAAAATCATTACTACTTAAAATCAGTTTATTACCTGGAATAAATCTGTGTTGCAGTTTTGCTTTGTTTCTGCAGACAGCATCAAGTTCCTGCATCTCTTTGATTGCACGTTCTGCACACTGATTACTTCTTGGTATCTGGAGTAAAGATGGCTCCTCCTTCCAGTGATTCTGCAATGAATCTAGTGCTTTTTTTGTAAGGATTCAATATTTCTGACAAGTTCTTGAAGTCATTTTCATTGTACAACTGTACAAAAAAGTATCGTTATGATGTTGTGCTAAATAATATGACAAACGACGATGGTTTAGGAGAAACAGGCAGGAGGCTAGGAAACTGTTGGTACCCCTGCGATATCCAACAATGTTGGTTACGCATGGGATACAAAAGGCATTTCCTGCATTCGAGGTAATAAATGCGTCGATATAAATCTATCAACCCTTCGGAAACAGCAGCCATTGTAGTGTTTGTTACTTATCTAACGGACCCCTAAGTAACGATACTTTTTTGTACACCTGTATTTCTGACTAGTAAACCAGTACTCTGCCCATTTGTACGAAATGAATCTGCATATCTTCTCCAGTCTTCCTTGTTGTAGGTATAAGAATGAATGCAAGGATAGCAAGAATTGCTCTTGAATTCCAACACGCATTACTGGTATTTGGAATTATGTGAAAGTTAATGAAAGGAAAATGCCCCTTTTCTTCAAAGAATCTAAACACTCCTGTTAAATGGTACAAAACTTCATGTCATCTCTCCAACCTGACTTATGAGGATCTCTTCTGTTCCATTAACAGACTGTGATTTCATTTTTCATAATCCTTTATTATTTGAGACACAAATGGATATTCGATGTTTGGAGAATTGGTGTTAGCGCCAAGTTCTTCATCCATCACCAAACAGAGAAACCTGTCCAGAATGTAATGCGGACAACCGATAAGTTGTGGTTTGTTGAAACTCTTATCCGAGAACATTTGTTGTAATCTGACAACTCCACTCTTTTTTCCAGAATTTTTGCTAATTGTATGAGCAATGATAATTTTTATTGCATACCGTAAGTTGTATTGTCAATAACTTTTGCAATTCCTTCATCAGTTGTTTCAGCCTTGCCATTTTCCTAACGCAATGCATCCAATTTTGTTTCAGTTCTTTCATTTTTAATTACTGCTACCTGGTAGCCTGCTCATTTTCATCAAACCGCTTTCCATCGAAATGTAAAGACCATGTTTCCAACTATCATTTTCTCCTTCAGTGTAGCAGCCTCATTGTATATTGACTTGTAAACTGCTGCTTGACTTGGAGCTGGAATGTCAATACCATCATGTGACAATTGTCCAAGCTTCACTTCCATACGTTAGAGTTGGTATCACAATACTGTCATGTAGTAATTTTTTCACTTCCATGCTCACTTCCCTGTTTCTTATCACTGCTTTCAAAGAACCAGCAACCTTTCTTCCCATCTGTACTCTTTCAAGCACTTCACCCTCCAAACCTCGATCCTTACTCATCACACCCAAGTACTTAAACGTACTCACATTTTCCAATTCCTCACCATTCAACCTCGCTGAACATTCACTGACTTCACCTCTCTCAAAGACCATCACTTTACTCGTCCCTACATTCACCTTTAGATTCCGTTTTTTGCACACTCTCCCAAACTCATCCATCAAGCCTTGCAGCTCCCCTTCGTCTTCACTCAACAACACAGAATCATCTGCAAACAACAGTACAGGGAGTTTCCAAACACTATCCTCTCTCACCAGGGCCACTCCAACATCCACTACCCTACCTTGTACCTCTTTTATTACCCCATCCATGTACAGATTGAACAACCATGGAGACATGACACATCCCTATTTCAACCCAACTTTCAAAGAGAAAAATTCACTTAGTTCACCATCCACACGCACTGCAGCCTTAGCACCATCATACATACTCTTCACAGCACTCAACAACTTTCCATCAACTCCACATATTCTTAATTCTTTCCACAATCCTTGTCGATCCACCCTGTCATATGCTTTCTCCAAATCCATGAAAGCCGCATACAACTTCTTTCCCTTCTCTAGAAACTTTTCCACTAAAGATCTAAGAATGAATATATGATCTACACAACCTCTTCCCTTCCTAAAGCCTCCCTGTTCTTCTCCAACTAATTCCTCTGTTCTTTCTCTAACTCTGTCAGTAAGTCTCCTACCATACATTTTTCCTATTATACTAAGAAGACAAATGCCCCTATGATTACCACGCACTTCTTTTTCCCCTTTTCATTTGTACAAAGGAATAATTATACCTGACTTCCAATCCTCCGGGACTCTACCTTCCTCCCAGGCCAATCTACACATCTTCCACATCCATTCTACTACTATCTCTCCCTCATGCTTCAGCATTTCACCACACACTCCATCAATTCCTGGGGCTTTCCCCAATTTTACTTTCTTCCTTGCTTCCACAACTTCTGTCCTACTGATTTCTTCCTGTCTTCTCACCTCCCTCCTTCTCCCAACCATTCCCCAGCCACTTATACTCGCATTACTTCCATCCAGTATGTTCAACAATTTCTTAAAGTGTTCTCTCCATCTGCTCACTTTTTCTCCCTTCTCCACTAGTAATCTACCATTATTATCTTTCACTCCCCTGCTAACCTCACTTCCACCCTGTCTTACTCTCTTCACCTCTTTCCAGAACATTTTCTTACAGTCCCTCCACTTTACACTCAAATTCCTTCCAAATTCCTCATCCACTCTCTTATTACTCTCTCCTACTAATCTTTTCACCTCTTTCTTTCTGCATACAACTCTCTCTTCCGCCTCTCAACTTCTTCCACGCCCCTACTTCTCATCCATTCATTGTATGCTTTCTTCATTTGTGCCGGAGCCTGTCTCACCTCTCTGTAATAATTACTGTAATACCAGGTTGCCTGTAAGGATAAATCGTCAGTTTTGACACATGCAGTCTAATATGTATAACTATTATTGTGAAGGGGATCATTTTCTCCATTTATTACTCCCTAACTAAATCAGAGGTTATACACAATTATATATTAACATTGTTCCGCGAACCGTACTACAGTACTAGCCTGGTACGATCGCTTGCTGGCCAAGGACCACAGGTTGCTGATGTAGCGAAGCGTTCGTGCGAGTGTCGTCGCTCTTTAAAAACACTTGGAGAAGAAGTAATAGGGAGGGGTGGGGAGAGAGAAGGATAGGGGAAGGACACACCAGTTGTTGATTTTTTAAATATTATTGATATTTCACAACTGAAAGGTTGAACATGTTCCTCGGAAAGTCAAAGCCCAAACTGACTGCGCTAATGCTAGCGATAGTCGTTAGACTGGGGTGAGGGAAACGATGAAGATTATTATTATTATTATTATTCTTTAGGAGTAATTGCGGAGTCCATCCTGGTGACCGGCAAGAGCTTTGACTTCGTGTCCCTCTGGACACGAATCCAGCTAACTAATATCAGAATATGAGAGCAAACAGCCTATCTAAAATAAATTATTGGCTGAATGGAGGGATGAACGAAAACTACTTATCGATAATGGCATAATAGACGAGAGAAATATCGTCTCAAGCGAGGTAACTATCTGAAAGCATGAGAGAGAGAGAGAGAGAGAGAGAGAGAGAGAGAGAGAGAGAGAGAGAGAGAGAGAGAGAATGGGGGATGGAAGGGAGGGAGAATAAGGGGAACGAGGAAGGAAAAATGAGAGAGAGAGAGAGGAGGGGAGGATAAGGTGAAAGACAATGAAGAGTGGGAGGGAGGGTGTATGAGAGAGAGAGAGAGAGAGAGAGAGAGAGAGAGAGAGAGAGAGAGAGAGAGAGAGAGAGAGAGAGAGAGAGAAGGGGGGGAGAGGGAAAGGAGAGACCAGTATCCTTCATACATAAAAGAAAAACAGTAAATAAACATTTGGCTGACTAGAGGGATTAATAACAATATTCATAGAATATCGTCCCAAGGTAAGTAGCTAGAAGTATATGTGAAGGGAAAATGAGGCGGGGAACATAGGACATCGTACATCTTGACATGGAGTCAGTGATTCCAGATGAAACCTGGGAGAGGCAAATCTGAGGTGTGTAAGAATACTTGTGGCCAATAGTACGTTCGTATCCTCTTCCATACCTGTGCACCACAAGGCTCCAAGACACATCTGCAAATATTTATTCTGAAATACACCCAACCTCCTCAACATGGCATCAGATGCCGACCCATACACCTGTGAATCACTGTCCAACTTAGGTCTAATAAAGAACTTTTACACCATTAATAAAGATTTTCTGTTAGCCACCCAAGTAGTACCCACTTGGGTGTTAAGGACATTTAATGTTTTATTACAACAAGCAAGCAAACTATTCACATGAAAGTTAAAATTTAAACCAAGGTCAGAGTTCTGAAAAGGGATCGTTTGATCATTTAGTCAAATTTAAGTCACAGACATTACGGGCGATAATTACAGTGGCGCGTTTAGGGACAGAAAACTTAAATCCCCATTGCTAAGGCCCATTGGTAAATGGAATCAAGGGTTGCATGAATCTGCCCAGCCATAAATTGTGCATTCTCAGCATGGAGTAAGTTTTTAAGATGCCCTGGGGTGGCAGCTAATGTCAAATTTTCATCGCTCATCTTACTAACCAAAGTGAAACTATGCAAACTTCCATGAAGCATAGCTTTTTCTTGAATAAAAATATTCGATGTTGCATTACGGGACAGTTTAACAGAGAAAGCTCTGTCCCTAAAAAAATTCAGAGATAAGCATAGGCAGATTACCTCTTGAACCATAAACACAGAGCTTCAGTAGTGTACTGTGCCACTACGACATGCCATAGGCTTTGTGGACGTCCAAGAACACCCCTGTCATGAATTCTTTAATGGAAAATGTCACTGAAATACAGTCCTCCTTCATCATCATCATCATCATCCTCACCCGGACCTCCTTTCCCACTCTAGGGCAGGGTGAGAAGTAGCAACGTCCAGAGAGCCTACGTTTGCCCAGTTCTATGGGCCACTCTTCCATTCACTCATCATTCAAGCACAGGGAATCCTGGCTTCATCAGATAGGCCAAAAAAATAAAAAAAATAAAATCACGTTCTGTAGCTTCACATACCTGTATACCTAACTGAATCAGTCCGAACGCTGTCACGTTAAAAAGGGGTGCCAAATCCCTGGTTATGCGCTTCTCCACACAAAATTCATCCAGTCAGCTCGGTCTCTTGTCAGTTCCTTAGCCTCACCAAATTCCATACCTCTTTTCCTCACACTTATCCACCATATCCGTCCACCTTCTTGGCCTGCCTCGCCTTTCCCCTCCTTCAAATTCGCTCATATATAGCCTGCCTTTATCACCACTCTGTTGTCATCCATTTTCTCCACATGACCAAACCATCCCGTCACACTCTTTTCTATTCTGGCGTCCACAGACTTCCTCAATCCGCATCTTTCACGAATCACATCATTCCATATCATCTCCACTCTCTGTATTCCACATACATTTCTCAGCAGTCCCATCTCCACTGCTCTTACTCTTCACTTTTCATTTTCATGCCACGCCATAGTCTCACATCCGTGTGTTAAAGCTGGCACTAACACACCATCATGTAAGCTTCATGTAACTACAATACTCAAGCTTCTGTTATTGATCAAGGCCTTCATTGCACCAGCTACTTTCTTTCCTTGTGTCTCTCTTCTTTCTACTTCTTTTGCACACTTTCATCTCTTTTCTATCACTGTACCCAGGTATTTGAACTCTCACCAATTCCAGTCTCTCCCCATTCAATGTAACATCACATTAGGAGTCACCTTTTTCTCAATAACTATCACTTTTACTTTTTCTGCCTTATTCTCAAGGCACGGCACTCACAGAAATCTACGAAACTTTTGCACTAGTCTACCAAGCTCTTGTCTGGTATTTGCAAGCAGCACTACATCATGATCATACAACAAATATGAGATATTCCATCCGTCACCTTTCATTACCAACCGTCTCTGTTTCCATTACTCATGTTTTTTACTTCTTTCATCACCCCATCCACATACATATTGAACAGTCATGGGGACATCACACTACCTTGTCGCATGCCCACATTGATTGTGAACCAATCACTTAAATGCCCATTTACCCTTACACATGCCTCACTACCATAAAAACTCTCGACAGCATCTAGCAGCTTACCATCTACATCATACATTCGCAAAACCTTCCACAACCCTTCTCTGTTTGCTTTGTTGTATGCTTTTCCCCAGATCCATAAATCCCATAAACACCTTATGGTCCTTCTCACAAGCATTCTTCACTATCTGTCTTACTGCAAGTATTTGATCCACACTTCCTCTGTCACTCTCAACCCGCCCCGTACCGACAACATATGATGAATGTTGCAACTTTTTTTCTTGCTCAGTCCCCACAACGTATGATGTATGTTTTTCAGTTCCAAAGTCTGCCTTTGCAAATTTTTCATATTTCGCACGTGATTTTTGGTACATAGACGTGTGACACCTTCCTCTAGCCGCCGCCAGGTGGGGACACTCCCTGACCCCACATGACCTGCGCTCACCTGTGACTCGGGCAGTCACCTTGCAGCAGTGATGGCACACCAAGGTCTCTCTGATGAGGAAATTCAAGCCTTCCTGGACGCCTACCCAGCTGAGGCATTCACTGGCGACAGTGATTCGCCAGTTGACGATGACGTTCTCGACAAAGACTACGTGCTTCCTGACGAGGAGACGAGCAATAGTGACGAGGAGATATCATCACCTAGGAAGCAGCGGTATGTTACATATCGTCAGGCAGGGGAAGTCAAGGCTCGACCATGAGGACGTGCACACACCTCTCTCCATCCTGTACACGAAGGGTCTGACGAGGACAAGGACGAGGACGGAGCATGTGTACGCGGTGTTGCCACGTGGTTGGGGTCTGAACGGATCTCGCCACGTGGAATGGAAGGAGCGAGGAGGTGTGTAAGGTATGGGCCTGTTCTTTTGTCTGGGGAAGGTGGAAGTGTAGGGGTGGGAGTGAGGAGTATTTGTTAGGACTCTAAAATATCTTAATAATAATAGCTAGCAGCATACATAATATAGTCTAGAGGTTAGGTCAATGTCACACCTAAGGGGCCAAAGGAAATGACGTTAGCACCTCTCCGGAATGTCTCACACAGCACAGTGCCTTGAGACCATAAACACACACACACACACACACACACACACACACACACACACACACACACACGGGCTTCTAGAACATTTTGACAACAGTGTAGCCCACATGATGGAAGTTCTTATATACGGAAAGAAAGAGGAGGAGAAGTAGGAAGGAGACTAGCTACAGGAGCGAGAGGTGGTAGAGAGAGAGAGAGAGAGAGAGAGAGAGAGAGAAGTGGGGTCTAGCGAGACAAGTCTGGGAGGTAACAGCGGGACTCTATACTTCACTCATGTGTGAGAGGCCCTAGTTAATCTTTTCAAGAGAATAAAAATAGTCCCATACTCTTCTTTACCTCTCCTGTCATTGCATGACAAAAGGAACTAAGGTTATCTACTTGTGACCAGGTACACACTTCTTTGTCTCCTCGGCTACAGTGTTCGTTGGCATCAAATGATAGAATACACCAGTTTTGTCAGCGTTGTAAACTTGACCGAGAGTGAGGCCCTCCCTATCGATCAAGCCCTTCAGCTGCTGCCGAAACTCCTCTACTCCCTCCTTGTTGGCGTCTAGAGCTTCACCATGGCCCTTACATTTGGTAACGCCATGCATTAACTTGAAAGCAAAGAGCCAACCCTCGGATGCTTTGAAGTCTGGGGTGTCGTGTAATCCTGTGAACTTCTCAGCAGCAGCCTTCAGCTCCGTACCATGCACCAGCACACCAGCAGCACGTTGTTGCTGATACCAAATCAGTGTGGAGCGGTCAATTTCTGCAAACCCGGGAGTGAACATAACCTTCCTCTCCACAGTGCGTTAGGTCTTCGATGTGAAGTCAGCCATGTACTGGGTAAGCTTGTCCCAGGATCTCTTGATATCAAACGATGTAGAGTGGGCCAGGTTGAATTCATGGAGGATGCATGATGTTGACCATCCCGTGTCCACCTTGTCCAATATTTTTCTCTTCTTCTCCAGAGTCAGAATGACTCGTTTCCTCTTCACGGGCGATGGGGCCATCATCACACACATGAGGAAGAGGCAGGAGAGGAACAGCAGGGCCTGCAGCAGGTAGGACACCACCAGAAAAGCAAGCACATGGGCGGCCATGGTGACAAGCGTTCACTCACAATGATGGATGGGCAGGAAATGGGGAGGAGGCAGCATCGCTCTGGTTGACGTCAGGGGAACTACGAGGCAAAACAAAGGTGGTGCGTGCTGCATGCCAAGTTCAAATTACGGGTGAAAGAATTCAGAGTATTATTAATTTTTTAATTTTTTTGGGCAATTTTGAGGTTACAAAGTCCTGGGCCCAAAATGTCCTGGTAGTGGGGAGTCTGGATAATGGGAGTCCGGATAATAAAGGGACTACTGTATATTTATTTCTTATTTCAACTGATCCCCTGTGGTATATCCAGTCTAGCCATTTCTTCTTTTCATTCACTGCTTTCTTAACCTCTTTATCCCATCATGCCGTACCCTTCTTTGTTGTTACTTTTGCCACACCACACACCACTTTAGCATTCCTAACTAAATAGTCCCCCTATGTATTCCACAGGCTGTCTAGATCCATTTCACTCCAGTTCAATGATTCTAACTCCTCCCCTACTTTGGCCTTGTATTCATCTGCCATTTCTTTGATCCTCAGTTTCTCGACTTCAGTCTCTCTCCCTGACAGTTCCTCTCTCTCTTGGTCCACCTCACTCCTCGCATGATCTTGCGTACCACAAACATATGATCTGACAAACATCCACATCTTCCTTTCACTGCCCTCGTATCAGCAACACTATCCATCATCAATTTCTCTGTGAGCACGTAATCAGATTCCTTTCAACATGATCTCCATTTCCTCTATACCATGTATTATTAAAATAAGAATTACAAGTGCACAGCCTCCTTTCCTGACACAGATCCTTCAGTTTCCTTTTCATTATCATTCTCTCCTGGTACTCCATTATCACCCATTATATCATTTATGGGACCAGTGGCTACTCTACCATTTTTATCTCCCATTACAATCACTTTACACGTCCTTGGCATTTCTCCCACTACTTCATCCAGCTCATCCCAAAACCTGTCTCTCTCTGTCTCACTCCTGTCCTCACACGGTGCATGCACTGCAGTTACTGCCACTTCCATCTTCTCCGACCTGAACTTGACACACATACATCTCGAGCTGACACATTCGTAATCTCTCATTCCACTCTGCCACACTTCATTCATCAACAAAGCAACTCCTTCCTTGCATTTTCCTCGCCCATCCTCAAAATTATGTTTCTAATATAGTTCTGCATTTAAGGAAGCTACATTGTAGAACAAGTAACAATTTTTCGAGTCTTAAAGAGAAGTCTATTGTTAAAGCTTCGTTCCATGCCCGTACAGTATATAGACAAGAAGTCAGCATAATAGGACAAAACGCATTGGGATTCGCAAGGCAACCCCTCTTTGGATATAGCTATGATGTGTGCAAAGTGCCATTAGCTTGGGATAGTTCATGATGCTCAAAGCTCATTGTACATTGCAGACAGCTTAACAAGTTGTCCTGGTGAAGATGTTGGATCATACTCTATGTGATTCATCCAGTCCAAGACTGGAGTCTTTACAAGATTTAAGGGCAAAGAGGAGTTCTCTGTCTCTGTGGTAAAGTCCATCACTTGCATCTCATCTGAGTACTGGTCTTGCAAATGTTGGTCATAATTAGTTGAGCTATTTCCATGAGAAAAAGTCCTGTCGAGGATGTTAGTTATGTCCAGAGGATCGTCATATATGTTGTTATCCACCTACAGAATGGTCTCAGGGATATAAGGCCTTTATAATTTAGCAGTTTAGTAGTGGACCAGACTTTACTGCGTTGGGTAAAGCGATTCAGTGTGGACACAAAAAAACACCAGAAGTCACGTTTAGCCCGTGTAATTATTTGTCTTGCCTTAACTCATACTGGTTTAAATGCAGTAAAATTTTTGCAGTATGCTGACTGTAAAAAAAAAAAAAAAAAAAAAAAAAAAGTATCGCTTTCTCCGTTTCGTTGATGTGTGTCAGCAGTTCGAAGTCCTCCAGTGAGCTCTATGTGATGCATGAATGGGAGAAGTCCTGGAAATAGCAGCGTCTGCTGCATGTAATATGAAATCATTAAGATACTGAACTTTTACAGCTGTGGTCTCCGTAGATGTATCTAGACCGCTGATCCTTGAGATGGACCCCCATCCTGCTTTCTTAAGGTGAAATTTTGGAAGTGGAGGGCCGAAAAAGTGTTGTATGTAAAAGAATGAGAGATAGGTAAATTATCATTTGCAAGTTTTCATGAGGGTCCTACGAAAAGTATTTATATATACCTGGGGAGGCCACAGACAAGTCAAAGGGAAACAAAGTTACCAGTACGATCATTTACATGAGTCTCTCTACTATCGTTCACCTGACAGGCATTATATTGGCATTGGATAATGGGACTAGACCGTAGCACAAGTCGAGCAGGGTGGTACTCCCGAGAGAGATGAAAAGCTGATGAAAGGGAGAGTTGGAGCTCCTGTGTCATCAGCCCTCGAAACTAGCTCCTGACCATCCCCCTTTGCTGAACTTTTCTAGTGTTTCAGTAACACAGATAGTAGGCCAGCTTGTCTTCCAGTACAAGTTCTTTTAACTGTCAACACCAAACTACATCCACATTACACACTACGCTTCCTATTAAAAATTTAACAAAAATGGAATCCTGTTACCAAGCCTCAGAGTCCCCAGGGGGAAGGAGGAGAACATCAAATCCCCACCATCTGCCCCTCTCACTTTAGCGACCAAACAAGATGCCTAGAACCACTGTTGGACTCACTTCTTCATTTCTGCAACATTTGCAGCATTCCCTCTGTCTTTCTCTCAGTTGAGCACCATCTCTCCTCCTCTAAAACTCACCTTCTCTTCTCCACTGACACTCAGTTGTCTGAAGCGAATGAGAGCAAACCCATCTCTGTATCCTCCCACTTTCTCTATACTTATTTCAAAGCCAAAGGTGGCCGTTGTGTATATGTATGCAATGATATATCTGGCTTTCCTGTTCCTGAACTTTAATCTTCAGAATTTTCTACACTCTGGTTTCAGCTATCCTGTCATTCTTTTACTTAATATATCCGTGCTGCTTACTTTTCCCCTAATTCTACTGACTATGGAAATTTTTTGACTAACTCACTTATTAGATGGAACACATCCTATCAATTTCTCCTTCATCTGAAATCTCAGTACTAGGCGATTTCAGTGCTCACCGCCATCCGGGCTCTCCTCTCCTCTCCTCTCCTTTCTCTGTTCCTCCTGGTGAACAAGCTTGCATCTTTTCTGTTCGTAATGACCTAGAGCAGCTTGTACAGCATCCTACCCATATCCCTGACTGCCATGGAGAAAGTTAAAACATACTTAACCTCTTTTTTTTTTTTCATCTAATCCTTCTGCTTAGGCTGTTAATTGTTTCTCTCCGTGAATCTCCTCCAGTCACATCCGTATCACCGTAACATGTATCTTCCTAGCAGAGCCTGTTGATCCTCCCAAGAAGTGGTGCCTTGGCACTTTCTAGCTGCTGATTGGGAAGCTGTCGGACAGGTCTTTGATTTTTGCTGGAATTATTGCCTCTATGGCTGAGACCCTTCTGAGTGTGCCTTGTGCATTACAGATGTTATTCTCTCGGGCATAGAAGCATACATTCCTTTCTCATATCCTATGACTAATGCAAAAACAAATTGGTTTAATCGCACTTGTCCTAATGCTGTCCACAACAAGGAGAAGACCCACAAAAGGTACCAGAGCCAACCCACCCCTGAATCAATCTCATCTCTTTTATGTTTCTGCCCAGAATCATCCTAAGTCTGTCCTTCACTCTGCTAAAAATAATTTCTTTGGTACTACATGCTCTGAACTCCAACACAATATCTTCCCGCTCCTTCTTGCATCTTGCCAAAAACCTTTTGTACAAATTTACCTCATCATCCTTCCCTCATTTTTTTTTTCACTCTGATGGCTCTGTAGCTATCTCTTCTACACATTAAGCTGAACTCTTCACCCAAGCTTTTTCCTCGAATTCCATATTAGGCGACTCCAGTGCTGTTCCTTCATCACTTTCCCCCCTCTGATTTCCTCATGGCTGACATTAAAATTTCTTCAACTGATGTATTTTCTGCCATCATTGTCCCCAGTACTAACAAGGCCTAAGAGCCTGATGGGGTTCCTCCTGTTGTCCTTAATAACTGAGCTTACACCGTGCCTAGGTAAACTTTTTCGCCTTTGCCTTTCAACTTGTAGCTTTCCTTCTTGCTGGAAGTTTGCTCTCATTCAGCCTGTCCTAAAGAAATGTGATCATTCCCAACACTCTAAGCATTGTCCAGTTGCTTTAACATCCTGTATTTCAAATGTTTTTGAGTCTCTTCTTAACAAAAAAAAAAATTAAGTACCTTTCAAAGTACAACCTCCTTTCAGATCGCTTGTATAGGTTCCGTCAGGGATGCTCCACTGGCGATCTTCTCACCTACCTTTCAGAGTCCTGGTCGTCCTCCTTTTTGGACTTTGGCAAGAGCTTTGCCATTGCATTTGGCATCTCAAAGGATTTCGATCGAGTATGGGGAAATTCTAAACTTACAAACTGCCGTCTTATGATTTCTATCTTTCTATTTGAGCCTTCATCTCTAGCTTCCTTTCTGGTCGTTCTATAGCTGCTGCTGTAGACGGCCACCGTTCTTCGAGAGCTATCGATAATGGTGTTCCTCAGGGCTCTTTCCTATCACCAGCTCTCTTCCTTTTATTCATCACTGACCTTTTAAGCTGTACATCTAACCCTATCCACTCATATGCTGATGATCCACCCTTCTCCTTTCCATTTGCTTCCTGTAGCATCCATCCCAACAAACAAGGGATGAGGCTATGGCACACCTAATGTCTGACTTGGCTCATATCTTTGATGAGGGTAAAGGTAATCTTATTGTATTTAATGTATCAAAAACTCAGTTGAATGGTTATTGCATTCTGCCAGGATTGACGATGCTGGTCTAGAGTGTGAGCTGTTTGCAGAATCATTTAATCTCACGCAGCTGGAAAGTAACCAACCAGAATACCAGATAATCCTGACCATAATGCCTATCTCTTGGATCAATTCCTGACAAATAATCCAGATCAATACAGGATAGAGGTATTGTCTCCACTTGGATCCTCTGACCACAATCTCATCAAAGCCTCATTAGTTAACCCTCCCACACCTCCCCGTTCTGAACCTGTCAGGGTGACCCGATGGCACTTTGATAGGGCAAACTGGGATGGATTTAGAAATTATCTTGATGACATTCCATGGCAGTCTTTCTTCTCTAGTGATGCCAATTCTACCCAGTCCCACATTTGCGACTTAATACTAGCTGGTATTGATTTATTTATACCGAGTCAACAGTTCACTAAAAGATCGAACTCTCCAAAATGGTTTGATAGCACCTGTGCCAGAGCAATAGCCCAAAAGTCATTAGCATATAACTCTTACTTAAAATAAAAAACATCTGAATCACTCTTTCAATTTAAAATTGCTAGAAACCATATGCAAAAGCTGTAATAAATCTATCTAAATCAAACTTTCTTCAAAAGCAAGCATCAAAACTACTTAAAACCCTAATGACAATAGAATATTCTGATAAACTCTCAGTTTTTTCAATAATAACTTTAACAAGTCATCATCCATTCCCCCACTAAAATCTTCAGATGGCAACATTACATATGACCCGCGTGGGAAAGCAGATATCTTTGCCAGTACATTTGCCAGAAATTCTACCATAAAGGAAGCCAGCCAGAACGTCTCAGTACTAGAACTTTCCCGAAATTGTTCCACTTAAAATACAGACAAGATTCGTAAAATCCATTCTAGACAATTTACCTACCAATAAATCTCCAGGCCCAGATGGAATTCCGCCAATTGTTTTGAAAAAGTGTTCCCCAGAACTTGCCTCTGTTCTTCCTAAATCATACATACTTCTTCATTCCCTAATTCCTGGAAAGAAGCCAATATCCACCGAATTCCAAAGAAAGGAAGTTCCTCTGACCCCTCTGATTACAGACCAATAGCCGTCACTTCTTCTCTTGGTAAGGTATATTTTGAAATTTTAATTAATAAGTACACTGTTAAATTTCTTGAATCCAACAGCGTAATTAGTGACAGACAGTATGGTGTTTGCCACGAAAGATCGACCTTTGACATACTCAGTCTCCTGACTCATATCATCCATCAATCAATCGACCTACATGGAGAAACTCATGCAGTAGCCCTTGATATTTTAAAGCTTTCGACAGAGTATGTCACCGTTCCCTAAAACTCCCTTGCTATGGACTAATGTCTTTTGTCCCTTTGATTTCCTCATATCTCAGCAACAGAAAAATAAGAGTAAAAGTAGATGATGTATATTCCAATTTCCACTCAATTAACGCTGGCGTGCCGCAGGGATCAGTTCTTGCGCCAGCCCTGTTCCTGCTTCATGTTAATGATCTCTTATCTATCACCCACAATCCCATCCATTCTTATGCAGATGACTCAACACTTCATAGTTCATTCACACTCAGACACCTGTTTACAAAGTCTGATATCTCTAACGCTCAACTTAGCACAGCCATCTCCATAAATCAAGACTTATCTAAAATCAGTGAATGGGGACAAAACAACATTGTCTCATTTAATGCTAGTAAAACTAAATGTGTACAATCTACCAATAGACAGGTATTGCCAGATTCGTATATTACCTCCAATGGTACAAATATTCGCATCTCCAAAATTATTGGAATTCACGGTGTCTCACTTAACAATGCCTTCAGCTGGACCTCTCATGTCAGATCACTTGCTAAAACCACCTCAAAGAAACTTGGATGATTGTACAGAGTTAGCTATAATTTATAAGAGTCATGTGTGCTTTCAGCTTGAATACTGCTCACCCTTGTGGAATGGATGTGGAGAGGTTGTATTAAAACGACTAGACAAAATTCAGAACAAAGCTGTTAGGATTATCAATAATCCTGCTATTACTAATAAACTACCTTCCCTACAAGTAAGAAGGAATGTTGCTTCCCTTGCATTATTATACAGATATTTTTATAACAAATGCTCAGAGTAAGTTGCGTCCATTGTGCCACCTTTCCATGCTTTCCCCCGTGCTACATGGGCATCTGGTAGAGCTCATGACTGGAATGTCACTCAGACAAATTGCAGAACTTCTTCCTATTAAAAGTCTTTCATTCCCCGAACTGCATCTCTCTGGAACTCGCTTCCCCAGAGTTGTTTCCCTCAAAACTTCAACCTGGAGCTGTTCAAGTCGAACTGTTACAGATACTTTATGAACAGAGGACACCGGCAATCTGGTGTATGGAATAGTTTTTTTTTTTTAATTCATTTATTTTTCCTTCCTTTGTTCTGTTATTTAAAAAAAAAAGTTCATACATTTTTCAACCCAGCAAGATCCTCTGCAGGAGTATCCTTTACTTTTTAACAATATTCATCTCAATCCTGCAACATCTCTAAACATGCTTGGGGTTTCACTGTCTCAGGATGAATCTTGGAAAGATCATATTACATCTCTTTTAAAAACTGCTTTCAAGAGATTAGCTGTGCTAAACCGACTTCATTCCCCGCACAGTTGTTGACTTTATACATTTTTATTTTTTCGCCGCTGTGTAGAGTACAACTCTCATGTGTGGGGAGGCTCCCCACATACAGTACAGCTCTTGTTAATAAGGTGGAGTCCAAGGCTTTCCTTCTCATTAACTTTCCTTCTATTACTCGCTCCCTTAAACCTCTGTCTCTTCGCCGCACTGTTGTATCTTTATCTCTTTTCTTTCGCTAGGTCAGTGGTCACTGCTCCTCTGAACTGCCTGCTCGCATCCCTCCACCACTATGGCGGGCGTTTAACACCCGCCTAACAACAAACTACATTCCCTTTTCTGTCCAACTTTCTAATGCAAGAGTTAACTGTTACTCCTAGTCCTTCATGTATGCAACAGGTCAACTCTGGAACCGTCCCCCTCTGTCTGTATTTCCTACTGCCTATGATCTCCAGTCTTTCAAACGCAGTGTGTCCAGGCATCTCGATATGAACGGATCTTGAACTTGGCGCACTGTTATCTTGTTCTTATTTTTTCTTGGTAGGAACAATCTTGCAGGCTCCTGTCCTTTGGTTCCTTCTTTATTGCATAAAAAAGTATTAGGTCATCTACCTGTTCTCCACAGCCATAAGTCCTCAAGCTACCCCACTGATAGTGACTGGCGTTGAAGTTGACCAAAACTAACTTATTTCCTGGAAGGTGGTCAAAAACTGAACCTAAAACACCACCGTTACTGGGGCCGTCTGGCGGACAGTTCAGAGAGCAAATAGACAGATGCGTGATATTAAATTTTACTCTGCAAGCGATAGTTTCCAGAATAATATTCAGAACTATTTCCTTTCTTTGTTCTGCTTTGTGTGTGTATATGGCAACTACGTGAGCATCATATCTTCTATATCAGTGGTAATGTTTGAACTGTGGAGGATCAGGGTGATCCACCAGTCGCGTCTTCTGTAAACAAATAATTTCTGATCTGTGAATGGATGGCGTGATTGTTTTATTGTGTAATTTATTACCAAGAGTCGTACAGTTATATTGTAACAGTAAAAGTGACGTTTTAAGCTTTACGAGGCAGGTTACTCTGCTTAGTCGTTTTATGCCACCTGCCAGCAGATGAGTGAATACCTGGGGACTTATCGTGGTGCTTGCTGATGGAAAACTCCATATGATCATCATTAATAAGGCTCTCAGGCTTCCCCGAGGAAGGGCTAACTTTTCTCTCCCTCGTTCTTGCAGGAGGATGCACATGAAGATGGGACTTTTTTTTTTTTTTTTTAAGGATTGGTTGATTGAAGCTATCTGAGTTGTCTGACTTCACTTTAGACCATAATGACTAGGCTTCATCAGCAGCGTGAGAGTATGAAGCAGCGAGAGGGATGTCAGTGAGTAACTTGGAATGTACAGGAGGCTGAGATGTTGACACAGAGCGAGAGGTATAAGTAACAGGGACAGGGTCAGTGTGCGTCTCACCAGAGCACAACACAGGACAAGACATCACTGTCAAAACATAGGAGGTACTGTGTTTGGCGAAGGAGTTGCATGCAACACCTGTACTTCCTAGCTTCTAAATAGGAGATGCCCTTTGTAGCTTTCACCATGCAGACCTCTTTCTCCTCCTTCCACTTGGGACAATCCCTCGTGGAAGTGGTGTGAGTACCCTAGCAATGATAGCAACACACTTTCTGACATGCAGAGTTCAGCATTATGACCACGAGCTGCACACTTGCCACACATTGTTGGGAAGCCCGACAAGACTTTTCATTATGTTCATACAGCTGACAGTGTGAACAATGAAGAGGGTTAGGGATATGTGTAGCCTTACGTTAACAATTTCATAACCAACTGTAGTATGTGCAGAGAGAGAAACTTGTCAAAAGTCAAGACAACTGTGGCGGACGTCGTCCACTTTCCTTCCGTGAATCATGTAATAAGCCAGATTTCTATGACCTACTGAGGAAGTTCATGTACGATGTTCTCCGCCTCCACCAGAACCATGAGGTCTATTCCGGTGGTAACACCCTTGCAGGAATTCATCGAATGTGGAATTTTCAGCTTGACCCGAAACAGTGGAACTTGTGCAGTTTAAGCTAATCATTAACCTGGGACGAGTTTACAGTTTTGACTACAAGGTTTTCCTTTGCAATTTTCTTTTTCTATTTTTTTTTTTTTTTAACCTCACCACCACAGCCATCATCATCTTTGTGACTAAAGGACTGAGAGTGAGCATGGGAGTTAAACCAAGAGCATGTAATAAAACAATGTAGGCATTCTCAGCAGGTACATCGAGCGGGGTACAAATCTGGCGTCTGTCAGTCTGGTGGCAGTCCAGTCAACATTCATACTGTCATCAGGTGCACCTCCCTCCCGAAGGAGATAGAAGTTACAGGTGTGCCCATCATAATAACTACCTCCCCCTCTTGAGGGAAGTGTAAAGAAAGAGAAGATTAGCAAAGAACAATAAACCCAGGGAAAAAATTATGGTTGAGATTACCCTCTCAACCTACCCCAAGCAGACCCAACCATGTGTCCATGCACCCAGAACGATCAGTGGGTGGGGACCCTCCGTAGGCAGGAGGCAAAGGCATTCTAAGGACAAAATACAGACTCCTACTGTACCGTACTAACAGGGAGGGAAGGAAGATGAGAAACTAGGTAAACTTTGCAACACCAGCAGGGTAAAACAAAATCAAAAGATAATAATAATAATGCCAGTGGGGCAGCCCTAAGAAGCTAGAGTAGAGAGCACACCACCATACGTCTATACTTTCCGAAACCAGGCATACAAGTCCCTCGGGGTTTATTGCATACATAATACAACTTATGGAATGCGACTGCCCGCTCCCCCTATATATATTTTGACAAAGAAGCCTAGTGTTGAATCCATACACTCCTGATGAGAGAATACACAGCTGGATTAGAAACAGGATTACTCTCATCTCAATCTCTCTCTCTCTCTCTCTCTCTCTGTCAGAGGCAATTATTAGCAGATGGAGAGGTAACATTCGCAGTCAGTAGTTAATCTAATTGATCATGTTAAGATCTACATTATGCCACGGAACAGAGTATTTTACCAACTTGCTCATAACTGCAAAGGCCAGGTTTTAATCACATGATTTTACGGCATTATCGCAAGTGAAGTTGCTACAATGTTACGAAACATTGATACCATAAATAACTGAATATAAATTTCCAGTATTCTGTGGTTAATATTGTAGTGAGACGCTGAAGTTTGACATTCGCTAAAACATCTGTCAATCTACTATTGTGTGATGTTTGTTTATCCCCGTCAGCCACAACGAACTTCCATGGAACCTTCGCCAACTGTTGCACAGCAAACTTGAGTCATTCAACCTGTCCAGAGACCTGACCAACGAGGACCCCTGGCGAACCACTCCCTCCTCGCATACTGATCTGCCACGGCTTCGAAAAGGCCAAGTGGCCGCCCAGGTGAGTCCTGCCGGATGTGGCTTACTTGAGTCACAGAACCACCATGGTGACCCACATTGCAGTATACTCCAAGCCACCTTGGTGGCTCACACTGCAATATACGGTTATGATACCAGATAGCTGCACTAGTTAATTGCTAGTATCTGATCCATCTCAGACATTGTCAACGCATTACACATACAGGTACATATAATAAGCAGCTTCACTTCTTACATCTGCACTCCCAAAGCGAGAGCAGGTGCTACGCTTATAGCAGCGTGTAAGTGTGTGTGTGTGTGTGTGTGTGTGTGTGTGTGTGTGTGTGTGTGTGTGTGTGTGTGTGTGTGTGTGTCAACAAGATAACTCCAAAAGTTTTATCTTATATTAACCAAACCTGGTAGAAGAGTAGAAGGGTAACTTGTTATATTTTTTTAACAGATGGTCTTACTAGGCCAGGCCAAATGTTGACTAGCAAAATCACCTTAGATAGTTTTTGTCTAATTTAGAACAAACTTGGGGGAAGATCTGGGGGTAAAGCATGGGTGAATTGACATAATTATGAAAATAACCACAGAAAGGTCAAGGTCAAAGGGGAAGGTCAAATGTCGACTTGTATGCGTGTACGTTTAATAAAAGTAAAAGCACAAAAAATATTGGCAGAAGGGTAGAGGGTCCCCCAAGTAGTTCACAAATTATTTTTGAGAATCTAATGTCATTGCTCTATGTCACAGGGCAAGTTCCCTTAATCAGTTTTTAACCGATATGCATCAAATTTTGTGGCAGAGATTAATATAAGGCTTGGTGAATGAGTCTGGCAGAGTGTGTAAGAAATGGAATCTAAAGGTGAACGTAGGAAAGAGTAAAGTTATGGTCTTCAAGAGAAATGAAGTCACTGAATGTACAGTGAGGTTGGATGAGAAGGAAATGGAAAATGTGAGTGCGTTTAAGTACTTGGGTAGTGTGATGAGTAAGGATGGAAGTTTAGAGGGTGAAGTGCTTCAAAGTGTTCAGCAAGGAAGAAAGGTTGCTGGATCTTTGAAAATAGTAATAAGAAACAGGGAAGTGAGCATGGAAGTGAAAAATTTGCTGCATGGCAGAATTGTGATACCAGCTCTAATGTAAGTGAAGCTTGGACCTTATTGGAGGGACACAAGTCAAGAGTGACAGCAATGGAAATGAGTTATTTGAGAGAAGCATGTGTAGCTACACGGAGGGACAGACTGATAAATGAGGAAGTGAAGGAACGTTGTGGTGGGGATGTGGATGTGATACGAAACGTTGGGAGAGACACACTGAGGTGATTTGGCCATGTGGAGAGGATGGAGAGTGAGAGACTGATGAGGAGAGTGTATGTGAGTGAGGTGGAGGGGGGGAGAGGGCGGGGGAGGCTAAGGATTGAGACAGATAGATGGGGTGGAGAGGTATACGAGTGAGGGGGGTGTGGACTTGGAGCAGGGCAGTGGAATGGCGGGGGACAGGGCGACATGGAAGCTGTTTGTTTGTGGCCATCCCCTACGAGATTAAGGAGTCTGGCAATAGACAGATAGATAGATAGATAGAATAAATGTATTCAATTTTGAGAACAATCAGCCGAAGAACGAGATCACGAGGGAAGGTCAAAGGCCAAGGTCAAAGATCAAGGCCAATTAAAGAGGGACTGATTTGATCTGAAGAGTATTGATTTTGTGGTAAGGTTAAAAGCCTTCCAACGACGAAAGGTTTAGTTTTGAAAACGTTTAGTCAAAGATCAAGGTCATAGAGTAAGGTGAATCTGTGCGTTTTTATGTAAGCAAACTAAGCAGTATTGATCTGATCTGGATTATCTTTGGTGGATGAGTTGAGTATCGCTAAATAGACGGACCTCTTGTATTATAGAACAATTACATGTCAAGGTCGCCAAGGTCAACTGAGGCAGTTTCTATCTGGTCTTGACTAAACTTTGTGCAGTGATTCAAGTTAAAACAAGGGTAAAGAGTTGCTATATACAACAGTTAGGCAAGGGTCAAGGTCACTGGAAAAGTTCAAATCTTAAAGTCACTGGGCAGATTAGATAACTAGTTTTTTTTCTGACTGAACCAGGTTTGGTTGAAGGTTAAACATTTAGTAAGGAAAAAAATATATTGAATTTTGAGAACAGTATGTGAAAGGTGAAGGTCACAAGACAAATTCAAATATCTGGCCCTAAAACCAGTCGGTGGGTACGGGTGTTACAATGTATGCGTACTTTTTTTTTTTTTTTCTGGATAAAGTTGTCTGCTGCTGTAGTAACGTAGCACAGTAATGCGCCCTCAACCATCGTCACTGGAAGAGTTTAAATCCAGTACCACCTACGTTGCAGAAGGTCGGTGTGTGTGGATCCGATGGAAAAGCCTTTAATTAGGCTACGTGAGTGCAGCACATCTTTTAGGCCTGCAGTGGTGTGCGGGTTGAGTCAACACAGATGAGGATGCTTTACGGCAAGATGTTATTACAGCTATATATATATATATATATATATATATATATATATATATATATATATATATATATATATATATATATATATATATATAATCTCATCAGCCGTTTGAGTGTCCACTGCAGGACCGGCCTATCCCGACCGAAGTGGGGACGATACAGCCAATGTATCTCTACCAAGTGGCTTAGGCTGTCTGGTAGAGATTGTATGTAGGGTGAGAAGTGCTTGTAAGTGTAATTGTAGTGTTGGAGTGACTTTGGATGTGTGTGTAGTCTCTGAACCAAATGTAATCGGGCGGTGCAAGCCGACTGGGTGCAAGCAAACTTTACAATATACGACACTAGTTCAACCACAGCACCCCATATGTCCGCCAATGAAGTACGTGGCCGGAAGAACGCTCCCAAATTATATTACCCTGGGGGGTAACGAACCCTCGTTCTTCAGTGTACGAAAACACATACTTTACCTCTATACCACAGGGGCTCCATATATATATATATATATATATATATATATATATATATATATATATATAGATAGATAGATAGATAGATAGATATTATTAATTTTCCACTCCCTTTCTCATGATTACGTCCACTCAAATTCCTACTAATCCAACACACATATATAGACTGACGTTATTATGTATCCTTATATGTATATGCATAGTCTGTCTATTTTTCTATAAAATCTGTTTAGCAACCGATCTATCCATCTGTCATGTAATAACAGGAGAGGTAAAGAATAGTATGGGACTATTTTTATTTGTCTTGGAAATATTAACAAGTCTCTCACACGGACGAGTATAAGTCCCGGGTAGCTACCTCCCTGTCTCGCTATCTATCTCTCTATCTCAAATTGCCAAGCCCTTCTCCCGTCACCTGTCTCCTCTGAGGCCTGTCTACTTCTCTCTTCTGTGGCTAATCTCCGTCTGAGCTCTCTTTCCTAAATTCTGGTGTAGCAGGGGTGTGTCACGTGTGTTCCTCGTGGATGGACTAGGTCTTTGTTCACGAGAGGACTGCTGACAGCTAATTGCATCATCTCCTTACTGGCCGCTGTCGTCAGCTTTCCTCAGTGTAAGCATGTTTAGCATTGCTCGATTCTCGCAGACACAACACCTCTCATCATCTGACTCCCTGCTTCTATCTATCTATTTATCTATCTATCTATATAATATGTAGTTCTACATACTGCTCGGCCGCGCAAAAATGGCGTACCATCGACATTTAATAGTCCTAACATATTAATACATACTATACAGTATACACATTATAATGAACTTATAAGCTAATTAAGTGAAATATATAATATTGTAAAAGTAACATAATTGTATGAATATTGTATACATATAATATTCATAGTAAATAGTGATTATTCAGTAATATTACATTTTAAATAAGTTGTATACATATTTGAATAAATGCAATGATTGTTGTATAACACTTTGTAAGACGTGCATGTACAACAGACGTACGCATATAATTGTGCAATGGTAATACTGCTAGGTTATACATTACATATTTGAGTTATCACTTTAGTAATGTCTAATATTTCACCTAACTTGTATGATGATACTGGTAATACAGAATTGTGCTATAATTGTATGACTTATAATATTGTACTAACATTGTGGTAATACATAATTGTAATATTTTATGAATTGTTACACAATATTGTGGTAATGCATAATTGTGTTGGCCTTATAACTGTAGTTACATTTTGTTAATGCAACTATTACATAAGTGTCTTGGCCTTATAATTGTAGTTAAAGTTACATAAAAGTTACATCTTGTTAAATGCAACTGTTTTGTCGTTACATAATTGTTACATATCGTTTGTAGGTACATAATTGTAGTTAGTGTAACATAATGCAATCGTTTGTCGTTACATAATTGTTACATATCGTTTGTAGTTACATAATTGTAGTTAAAGTTACATAAAAGTTACATCTTGTTAAATGCAACTGTTTTGTCGTTACATAATTGTTACATATCGTTTGTAGGTACATAATTGTAGTTAGTGTAACATAATGCAATCGTTTGTCGTTACATAATTGTTACATATCGTTTGTAGTTACATAATTGTAGTTAAAGTTACATAAAAGTTACATCTTGTTAATGTAACTGTTACAGAAATGGTACATATTGTTTGTAGTATTGTTTGTAGTTACATAATTGTAATATGGAGTAACATAATTGTAATAACTGCAGTCCTAACATATGCTGCGGTCGATGATAGTGATGATGTGCCATGCCACTTGTTTGTGGAGACAACAATTTGCTTTTTTGTTTGTAGTTTATGTGGTATTTTGGCATATGTAGTAACACTTACACTTATTTTCATTTGTTTGTTATGTGATCTTACTCTATTTCTCTTATTTCTTTCTTACTTTTTCTTTCTTTCTTTTTTTTTCTTTTTTTTTTTGTATGTATTGATTTTCTATAGTTTGTTTCTCTTTGCTTGTGTACGCTTTTTCCATGTTGTTCATGGTTGCATAATTACTGGCTAATTTCCTTGGGATACTTTTTTAAAGTTTAGTTTATATTGCACAGATACTATAAAATGATATTATATACTCCCATATTTTGTTATTTTATATAAAAAATATATACACTATATACAGTATTAACTATACACACTGATTTGTTGTTCACCTGTACCTATCGTGAGTAATATGTGTGTCAGCACTGTGTGGAAATCATTGTCTTCACGATTGTGTTGAAGATGTTCACTCTTGCTAACGGCATTTGTGTTGGCCATTTTTTTTTTTTTTCGTAAGTTAATTTATCTGTTTCCACTAGGTAGCTTTAATTAATAAATGTTTAATACAGTTCTTTTAATTGCTCACTGAGTAACTGTGATTGTATATTTTCTTTATTACTTTGTAGATGTAATAATGTATAGTTGTATATATGAAACACGTATTTTATGTAGGTATAAATGGTAACACTCGTTGGTAGTAAATAAATGTTATAATAAATGAATGAATATATACTGTGTAGAATATTTATTGTTGGTGCAAGTATTTAATGATTGAATTATGAAGATAATTGAAGTAGGTATATGAATTTAAGTTGTAACTATACAGTACGTTTTATATGTTTGTGCAGAAGCTTATTGTCTATCACTGTGTATTGTATAAATGAAGTAACTATGTAACTCACTAATTTTTACCGTGGTGGGAAATGGTGTGAGTGGTGTTGCACGTGGTGATAGCGTTGTCCTTCGCGGGTTGATTGGCGTGTTGTCGTCTCAGCACATGGTGACGTCGGCTTCCCACACTGGTAGCTGTGGTGAGTGAATGAGTAGCGATGAGTAACTTGAGTGAAGACGGGTGAGTAAGACGAGTTGTGAATATGGACTTGGTGTTTTGCTGCGTGTCTTGACCTCTTCACACCTGCGTAAGCGGTGGGGGTTGGGTGGATGTAGCAGAGAGAGGAGGGTGAGGTCTGGTGGTTATGAGTTGTGAGTCGTCTCTCACTCTTCGTTTGTTTGTTTGTTTGTTTTCTTTCATTCTTGATGTATTCTTGGTCCTTTTTTCTTGTGATTTACTCGTTGTAGGATGAAGACTGCCGCTTCTTGTAGGTGCGTGTAGAAGATTATACAGACGACGTAGAGTTGTTAATTGTAGTTGATTGTAGATGGTTGTAGTTCGCTGATTCGTCGTAGAAATTGCAATATTGTATCAATATTTTGTTAAACTACTTGCAAGGCGTCGTGTGATCTCTTGACCTCTGCATCAGCATGATGATCTGGGAGACGGAGGGGGCTGGATGGAGAGAAGCGTCAGGAGCTGGTTGTGTTGTTGATTGAGAGAGAGATATTCTTGTTTTCAATCTTGATATTTTGTAGGAATTTAATGTTGATTCGTAGACGAGGTTCGTATACGTTCGCTGCTACCAAATGTCATGTAGTGACAGGAGAGGTAAAGAATAGTATGGGACTATTTTTATTTGTCTTGGAAATATTAACAAGTCTCTCACACGGAACGAGTATAAGTCCCGGGTAGCTACCTCCCTGTCTCGCTATCTGTCTCTCTATCTCAAATTGCCAAGCCCTTCTCCCGTCACCTGTCTCCTCTGAGCCCTGTCTACTTCTCTCTTGCCTCTTCTGTGGCTAATCTCCATCTGAGCTCTCTTTCCTAAATTCTGGTGTAGCAGGGGTGTGTCACGTGTGTTCCTCGTGGATGGACTAGGTCTTTGTTCACGAGAGGACTGCTGACAGCTAATTGCATCATCTCCTTACTGGTCGCTGTCGTCAGCTTTCCTCGGTGTAAGCATGTTTAGCATTGCTCGATTCTCGCAGACACAACACCTCTCATCATCTGACTCCCTGCTTCTATCTATCTATTTATCTATCTATCTATATAATATGTAGTTCTACATATCTATCTATCTATCTATCTATACATATATATATATATATATATATATATATATATATATATATATATATATATATATATATATATATATATATATGGAGCATCTGTGGTAGTGGTAAAATGTGCGTTTTCGTACATGGGAGAACGATGGTTCGCGCCCCACCAGGGTAATAAACTTTTGGAGTTTTCACCTGGCCACGAACTGCTTTGGCGAACATAAGGGGTGCTGTGGTTGAACTAGTGTCGCGTACTGTACAGTATGCTTGCACCCAGTCAGTTGTGTGGGCCGATTACATTTGGTTCACAGACTACACACACATCCAAAGCCACTCCAACACTACAATCACGCAAACACTTCTCACCCTACATACAATCTCTACCAGACAGCCTAAGATACTTGGTAGAGATACATAGGCTGTATCGTCCCCACTTCAGTTGGGATAGGCCGGTTCTGCAGTGGACACTCAACGGCTGATATATATATATATATATATATATATATATATATATATATATATATATATATATATAGAGAGAGAGAGAGAGAGAGAGAGAGAGAGAGAGAGAGAGAGAGACGTATCAAAGTAATTAGTGAAGTATGGTCGATTCGCAGCAGCTATTTTAAGAATCTTCTCATCGTGATAGGTCCTTTTTTTTTTTTTTTTTTTTCAAGCTAACTTGTTGTCCTCCATCAGGAAAGGTTTTCCTACAGCGAATGTATTTGTAAGCAAAAATATCAGCAATACTCCCAGTTAATTTGTCCCTGCTGTGTACAATATGGGTGTGTTGATAACTAGAAGTTTACATACTAAATACTACTACAACATGACTATGCATCATCACTTTGATGTGCCGTTTGTACTGCCTACCCAGTGATAAATAACAACTCTCAGCTGAAACTTGCACACATACCTCGGGACAAGATTGTAACATGAGCATTTTATCTGAACATGACTTAACATTTTCAGTGTTCACGAAATACATAAAGGAAAAGTCTGTTGTCCTGCCTGTCTGTGTTACACAAGCACATCAGTGGAAACTCTGGCAAGGATTAAATTATTTGTCATACGACTTTTATATGTGTTTTGTACAATCGTTTGCAATCCTAATACGGCACGGAGCGGTGGCTGGGTGGTCAGAGCTCCTGACTGCAAAGATGCTGGCCATTAGTCCGCGAGTTTGAACCCTGGTGAGGGCAGCTGGCGTCACTCGACTTAGGTGTCCATCTACCCTTCACGGGTTGGTAAGGAATATAAGTGCCTCGGGCAACACCTAGAGGGAGGTAACTGTGGTAACCTGGATAATAAGGGTGGTCTTGTATCCCAGGATATTGGGTGAACAATCCGTCACAGGCTCAAAAACCTACAATACGGAGATGAGCACCACGGCTAAGCGCCTCATGGCGAATGCCCACACATTTTACCTCTGTCGTTTACCATGAATGCTTAAATCGTTCAATATATATCAGTCACTGGCATTTCATAGATCAGCTGAGATGATTATGTCGAGGTTGGCTGAAAGCTGGTGATAATACAGTGAGTACCCTCTCAACGCGAATCCGTTTTTACTGTTTTTTGTTTTGTTTTTTTTTTAAGTTCTAGTGATACTGTGGGTAGTTCAGCTTGCTCCCATATGCCTATTCCTCTGTCAGTGTCCATCAAACTCTCTTTGGTCGTCGTATGCCAACTTTTTCCTACTAATATTCTCCTGATAGTGAGCAGTAGACATCTGCTTAACATACTCACTGTTTATAATCTTGCTTTTCGTGTGTACACCACGTGATCTTTCCGGACAAAGATGGATTACCTATAATGAAGATAGTTTCCTTGACTTATGTATTTCAAAAGACAGCATTCGTTATAAATTTGTGTAGTCATGGTGCATTGGACATAATTAGCAGTGTTTTTAAGTCGTAGAAAGTTTTAACAAACTTTTTAAAGTGAAAAAAATTCTAACAATATATGAAACTTATAACAATATATAACACTTACGAGCGATATCACTTACCAGTAACACTTAACACTACGTCAAGGGAACAACGAAATAATCTGAGTGCATCAAATTCGTTGTGCATTTCCTGTGATGGTTTGTGGCTGCCACACATATGCTGCATAGTACTGTACAAATAGTGAATTGTGCTGTTTGTTGCAGCCACCATTTATCCTACGAACAACATTAAAAATACGTAGTTTATCCTGTTTTGCGGCGCACTGATACTGAATTATTACAGTGTAGCTCACTGCAAACTTAACCATATAAATTACCGTCATTATACATGCGCTGTGCCGCCTGTAGCACCGATATATCATGTTACCCTAATTTCTGTTCGGGGTGATTGCCGTATATAATCAAACACATAACTGTCTTCCCAGTTCCGTCCAAAGAAAACTTACACCTGGCGAAATGCATTGAAAACCCTATCTCTGTTAGTGCGCGTTTCAAATGGTTCGATTTTTTCGCAATATATTCATCAGACTTTGGGAAGATAGTTGTGTCTTTGATTGTACAGTATATTGTCCTTACTGTGCCCTCTCTTACAATAATTTGTTCCTCTCTCTTCAGGTCAGTGTGGGTACTGCATATATTTCTAATGATCATGTACCGAGTTAACATATATTCATTGTCATGCTACCCTCAGTTCTGGTCGGTGCGGGTTCCGTGCGAGGCTCAGTACCTGAACTCGGTGCAGGTGCTGCTGGAGCAGGTGGATGTTGTCAAGAGAATGGTGGCGGCCAGCGCTGGAAATACTGTTCTAGCGCGATCCTCAACAGGTGAGCCAATGAGCAGACAAACATAGGCTGAGGAGCCAGTAGGTGGGCAGAGATGATGATGCAATCAGGCAGGCAAGTAAAGACGATGAGGATAGGAGGCAAACAGACGAGCTGGTCGAGAGAAATATGGTCATGGTCGCATAGCTGACCAAGATTTTGTCGAGATAGATTCGGGTTGTTCATTCAATCCTGTTGTCTGGACATTTTCTAAGTAAGTTATCATAGATCAGTGAGGAGTATTTTGAGTATGGAACAGTATAGCAACAGTAGCCACACGTCGTACCTCACCACCGCCAATGTGTAGTAGTTCATTCAAATGCTGTTAAGAGCCTCACACAGGGATTGAGAGCGGGTGTGATGGGCACCAAGAACTGGAGTGTGTGTGGGACGAGAGAGGATGGAGGAGTCAACAGGAAAGCTAGGAGGATGTAGGAAATAGTAAACAAATCATGGAAGATGACAAGGGATGATGCAGGAAGTTAGAGACTAAAAAGACATTAAGGACAAACGAAGAGAGAGATTATGTCTGAAGAATAATAAGAAAATACTTGGAATAGGAGACTGACATAGTACGGGAACAGAACACAGTGTTTATGAAAACAGTAGATATGGTAATGTTTAGAATCTTGGATTATTAATATATATATATATATATATATATATATATATATATATATATATATATCTATATATATATATATCTATATATATCTATATATATATATATATATATATATATATATATATATATATATATATATATATATATATATATATATATATAACTAATGAGAAGATAGGCTTATGTACTAGTGCTTACATAATTAATTTCATCTGTAGTTTGACCAATCAACAGCCAAACAGTATTATCCAAATGATATATCCTACGGACAATTTCCACTTGGCCTCTAGGCAGCTACAAGTTCTAGTCAGGTACGGTCATCACCTGCTGTATTCACTGACCCACCTGGTGGCTTCGGTCAGCGGTGCCGCTACCATGACGCTGCCCTTCCATTTCCTAAACATATCCGTTTTGTGAGAATAAGTTTTCCTTCTCTAATCTCAGCTTTGTCATTTCAGAGCTGTCACAATCTCAAAAAGTGCTAATATTACACCCGCGCTAGCGGAGTATGAGAGAGTGTCATGTTCTGGTGTGTGTGTGTGTGTGTGTGTGTGTGTGTGTGTGTGTGTGTGTAAAATAACTGTATTCTTCTGATTTAAGCAGACTTGATGGAAGGATTAATGGATAGTCCATGAGGAAGTTTTTTAGAAAAGTAGGGCAAAGGGCAGGACCATAGTGTTAGGTCAGACGTTGACCTAGCATTATCAGTTGAACCATTTTCTTTTCAATATAACTAAAACTTGGGGCAAGGGTTAAATGGAGAGAGAGAGAGAGAGAGAGAGAGAGAGAGAGAGAGAGAGAGAGAGAGAGAGAGAGAGAGAGAGAGAGAGGAATCATGTTATCCAGTTTTGGGAACTCAGTCATAGGTCAAGGTCACATGGCAATACCAGAGCCTAAATTGTATGCCTGAGTGTTAACGTGACTAACCATTTTGATCTGACATGGGGCAGGCTTGCATCCCGGCTGGAGCAGGGAACTCCTTGCTGTATTTGAATTTCGTTAACATAGTTTTTATTGATCTACCAAAGATCCTCTGACGTGATCTGAAAATACCCACGCTAATATCAGTACACCATTCCTGTATAATATCCCCCTAGCATATAGCCTAATTCAGTATGGACGGTGGGTGTTAGCGCCGAAGTGAAGGTGTATGGTAATTAGGAGTACTAATGGACCTCAAAAAGCGATCTGTTAAGCCTATGCCCAAAGTCGGGGACACATCATTGAAAAAGAAAAATGGTGGATGGGTTGAGATCAGCCAAGGAGTTAAACTTTTGTCTCAGAGAACGATAGATTATAAGCCAAGGTCACAGGACGAGGCCGACTTAAATAGTTTTTGTCTGACTTAGATCATACTTTGTGTAATGGCTGGAGATATTGTAAGAATAAATGGATTCAGTTTTGTGAACAGTCAAAAGTCACATGAAATAACTCAAACAGTTCTGATCTCGTTTGTATTGAAGTCGGTGGAAGCTTTAAATGCAGGCAACAACGAAGGGATTCATATTGGGAATGAATCAGCCAAACGTGATGGATGCAGAGCAAAGTCAAATTTCGGTCCATGTGTGTCCGTGTGTGAACCAAACAAAACTGCTGTGCTCTGATTTAGACTGAGATTGCTGGATGGGCTGAGGGTCAGTCGACAGGATGATGTATTGTTTACGAGTGTAATAGGTCAAAAGCTAAGGCAACATGGCACCGTCAAATTAAATAGCTTTGTCCAATATAACCTAAACTAATTGGCATGGTTTAGGTAAAACAAGGAGTAAAAGATTCGATTTGGCAACAATCACTCAGTAATCAAAGTCACAGAGAAAGTTCCAGGATAAAGGTCACTGGACAAACCAATTAATTTCGAATAGTTTTGATTCGATTTGAACCAAACTAGAAGGATGGGCTATAGCTTATGTGAGAATGACGTAATTCAGTTTAGAGTATAATTTGTGGATGGTCAAGAACACAGAGCAAAACTCAAACATTCGGCCGGTAGACAAGTTGGTGGACGAGGATGTTGCACTTCCTTAGTGTTTTTTTTTTTTTTATGTGATAAAATCAAACTCACACTATTCCACAGGACACAATCACATTTTTTTGCATATATGAATGCCTTCTGAATATCCGTAATTTATGCTAATTGACCAAGACATAACTGGAATTTATGCTAATAAAAAATTATATCAGTGAAGTATTGTGTGTCAGCTTACACTCATCACTGAAGTGTCTATTTCTCAGACAGTGAAGAAGTCAGTGTATTATGTCGCTTTATTGTTGTGTTGCTGTGAATTACAATTAATAACTAAAACCTGGTGGTGTTTCAGAGGTGGTGGCGTTGTTTGAGCGCGGGACAGTGGCCAGCCTGGTGGGGGTGGAGGGAGGTCACGGGCTGGCCGGCAGCATGGGGGTGCTGAGGTCACTGTATGACCTGGGCGTTAGATACATCACCCTCACCCACGACTGTCACACACCCTGGTGAGTGGTCCAAGCTCCGTCATGGGTGTGGTGGGGTGACTATATGACTTGGGGATTAGACACATTGTTTCCACCCATGACTGTCATACACGTTGTTGAGTGCTTCAGTTTCAGATGTGGATACGGTCACATTCTGAGGTATATCAAAATTGTCTTTTTTTTTTTTTTCGCTGCTATACGTTTCGTTAGTTATTAATACCTTTTATATATTCAAACTGTATTTTCTGGACATGTCAGTTTCACTTCTTCTTAATGTATCATATCCTAATTATCTGATATCTGAGGAAAGTACCAAGCTCTTCTGAGTTTGGAATATTAGTCAACAGAGGAAATTTAGAGGAACAGCAGATGGAAGAAGTTGAGAGGCGGAAGAGAGAGTTATATGTAGAAAGAAAGAGAGAGGTGAAAAGATTAGTAAGAGAGAGTAAGAAGAGAGTGGATAAGGAATTTGGAAGGAACTTGAGTGTAAAGTGGAGGGACTGTAAGAAATGTTCTGGAAAGAGGTGAAGAGAGTAAGACAGGGTGGAAGTGAGGTTAGCAGGGGAGTGAAAGATAAAAATGGTAGATTACTAGTGGAGAAGGGAGAAAAAGTGAGCAGATGGAGAGAACACTTTAAGGAATTGTTGACCATACAGGATGGAAGTAATGCGAGTATAAGTGGCTGGGGAATGGCTGGGAGAAGGAGGGAGGTGAGAAGACAGGAAGAAATCAGTAGGATAGAAGTTATGGAAGCAATGAAGAAAGTTAAATTGGGGAAAGCCCCAGGAATTGATGGAGTGTGTGGTGAAATGCTGAAGCATGGGGGAGAGATTGTAGTAGAATGGATGTGGAAGATGTGTAGATTGGCGTGGGAGGAAGGTAGAGTCCCGGAGGATTGGAAGTCAGGTATAATTATTCTCTTGTACAAAGGAAAAGGGGAAAAAGAAGTGTGTGGTAATCATAGGGGCATTTATCTTCTTAGTATAATAGGAAAAGTTTATGGTAGGATACTTATTGACAGAGTTAGAGAAAGAACAGAGGAATTAGTTGGAGAAGAACAGGGAGGCTTTAGGAAGGGAAGAAGTTGTGTAGATCAGATATTCATTCTTAGATCTTTAGTGGAAAAGTTTCTAGAGAAGGGAAAGAAGTTGTATGCGGCTTTCATGGATTTGGAGAAAGCATATGACAGGGTGGATAGACAAGGATTGTGGAAAGTATTAAGAATATATGGAGTAGATGGGAAGTTGTCGAATGCCGTGAAGAGTATGTATGATGGTGCTAAGGCTGCAGTGAGTGTGGATGGTGAACTAAGTGAATTATTCTCTTTGAAGGTTGGGTTGAAACAGGGATGTGTCATGTCTCCATGGTTGTTCAATCTGTACATGGATAGGGTAATAAAAGAGGTACAAGGTAGGGTAGTGGATGTTGGAGTGGCCCTGGTGAGAGAGGATAGTGTTTGGAAACTCTCTGTACTGTTGTTTGCAGATGATACTGTGTCGTTGAATGAAGACGAAGGGGAGCTGCAAGGCTTGATGGATGAATTTGGGAGAGTTTGTAAGAAACGGAATCTAAAGGTGAATGTAGGGAAGAGTAAAGTGATGGTCTTTGAGAGAGGTGAAGTCCGTGAATGTACAGCGAGGTTGGATGGTGAGGAATTGGAAAATGTGAGTACGTTTAAGTACTTGGGTAGTGTGATGAGTAAGGATGGAGGTTTGGAGGGTGAAGTGCTTGAAAGGGTACAGATAGGAAGAAAGGTTGCTGGTTCTTTGAAAGCAGTGATAAGATACGGGGAAGAGAGCATGGAAGTGAAAAAGTTACTACATGACAGTATTGTGATACCAACTCTAACGTATGGAAATGAAGCTTGGACATTGTTGGAAGGACACAAGTCAAGAGTGAGAATATTGTAAATGAGTTATTTAAGAGAAGCCTGTGGAATCACATGGAGAGACAGGCTGACGAATGAGGATATAAAGGAGCGTTGTGGTGTGGATGTGGATGTGATAGGAAGCGTTATGAGGAACACACTGAGGTGGTTTGGCCATGTGGAGAGGATGGAGGGTGAAAGACTGACGAAGAGAGTGTATGTGAGTGAGGTGGAGGGGGGAAGAGGGAGGGGGAGGCCGAGGATGAGATGGAGGGATGGGGTGGAGAGGTATATGAGAGAGGGGGGTGTAAGTTGGGAGGAAGGTAGTGAAATGGCGGGGGACAGGGTGACTTGGAGGCGTTTTGTTTGTGGCCACCCCAAACGGGATTGAGGCGTCTGGCAATAGATAGATAGATAGATTGTCCGTGTTTATGCTGTTCTCATATTTTGTGACTTGGCTTGAGAGTCAGCAAACCTTAATCATATGACGATCGTGAAACAGATAGTTTGGTCTGCATCAGTGCTACCCATGTTGGGAATGGATGAAAGGAATGAGACTGAAACTGGCCCTTAAACCCCCTCACAGAATTTGACCAACAAGTAAATTTCAATCCATCACTGAACCTAAGCGATATCATTTGCCTAATTCATGAGATATCTCTAATCCATTTAATAATTTAAGTTGAATACACGTAACGACGATATTACTTCATGTAATTTCAGTGTTATGTGCTTTTCATGCCACTTATCACTGTTCATCAATGTCTTCCATCACAGCTAATGCACATTTTAATGGCTGTCTCACCAGGTCAAGCAAAAGGAACAAGTTTTTACCGCACCTACATTTCGTGGCGTTATTGCAATATCAGCATCATTACTATCATCATATACTTTTCTTCCTTATACAGTTTTCATCAAGCCACTGACTGTGAATTATCGTTGATCTGTCTTAGTGTTATGATTTCTTCTTATCTCATAATATAAGCCTTTCCAGTCTTTACCTCACTTCCTCGCCCTCTTCTCGTTATCCTTCGTCCCCCAGACACCTCCTCATTATTATTAATCTGCCCTCTCTCTCCCTCGCCGTTTTTTCCCTAGTTTATCTTCATTACTCCTTCCTCCCTCTGTGTACCCTCAACATTCTCATTACTTCTTCCTCCCTCTCTGTACCCTTAACATTCTCATTACTCCTTCCTCCCTCTGTGTACCCTTAACATTCTCATTACTCCTTCCTCCCTCTGTGTACCCTTAACATTCTCATTACTCCTTCCTCCCTCTCTGTACCCTTAACATTCTCATCTTCTCTACACCTTTCCTACACCCTTGTACCCCCTACACCCTTCTCACACCCTTGTCCTCCCTACACCCTTCCTACACCCTTGTTCTCCCTGCACCCACACCACATCTTTGTCCTGCTTTAAGCTCTTCCTCTTCCTCAGGGCTGAGAGCGCGAAGTCAGATGGGGTTGCCCCGAACACGGCTGGTCTGACACCCTACGGTAAGGTGAGTCTCTTGTGGTATTGCAGTGCTAATGTACCAGTGAATTCGGGTGACGCCAGCAAGTTGCAAGTGTTGACACGACTTAACATTGTGAGGCTGAAGTGGTATAAGCGAGTGTAGTGTTGACACAGGAATGACCATTATTTACCACTGTAGAGTTGTCTAAATGTTGTAGGAGTAGGTTTTTTGTATTTCTTTCCCTGATGTTGTTGTTGTTGTTGTTGTTGTTGTTGTTCAACCCTCGTATGCCTTGCAGGCAGACACGTCGACCACAGGTAATTGACTTCTTCTATAGGCCGTCCTAGAGGTATAGTTTAATACATACACCGTGTAGCGAACTAACAACCCCCTGTGACTGACAGTGCCTTGTCAGAGTCGCCCCAGAGTCCTTCCCCTGTGCAAGGTGTGGGGAAACATGAAGAGGTTTAGCATCTGGGTGGACGCAGCACCAGCCTTGCTCTGCCCAGGGTGCTTAGCGACGCCATAATCCCACAAGGGGTGGCCGTTGGTCATTTAGTTAGTTAATTATTACAGGGAGGGGCAATAAACCTCCGCCAACCCACTTGTTGACACGTAGGGAACACGTATGGGTTGGTTATATGGTTACCACCCAGTACTGTAAATGGTTTCCTGGCTTACAGGAAACCATTAGTCTTGTCACTCATTGTAAAGCCACCTGAAAAGGAAAAAGTAATACAAAATGAGAAGAAAGATGGAAGAAATAGGAGGAAAGGAGAGCAGACACAGAAAAGTAATGATAATGGCGAAGGAAGAAGCAAGCAGCACTATGCCAAGCGAGTGGATGATGGCCGCCACCATCTACCACCATACAGAAGAAAAATATATTACATTTTAAAGTACCTTTGTATTGATTTAATCAACTTGGTGGAGACAACTCTATTATTCTATTCCAGCTAGATGATTTACTTCAGTAAAATGAATCATGAGTGTTATTACGGCATCATTAACCCATTCATGGTATACTTCATTCACTTAAACTTGGCCCATACTTCATCACCTCGCAGCTCGCTCCAAGTATCTCAGTGGCAGAAACAGTCAATACAAGGCTATTTTACAGGCAAGAACGGAAGATTTTCTTTTTTTTCATTTATGTACAGCATGAGATACTTGGACACTGCGTTTTCGAGTCTGAAGATAATAATCAGTGAAGAATGTGCTGTATGTTGAGAAAGTGTGTTTGGAATATAACCAGTAATCAGACCTGTGTAAACATGAAACAGTAAAAATGCCTACACAGTAGTCTAATTCATGCAATGCAGAAATCCGGCAGAGAAGCGTGTGTGTGTGTGTGTGTGTGTGTGTGTGTGTGTGTGTGTGTGTGTGTGTGTGTGTGTGTGTGTGTGTGTACAGTCAGATGCTGTATACCCGTCATAATTACGTATGCACATTGTATATTAGCTTCTGTGTACATTACCTGGTGTCATTAAAGTAGCAGTGGTGACAAGAAGCAAATCTGTGTGATGAATTCAGCGAAAGTTTTAAGCTCGTTAGACGTGAGTAAAAATGATAATTAATTCCTAATAATATGATATGTATATGTGACGGAGGTTAAACAGGTCATCTTACATAACATTTAACTGAATGGAGTTGATCTGGCTTATCACTTCTCTTCGTAGCTGTCTTTACAAGGGAAATAAAATTAGCTGCAGAAATGCGTCTGCCCAATTCCTAGTAAAACACAGACAGATAATTTCAGTGCAATGGTATGGCATGCCATGTAGAAAGCAGAGTCATTGCTCAGTGCAGGAGTACGGTGACTAAACATTAAGAAATTATTGCTGAGGTATAAAGAGAACTTTGTCCAAACTGTGAATGTAAACAATGTACCTTATGTGTTAGGAATGGTATAATGGAAGTAAAATGACGATTAGCTATATCAATACGATGATGATTTTCTAGATCTGTGTTATCTAAAGGCGACTTCACTCAGCTTAAATGAGCCTTTCTGAATTGGAGAGGTTACATACACAACGAAGGGTTCTGCTACAGTTAAGTAAATTCGTGTGTTAGTAACCTGGTAAAGAAAATAATAATCTTAAGATATTTATGGAGTTTCGTGTTTGCTGTGGCAGTCACTTGCACAGATTACAGAGTTGGCATAGAGAAATTTATATGTACACATGGCGTAGCAAAGGGTTGGTGTTCGAGTTCTAAATCGTTGAATCAGATTATATCGTTTTAATTTATTCGTGTAAAATCGAGAAGACATAGCTCAGCCTATTTTTTTTTTTAACTAGAGCTGTTTGATATACCCTTAATTAGTAACTCCAATTTAACTGTCTCTTCTAACTTTGGTATAATCATCTGGAAGTAGTAGTAGTAGTAGTAGTGGTAGTAATAATAGTAGTAGTCATAGTAGTAGTAGTAGTAGTAGTAGTAGTGAGGGATAAGCAGTTCAATATGAAACATTTTTTTCATAAGTAGAACAGACTCTGTCATATACAGCAGGAATAATATTAAAACAGGTGTAAAGACGCTGAAAGGGTTGATGGGGCGTGTTTCGAGCCCCATCACAACGACAGAGTTTTTATAATCAAAGTACAGTAACTTCATCTTGACATAGAAGGTCCAAGGTTCAAGAACGTCATCGTAAGAAGAAGAAGAATTCATGAGTGAATTAAAATATTTTTTCGTACATTTTCACAAGATTCAGAATTAATAACCTCATTACTCTGTCACTCCGATGACGTACTTTTATGCTGCTCATAGCTTCAGCTGAGGTAATGTCCATCATGCTGAAGGGGTCAGTGAATGCTGTACCAATACCCTCTGGCTAGTAAAGTTTCTCCTATGTAAAATAAGATCACCTGATTGTAGAAATAAGGTAACAGTAGTTTAGAGGTTAATACAGAATGTCTGTTAACCCCTCAGGCCAGCGGGATTTCACCGAAACTGAATATAGTCGTCTAGAAAATACATCTTAGTCCTCATAAAGAATCAAATTTAGCAAGAAAATTAATGCTGTGTACACAAAATCAACACAGATCAACCTAATAGTATGGAGGACAAACTAATACAGACAATGCAAATTTTTCAAGGACAGGGTACATCTCAAAAGTGTCCATAAACACCAGGTTAGTTGTTAAAAATAATCTTCAGTAATCCTGTTAGGGCATAATAACCCTAATTACTTTGTGTTTGCAAGTAGTATACAGTATTATATGCACCCTAAGAGTTTCCCAGCCCTCAACCAACATTTCCCTTTGGTATCTACAGGGCTTAACACATACCATCACTTCTCAGTGCTGCACTCTCTGTACCTCGGGAGATAATCCAAGAGATGAGCAGAGTGGCTGTGATATTCGACTTAACCATATCTTTGATATTTTGCGCAAGCTACCAGGTCTCACCGCCACTCTGTGTCTCACAGGACATGATCCTAGAGATGAATAGGTTGGGTGTGATGATCGACCTGTCCCACACCTCAGCCGCCACCTCTAGCGACGTCCTGGCCACCTCCCGAGCACCTGTTATCTTCTCCCACGCCGCCGCCAGAGCCTTGTGTCACAGTGCCAGGAATATTCCTGACGATATCCTCACCGCTCTGGTCAGTACAATGTTTCTCTTTATTACTGTTAGAGACACATAAACAAAGAAAAAATTATTATAAATATACAGAACCTTCAACCAAACAGCAGCCTTCATGAACCCCCATCATATATCCATCCCACAGAAACTCTCCTTCTCAGAGAGACAGAATCCATCAAACCACAAATTAAACGTTAATGTACAGTTATGGGGAGAAATAATAATTCATCATCCTCCCTCTCCAGACACATAAATATTATAAGCTTTCTACCAGAATAACACAATAGGGTGGGAAGATGATTGAGAGTAACTGTGGGGTTGGGAAAAGGTGTAATGAGCAGGAGTGTAGTGAAATTAATAAGTGATGTATGTCGAGAGTAAGGTATACGACGAACATTGGGAATCATGATTAGGTGCTCAACCAGGTCTCACTCAGGGCGAAAGGACTGAAGCAGAATTTGGCCGGTAATGAGACATCAGGAAAGATATAAGGGATTTACGTACGGGCAGATAACAAGGAGTGGGACGTTCAGAAGCTACGCATGTGACAGACTCTGAAATTGGAAAATAATGATGCATGGCTCACTAAGGTCTTTGGAAGGAATGGAAAACTTACTTATTAATTGTTTTCAACTTATCAATATGCATATAAAATTATTAGCTGTATAAATACCTTTCTCACTGTGGGGTCACAGGTGGGTGCAGGTGAACTTGTGTTCTAAGGGAGTGGATGGGTGGTAGCGTCCCTCATCAAGCATTTCCCACTTTCCTTGTTTATTCATTCCTTTGCTCTGATTCTCCTAGTCCCTCGAATAAGACAGGGCATTAATTTTGGCATTATGCGACAATTGCATGAGTGTTTTAGCTGTTATTTTATGTGACTCTATATCGTAAGCTTATAAGGCAAGAGGATTATTGTACTAAAAGTTTAACATGATCAAATGTTAAGATTCCTGGTGGTCAAGTGGTAGAGTTCTTAAGCTGAGGTGTCGACCCTGGTGTAAGCTCAACGGTTTATGTTCTCAAGAAGTAACTGGATATTCTATCATATAAAATGCTGACAGAGGCGGATGGAGTGGCTGTGTATGGTGAAAGAGTCTGCATATGCCATCGAGATGATCTAGACGAAATGTGCACATGTGAGAGCACATGAAATAACGAGTCTGTCCGCCCTCCCCTGGGTGGGATTGCACCGAGACCAGGACTTGTATGGAGTGGCAGGCGCTAACGCCCAGACCACTGGGAGGATTGGTAGGCACAGACGCTAACATCCACGTCACCTGCATGGTGTCTAGCAGGAGGATTGTTAGGCACAAGTGCTAACACCCAAACCAACTACTGTACATGGATATTTGGTGTGAGGACTGGTAAGCACAGGTGTAGTGTGGAGTAGTTATCTGACGTGGCGGGGTGCAACACTGTCACCTAGTGTGGTGTGGTGTGGTTTGGCATTCTGGACTGGCATTTTGTATTAGTGCATACAGGTTTGGTGTGAGATAATAACTTGTTGTGGGATAGCAACATGGTATGTTGTGTGGTACTGTGACCATGCGGTGTGTCTTGGTATAGTGACCTGGTGTGGTGTGGACTACTGACATGATGTTATGTGGTGTGCTACAGTGACCTGGTGGTCTGGTGGTGTATAACCTACAGGCTGACAACGGTGGACTGGTGATGGTCAGCTTCTCTCCTGAACTGCTCACCTGTGGACGACCAGCCACCATCAGCGACGTGATCGGTCAGTACATTTGCTTACATTCTCTGTCAATGCAGTTTGATGAATGTCATTATTTTTTAATGCTGCATTCTCTTCATTCTGACTGCAACATAACTGTCTGGTTACCGATTTATTTTTCAGTCATTATTGCGCAATCTGTTATTAAACCTACCATTTCCTATAAATTCTTTTGCCGTATGTGTATGGAGTAACAGAATGTGTGTGTGTGTGTGTGTGTGTGTGTGTGTGTGTGTGTGTGTGTGTGTGTGTGTGTGTATGTGTGCGTGCGTGTGTGTGTGTGCTCCTCCTAGGGTATTTAATGGATCTGAATGAAACTTCCCGGGTGAGATCGCCGGGTCACTGGAAAGGTATTAAATTGTATAAAATGGTGTTCCACTAGATACAATTTTCCAGCCACAATTTTTAGAACATCACCAAATTAAACATTTTGAGAAATTTTGAAACGAGGGTATATATAGCTTTGATATCTTGTACAAGTTGTACAATGAACCCTCCTCCGTAATGCTGTATTCAGGGAGCGTACCATCCCCACCAATGATTTTAGGTTCGGAAATTGGAGAAAGATTTGAATGAGATTTCCCTGGTGAGTTTCTCAGGTTACTCCGAAGGTCTTCCACTACATATAGTTTTCCAATGATGATTTTTACGGGAGTCAGTCCCCTTCACCAAATTAAACATTATCAGAAATTGCGAATGGAGGACAGATAATGGTTGTGACATCTCAGGACATGTGGCACAATGGACTCTCAAACGTAATGCAATATCTGGGGATCGTGACCCTCCCCAGTGATTCTCTGGGGAGTTAGCCCCCCTCCCAAAAGAAAAGGGATCAGAAATAATGGAAAATGAGTACACGAGTTTCAGCCAAGTCGGCATATTGCATGATTGGGTAAGTTGTTTCTGCGAATGCACATAACAAAACTATGCATCTGCTTTATAAATTATATTTGTGGAAATCATCGATGAAAGACTACGTCCATATATATGTAAACAATAGAGTGTCTGACTAAGTCAAACATGAAAGTAGCTGTTAAAAGTCAGCCTTAGGGCTATTAGTTAAGTTCGATAGGTATTAACAAATCGTGAAAGTTTAAGTGATAAAGAATTCCACGTAAGGCATTGCTGGTAAGACACACGATCAGTCTGAAGCAGCGTGTTGTACAAAACTACAATTAATTCACACTAACATACCAGCGATCCCACGTAGCACATTTCAGCTAAGATTACGCGAAACCTATTTATTCTGAAGCGAATGCCCATGAAGCACTTTCTTGGAAGAATTATATATATATATATATATATATATATATATATATATATATATATATATATATATATATATGCCATTCGCCTAAGAAACAATAGGTTTTGAGGAAAAGGCCGTAGCACCGGTTGAGCAGGGCGGTACTCCCAAGATGGATGGAAAAGACAGGGGAAGTTGTGGCTCCTGTGTCATCATCCCTCGGGACTAGATCCTGACCATCCTCCGTTGCTAAACTTTTTCAGTGTTTCAGTAACACAGAGAATAGGCGAACATGCTCTGTCATACCAGTTCCTGTAACTGTCAACACCAAACAACATGCACATTACACACCACACGTTGTATTAAAAATTGTGCTAAACATGGCATCCAACCACCAAGCCGCGGAGTCCCATGGGGTGGGGGAGGGTCCATCAAAGCCCCCCACCATTTGCCCCTCTCCTGGCGACTAGAAAGCGAGATGCTTGGAACCACTGACTCACTTCTTCATTTCTGCAACATTTGCGATTTTTTTTCTTTCTGTCTGTTGAGCACCACTTCTCCTCTAAACCTCACCTTCTCTTCCTCACAAAGACTCAACTATCTGAGGTGACTGATAGCAAGCCCTCATCTGTATCCTCCTAATTTCTCTGCATTCATTTTAAAGCCAAAGGTGGCTGTTGTGTATGTACGCAACGACAAATCTCTCGTGTTCCTGAAATTGAATCTTCAGAATTCTCTACTCTCTCGCTTCAGGAATCCTGTCAATTTCTGACTAAATATACATGTCCTGTTTACTTATCCCCTAATTCTACTGAGTATGAAAAATTCTTCAACTATCTTATTTCTAAGATGAAACACATCCCATCAAATTCTCTTTTCTCTGAAATCTCCATTCTAGGAGATTTCAGTGTTCACCACTGAAATCTGCTTTCACTGATCCACCTGGTGAACAAGCCTATATCTTTTCTATCCTTAATGACCTAGAGCAGCATGTACAGCACCCGACCCGTATCCCTAATAGCCTTGGAGAGAGTTCCAACACACCTGACCTGTTCCTTACTCTAATCCTTCTGCTTAAACTGTTAATCTTTTCTCTCCGTTGGGCTCCTCCAATCACAACCTTATCACCTTAACCTATCCTATCGCTCCAGTAATGCCTGTAGACCCTCCCAAGAAGCGGCGGCTGTGGCATTTTGGAGCTTCTGATTGGAAGACACTCAGGCAGTTTTTTTTTTTTCCCTGGAATGGGAATGGCAGAAAGCCATCTGAGCGTGTCTCTCACATTACGAAGGTTATTCTCTTGGGCATGGAAACATTCATTCCTTTCTGTTATCCTATGATTAAAGCAAAAAAAAAAAAATTGATTCAATCATGCTTGTTCTAATGCTGTCCACCTCAAGGACAGGGCTTACAAAAGGTACCGGAGCCAACCCACCAATGAATCTCATCTCTTTTATGTTTCTGCACGGAATCGTGCTCTCTGTCCCTCACTCTGCTAAAAGTAATTTCATTTGTGTTAAATGCTGTGAAATCATCAAAACATTTTTTTTCCTGCGGCTTCTCGCACCGTGCGAAAACCTTACTGATGACTTTACCTCATCATCCTTCCCTCCTCTATTCCACTCTGATGGTTCTGTAGCTGTTTCTTCTACTGATCAAACAGAACTCTTCACTCAAGACTTCTCCAGTTCCTCCTTAGACGATTCAGGTGCTGTTGCTTCATCGCCTTCCCTCTTCCTTATGGCTGACATTAAAATTTCTTCAATTGTACTTTCTGCCATCACTGGCCTCAATACTAACAAGGCATATGGGCCTGATGGGGTCCCTCCTGTTGTCCTCATGAACTTTGCTGCTGTGCTTACACCTTGCCAAGATAAACTCTTTCGCCTTTGTCTATCAACTTGTACCTTTCCTTCTTGCTGAAAGTTTGCTTTCATTCAGCGTGTCCCAAAGAAGGGTGACCATCCCAGCCCTCTGACTATCGCCCAATTGCTCTAACATCCTGTATTTCAGAAATATTTGAATCAGTTCTTAACAACAAATTTTTTACGGCAGCTTTCCTATCACAACATCTTTCTGATCGTCAGTATGGGCTCCGCCAGGGACGCACCACTGGCGATCTTATCACCTACCTTCCAGACTCCTCGTCATCCTCCTTTCAGGACTTTGGCAAAAACTTTGTCATTGCACTTAACTCTTTAATCTCCAAACTGCCCCCTCACGGATTCTATCCTTCTATCTGTGCCTTCATCTTCAGCTTCCTTTCTGGTCGTTCTATAGCCACTGTTGTAGACGGGCATCGTTCCTCTCCTAGAGAGCTGATAGAGGGAGTAGAGGGAGGACAGTAAGCTAAGTACCCTTCCAGCAAAGTCCTACTTTGGGAAGCCACGGGCATTAATGGGTTTAAGGAGACTACCAGTGATGCTGAACAAAACTGCTTCATGCTAGTAAAAATAACTGAGCAATCAGTCATGTTGAAACGGATAATGAGAGGAACACAGCATTCGGCAACCGTGTCAGTTGCATGCGCAGTGAAAAAAATATTAATTAGAGAGATTGCGTGGGCAAGGACAACAAAATTTTATGCTCTCTTGTCCTGTCTTTCATTTCCTATCCTCTCTCTCTCTCTCTCTCTCTCTCTCTCTCTCTCTCTCTCACAACTATACTTGAACTTCTGCAGGTACACCCGCGGCGTGATAGAGAGACGGGTGTAGAGTTTTGTTCGGTGTGTGTGTGTGTGTGTGTGTGTGTGTGTGTGTGTGTGTGTGTGTGTGTGTGAACAAAGTACCTTGAAGAACTTTTTACCTATTTTCAACCCAACATAGTGAGTGTGTTAGTAATAGGACGTGCAGTACACTGTTGGTTTTGTGAAGAAGTAGGTGAAATGTTAGGGTCACAAGGCTAAATAAACAGTTTTGAACCGATTTAGACCAAACTTGGATGTAGGGATGAGGGGAAGGCAAAGGTGGAGGCATTTTTTCTTGCTGTTACATGACTATTATATTTAATTTCGAAGAGTATACAGACATTGAAGAATTTTACGCAGTCTATTTGTAACCTCTGCAGTTCATGAAGACTTCCCTAAAGTGAGTAGAACTGTGTAGAGGCGGAAAGTATATCACAAAAGGAGATTTGATGACAGTGATTTTAGGTGTAACGGGGAGGAGAGAGAGAGAGAGAGAGAGAGAGAGAGAGAGAGAGAGAGAGAGAGAGAGAGAGAGAGAGAGACAGAGAGACAGACAGACAGACAGACAGACAGAGAGAGAGGCGAACGGAAGCAAAAGGAGAAATAATGTGAGTAAGGAACAGTAGGAAGGGGAAAGGGAGGAAATTATCGACCCACCAGGCTGACGAGTACTTGGGAGCAGAAGCCTCTCGCGTTGCTTGTTAGGTTCTGTCTCACTACTCTTCGTAAGCGATTTATTCTGCATATTGCTCACTAGAGTTCTCTTGTGCCTTAATTATATCATTTTAACATGGACTTGGTTCAATGCGAAGCATGCAAAGGAATGTTGCTGTGTTAAGCACTTACATAAAAGTGTAAGAAGGCGCAGCGGGAACCTTCTAGTCCACCAGGATACACGGCCCACGCCACCATTTATGATGCATTCTCTACCCATGTCGCCACACTACCAAGGCGTGCATAGCAAAGGAAACACACACACACACACACACACACACACACACACACACACACACACACACACACACAGTCGAAGATGGTGTTTAGTGGCCACAACAATACAGCAAAGGAAGTTTGGTCTTTATCAGTGACTGACACTATCGGTGTGCACCAAACTCGCACCACTACTTTCAGCTCTACGCACAGCGTATGTGCAAATTTTGATTTAGATTCAGTCTGATATTCAAGAGATTCACCGCATCTTGAAACTGATGTCCTTGACCCATGAACTTGGACCTTTAATCGATTTGCACTTGTCTGACTTTTTTTCGAGAAACACAAAATATACGCAGAAACCGACTCAATAATTATAATTTTGCCTTCGGCGTTGCTAGTTTAAAGAAAGTAGTGCATCATCATCATCATCATCATCATCATCATCACCATCATCATCATCATCATCATCATCATCATCATCATCACCATCATCATCATCATCATCAGTAGCACCACCACCACCAGAAGCATGAGGAGCACAAATCCAGCAACCAAGAAGGGGAAAATCACAGTACTAAAAGTATCACGCTTTCATGATTAAACTTTCTAAAGGAAGAAAAATTCATCCACACAGAAAACTCACTATACTGTTGTATTATTATTATTTTTTCCACATTACAGAGCTTATGACCCAAAACAAACATAATCATTATCATCATTATTTTCACCATCATCCCTACCAATTATCCTGCTATATTGTGTGGGGTGAAATAGCTCAAAAACAGGAAAGGAAAACGAAGAACCTGGATAAATATCACACGCAACCGGGAAGCTTTTGATGACTTCGAAAGTCTCTGCGTCGACATGCAAGCCGATCGATCCACAGAGTGAACGAGCCTTCAGAAAATCATGATAAAAAGGTTGAAAATTTTACCTGCAAGGATGTATCGCAGACGAACAAAATACAGTATAAAGAAATGTAAAGCTGCATTTGCATTTGAATTTTACCGTGGTCAGTTTTTTTTTAAATAAAAAAGCAGTTATACTTTTTAGGAGAGAGAGAGAGAGAGAGAGAGAGAGGAAAAAAAAGATTTGGATATATACTAGGATATAATTATATAAATTTATCTTTCTATGTCTATCGATCTACCAATCTGTCTATCAATCTACACACGCACACACACACACACACACACACATATATATATATATATATATATATATATATATATATATATATATATATATATATATATATATATATATATATACATCTGGAGCTCATATAAAATCCATGTTTCACTTAAGTTTCAAAGGTGATGCAACATAGTTTAATTTACAGATCCATCCATCCATCCATCATCGAATCCTATGTCGCCCCATAGAGGAGCGTAGGAACTCGGGGCTACCAAAATTGGTCCAGACATTTAAGATCAGAGTGACCAGCCTCACTCATCCCTGAGTGGCATTACGTGAGCAGTAAACCCCAACCACCATTTTGATACAAACCTACACAGGCTCAATCCGATTAGAGCACCTTAATTACCCACCAAACCACCAGGCGCCATAATTTGGTGTCATGGTTACCACCCAGCGTAATAAATGGTTTCTTAGTGTACAGGAAATCATTTGGCATGTCACTCAGTGTAGAGTCACCCGTAGGCAGAAGAAAGAGGAAAGGATGAAGGAAAGAAAGACAGAAGAAGGAGTGTAAAGTCACCCATAGGCAGACGAAAGAGGAAAGAATGAAGGAAAGAAAGAAGAGGAAGGATAGAGATATTTTTTCTCAATGCTTCAAAGCTTCGGATGGGTCGGTCTCTTCACCGAGGGCCACCGACAGCCACTTTATTTTTTTTTCTCTTGGTGCTCGTTTTGTATTTTTGGTATCGACGCGCAGTACATAAATCAATAAAAGAATATCAACGTTGTGTCTGCATTTAAAAAAGAAAGAAGGAAAGAAAGAAAGAAAGAAAGAAAGAAATGGTAAGGAAGGGCCGGTCTTGTCACCGAGGGCCACCTACAGCCACCTAACCTAACCTAGTTTTTTCCAGTTGCCCTTGGTGTCTCTCGGTGGCCCTCAGTGAAACGACTCAACGTTTCTGTCGGGGTTACGATGCTCGTTGTTTAGAGTATTGTTTAAGATTTTGAATTCCATTTTGATTTCTCTAGACGTCTTAAAGCCACCAGCAAGCCATCTTCAGGAGATACGGTACTGCTTGGTGGAGTGAAGGATGGTGGCAGGTGAGCCGGTATTTATGGCCCGTATGTAGATCAGGTGATGGGGGACGGCAGGTATTCTGCAACTCAGTGTACAGAGCACACCTGAGGGTGCTCAGCCAATCACATAGCGCACTGCAGTCTTCTGCTTCAGGAGACAAAAGATTCTGGCAGGTACTGTATGTTTATGGTAGGTGTACTGTGGATGTGAACAAATTCTAGCATCCTTAGACATCCAGTGCTAAATTATGGATTGCCTTCCATATCCTTGCCAGCAAGATATTCCCAAAGAAAGGAAGAGATGAAATAATAATACGACGAATGGACAGAATTATGGCCCAACCACCGTCACAAAAAGAAGTCTCTCTGGACATTGACTCATGTTACAGGAACTACTGTACTGTATTTGTCATCTGCCTACAAGGATGTTGAGAAGGCCCTGAACAACATGATACATAATAATGTGAAGCCCACTGATCCTGATGCACTATCAAAGCTGATCATCCATTGCAAAACAAGATGAACCACCCCAACCTCATCACGAAAATCTGCCTCTCACTGACAAGTGCTCTTCAAGATGTGAACGCAAGTATATCAGTATACATGGAACACTGGCGACTGCAATTGCCAATTCTCGATATATATGCTTCACATCAACCATATTGTCCAAGAGGATAACAGCTCACCTGGAGGTAGGTGTAATTCATCGCTACACCAACTAAAGGCATGGCCTTGTTTTAACCAGACAATAATTTGAAGACCAAAATATTACCTGCAAAAATAAACTAACAGGAGGAGTATAAGGATGAGAGAAACTGTTTACATCTACACCAATAAACCAACCATAAACATACAACTGCCAGAATCTCCCCCACAAAGCAGAAGACGGCAGGGAGCTACATGGCTAACTGAGCGCCTTCAGGTGTGCCTCGTACTGGATTAGGTAACTGCCATCACCCATCACCTAATCTTGCAATGGGACATAAAAACCTGTTCACCTGCCACCAACCTTACTTCCAGCTTGAACATTCCGCCAAGCAGTAGCTCTGAAGACGGCTTCCTCATAGTTAGAAGACGTTTCGAAAAATCACAATGTAATTTGGAAACTTACTCAATACTCACAGCAAGGAACATCATTTTCTCATCAGAAGCATCATGAAAATCACATGTAAACCGAAAACTGCTACCACCGATGTAGACTTCCATAAAACACACACACACACACACACACACACACACACACACACACACACACACACACAATAGAAACCCTCCAACTCGGATCATTGCGGGTGGGAAGGCTGTCCGAGTTATAAGGATTGAATTATAGCATGTGCATTTGAAACAGCATCATCTTTTTCATCATAAATTATTATCCACAATGTTACGTGTTTTCTAAATCCAAAGAGCCACCCAGCACTAGCCATGGAACTCGCACTTTTACTATGGTTGCCCGTCGTTCAATAGCTGCTTAAATTTCTATGCCTCTAGTTCTATCACCAGCAGAACGTGTTGGCAGGTACCATTTATAAAAAACTATCTATCTATTGCTAGACGCCTCAATCTCGTAAGGAGTGGCCACAAACAAATCGCCTCCATGTCGCCCTGACCAACGCCATTTCACTGCCATGCTCCCAGCTCACATCCCCCTCTATCATTTATAAAGAACTTCATCTAAATTTTCATAATATAGCTTTCTAAATATCTTCACTGTGGACTATTCATTGCCAGCACAAAACTTGACTACATTACTTAAAAGTGTCTTTAGCTTTCCTTGAACCAGAAATGCGAATTTCAGTCATTACTTGGGCTGCAGATGTCCCTCTGTATAGATTTTCAAGGATTTCCAGTTTTTCTTGGACAGACGTACTTGTCTGCTTTGGTGGGGGGTAGGCTTAGGACTAAGGCCGAAAGTCTTCTTGGGACATCTTTTTTTGTATATTGATCTTGCCTGTAAACAAAATTAATACAAAATTAAATTGAAACACTTATCAGCAGTCGCTAAATGTAATATATGACATAAACATAGACTGACGGCAATAAATCTCGAAAAAAAAAGCTTCAGCGTGAGCGTGGTAGTCTGATTCAAGCGCCAAGTATTTCATATAACTGGTGCTCGTCCGAAATGCAACTCCTGCTCGTCCGAGTTGCATTGATTTGGTCAGCCCAGATATTTTGTCCAGGAATCTCAGGGTCCAAGTGAGAGGGGTTATTGTGTGTGTGTGTGTGTGTGTGTGTGTGTGTGTGTGTGTGTGTGTGTGTGTGTGTGTGTGTGTATGTATGTCTTTTTGTAGAAGGGTTATAGTGTGTGTGTGTGTGTAGAGGGGTTAAAGTACGTGAATGTTTATATCTATCTATCTATCTGTCTATCTATCTATCTATCTATCTATCTATAAGAAACAGAAGAACCAGTACAGTGTGCAGCATGTTTATTGCAACGTTTCGAGGATGACACTCTTCATCATCAGGCATTTTAAAATAAAACAGACCACTAAATATTCCTATAGCGAGCATAACACGAGTAAAAAGGCTAAAAACTCTGCAAGATTCGACACAGAATCAATGAAAACATGATTATGTGTCGAATCTTGCAGAGTTTTTAGCCTTTTTACTCGTGCTATGTTCGCTAGGAATATTTATTGGTCTGTTTTATTTTAGATTGCCTGATGATGAAGAGTGTCATCCTCGAAACGTTGCAATAAACATGCTGCACACTGTACTGGTTCTTCTGTTTCTTATTCGCCTCCGCTTTCCTAAGGATGTATCCATTGCTGATATATATATATATATATATATATATATATATATATATATATATATATATATATATATAGATAGATAGATAGATAGATAGATAGATAGATAGATAGATAGATAGATATACATATTCATAAGGAATTAGAGTACATAAGAAATATGCTTTATAACAACGGGTTTCCTAATTTTTTCTCTGACCTTTACATTGGCAAAGCTATTAACAAGTTACTAACCCCTGTGGCTCAAAAAGTTCAAACTGTCCCGAAACACACTATTTACTTTAAGCTCGATTACAGAGGTAAACATAGTTTTCACCTGAGAAACAAGCTACGCAAACTACTCAGCTACACATTTCCACAAATAGAGTTCAGGGTCATTTTCAGTACGAGAAAAATAGGTACTCTCTTCAGAATCAAAGATAAAGTACCCATACATCTAGAGTCCTCTGTTGTTTACAGATATACGTGTGATAGCTGCCAGGCGTCATATATCGGGAAAACAGAGACATCTAAAAACACGCATACACGAACACTTAAGTACATCAGCTCGAACAGGCAAACCAGTCACTAAACCACCCTTTAGTGCCATCAGACAACACACACACACACACGATCACCCTGTCAAGCGAACCTCCTTCACAGTCCTTGCTTGAAGCCAGTACAGCTCTGACCTCCCCATCATGGAGACACTTTATACACACCTCTACAAACCCACTATTGGTGACAATAGTTCATCTGTTCAACTGCTGTGTTTTTAAAGGTTTGAATGTATTCTTATCTTGAAATTTTACCTGAATGTTCTTGCTTTTACTACACTGGTTTGTGCATTTTAGTGTATGAATGTTTTTATTTTTTGATGGCATAAGTAGGATATCTATTTGCCTTAGAATATTTCTAAGTTATTTTCAATGCAGTTTGATCAAAGACATAAATATTTTTACCATAGCTAAAATAAATTATTACCTCTAGGTCTGATGATGCAATGAGATATTGCGAAACGTCACCATTAAAGATGTTCCTACAAGCACTGGTGTTGATATTCCTTATTCGCCTGCGCTTTCCAAGCAACCAGTCAGTCGCCAGTATATATATATATATATATATATATATATATATATATATATATATATATATATATATATAATTAGCCGATTTCGGCTAGCTCCTGCGGAGGGTTGATTGGGCCTTAGGCCAATATAGCTAATGTAACTTTTCAACATACAATTAATCCTAATAAATTATATACCAAAACACTCCCTGGATCATGCTGATTCAGAGTATGCATCATATGTGGGGGTAGACCCTAAGGGAGCCGAGTTTATAAGTAACAAACAAACAAACACTCGCCTTTATTAGAGAGAGAGAGAGAGAGAGAGAGAGAGAGAGAGAGAGAGAGAGAGAGAGTTCTATATTATACGAGCAAACAACTGAAAATAAACTGGCAATTTCAGGAAACAGGAAACTGTCACAAGTAGAATATAAATCAAGAAGAAAACACACGGCATTATAAAGAGACACCAGAGAGAAGAGGCTAAAATGGAGTGAGTACAGAGTAGACCAATTTTGTTTCATCTTAATTTGTTCATACTGTGCACCCGTTTTGAGGGAGATACCTTGTTGCAAAGCAATAACTGAATTAAAAAAAAAAAACGGAGGTGGGATAGTGAAGATATGGTGGTCTGTCAGTTCTGAAAATAATTATTTGGGAAAGATGGAAACTAAATTGGAATTGACAGGACATGGCACGAAGGAACTGGGAATGACAGAGAGCAGAGAGGAAAGACTAAAATGGAGAGAGATATTGAGGGAAAACTCTCGTGAATGGGGAAGACCGTGAAACAGAAAGAATATACAAAAGGACAGGTGACCTTGAGAAGAAAATGTAGAAGATTTTGAGACGTGCACCCACTAAAGAAATTATCGGCACTCATTTAGCATGATAAAATCTAACACAGGGGACGAGAGATCTGAAAGTAAACTCTGAGTTTACGTGCCTGGATGGTAACCCTGAACTACTGAGCCTTAGGTCCAGATTCATACTGGTATCGGAGGCTCCGTAGCACCATGTACTAAGCAATTTGTGTTTATTAATTTTCATTGCCTTTTACGTTATAAAGACAGTTTGATTATCAACACAGTTTCCATAAAAATTTTAAACGAGGATATTGATGTGTAACGTAGATCAGAGTCATACTCAGCATTAAAACTCCTACTGCTTATTTGTTGCTCAAATTGTCCATGCTGAAGCAGTTTCGTAGGCAACACACTCCTCACATTATATGCAAATCGACAACCGTCTGAGGCAAAAGCCTATCCTTAGTGAACGCATATACTTACCGGCCATCCCCTCCGCGACGTTGTTATCACCTTCGTCAAACTGATGATACACCATTCTTAGTTTCATAATCCATGCTCTACTACTTGCACATCTCACTAATGTGGTTAATATTATAGCAATGTTACGATACATACTGTATATACTCTACATCAGTTGTTCATGGGGTGTTGTATTTACTGGACAGTTTTTTTTTTTTTTTTTTTTTTTTTTAGGAACATGGAAGCAAAGGCCGCGAGCCCGCAATTATTATTCCTTCCAAGAGAAAAACAATATACAAGAGAGAGCCAAATTCAAGATCCGATCATTTCAAGATGCCTGGACACACTGCGTTTGAAAGCCTGGAGATCATAGGAAGCAGGAAATACAGACAGAGAGAGACAGGTCCAGAGTTGACCTGTTGCATAAATGAAGGACTGGGAGTAACGGTTAACTCTTGCATTACAGAGTTGGACAGAAAAGGGATGAGAGTTTGCTGCTAGACGGGTGCTACGCGCCCGTCGTAGAGGTGGAGGAATGCATGCAGACAGTTCAGAGGAGCAGTGACCATTGAAGTTGCGATAGACAAAAGATAAAGATGCAACAGTGCGACGAAGAGACAGAGGTTGAAGGGAGTCAGTAAGAGGAGGAGAGTTAATGAGACGAAAAGCCTTTGACTCCACCCTATTGAGAAAAGATTTATGTGGGGAGCCTCCCCACACATGAGAGTTGTACTCCAAACAGGGACGGATAAAACTCCTGTATAGAGTCAACAATTGTGCAGGGGTAAAGAAGGAAAGAAGTCGGCTTCGCACACCTAATCTCTTGGAAGCAGATTGTACAAGAGATGTAATATGATCTTTCCAAGATAAGTCCCGAGGAAATGAAACCCCAAGCATTCAAGGATGATGCAGGATTAAGCTGAATATTATTAAACATTAGTGGGTATACCTATGAAAGATTTTGCCGGGTTGATAGGTGTAAAAACTGAGTCTTTGATGCATTAAAAACAACCAGATTATTTTTACCTCAGTCAGAGATACGAGCCAAGTCAGACATTAGGTGTGCCATAGCCTCATCCCTTGTTTGCTGAAGTAACTGCTGAGATGGACGTTGCGGGAACCGAATGGAAAGGTGAAGGGTGGAGTCATCAGTTTATGAGTGGATAGGGTTAGATGTACTGCCTAGAAGGTCACTGATGAATAAAAGGAAGAGAGTTGGTAAGAGGACAGAGTCCTGAGGAACACCACTGTTAATAGATTTTGGAGAAGAACGATGGCCGTCTACAACAGCAACTATAGAATGACCAGAAAGGAAGCTAGGGATGAAGGCACAGATAGAAGGATATAAACCATAAGAGGGCAGTTTGGAAATTAAAGATTTATGCAAGATTCGATCGAAAGCCTTTGAGATGTCAAGTGTAATGGCAAAGCTTTCGCCAAAGCCCCGAAAGGAGGATGACTAGGAGTCTGAAAGGTAGGTGAGAAGACCGCCAGTGGAGCGTCCCTGACGGAACCCATACTGACGATCAGAAAGAAGGTTGTGATAGGAAAGATGCTTTAAAATTTTTCTGTTAAGAATTGACTCGAAAACTTTTGAGATACAGGATGTTAAGGCAATTGGACGATAGTTAGAGGGTTGGGAATTGTCACCCTTCTTTGGAACTGGCTGAATGAGAGCAAACTTCGAGCAAGAAGGAAAGATACAAGTTGATAGACAAAGGTGAAAGAGTTTGCCTAGGCAGGGTGTAAGCACGGAAGCACTGTTCTTGTGAACAACAGGAGGGATTCCATCAGGCCCATATGCCTTATTAGTAATGAGGTCTGTGATGACAGAAAATACATCAGCTGAAAAAATTTTGATGTCAGCCATGAGGAAGTCAGAGGGGGGAAGTGATGGAGGAACAGCACCGGAATCGTCTTAGGTGGAATTGGAGGAGAAAGTCTGAGTGAAGAGATCTGCTTTATCAGTAGAAGAAATAGCTACAGAGCCATGAGAGTAGAAAAGAGTTGGGAAGGATGATGAGGTAAAGTTGTTAGAAAGGTTTTTAGCAAGGTGCAAGAAGGAGCGGGAAGAATTCAAGTTGGAGAGTTGAGAGCATTTAGTACAGATGAAATTATTTTTAGCTGAACGAAGAACAGACTTAGCATGATTCCAGGCAGAAACGTATAAAAGATGTGATTCAAGGGTGAGTTGGCTCCGGTACCTTTTATAGGCCCTCTCCTTGTTGCGGACAGCATTAGAACAAGCGTGATTAAAGAAAGGCTTTCTTGCATTAGTCAAAGGATATGTGAAAGGAATGTATGCTTCCATGCCCAAGAGAATAACCTCCGTAATGCGCAAGGCACACTCAGATGGCTCCCGGCCATGGAAGCAATGATCATTCCAGGGAAAATCAAAGAAGTACTGCCTGAAGGCCTCCCAATCCACAGCTTCAAAGTGCCACAGAAGACGTTTCTTTGGGGGGTCCGCAGGCCATACCAGAGTGATAGAACAGGTTAAGGTGATACGGTTGTGATTGGAGGAGCCCAATGGAGAGAAAAGATTAACAGTGTAAGCAGAAAGATTAGTTGTAAGGAAGAGGTCAAGTATGTTGGAGCTCTCTCCAAGGCGGTCAGGGATACGGGTAGGGTGTTGTACAAGCTGCTCTAGGTCATAAAGGATAGAAAAGGTGTAGGCTTGTTCACCAGGTGGATCAGTGAAAGGAGAGGAGAGCCAAAAGTGGTGGTGAACATTGAAATCTCCTAGAATGGAGATTTCAGAGAAAGGAGAAATGGATAGAATGTGTTCCATCGTAGAAGTAAGATAGTCAAAGAATTTTTGATAGTCAGTAGACTTAGGAGATTAGTAAACAGCACAGATATATTTAGTCAGAGAATGACAGGAGAGCCGAAGCCAGAGTGTAGAGAATTTAGAAGAATCGAGTTCAGGAACACGAGAGCAAGATAAGTCGTTGCGTATATATACACAACAGCCACCTTTGGCTTTGAAATGAGTATAGAGAAAGTAGGAGGATACAGAGAAGGGTTTGCTGTCAGTTGCCTCAGATAGCTGTGTCTCAGAAAAAGAAGGCGAGGTTTAGAGAAGGAGAGGTGGTGCTCAACAGAGCGAAAGTTAGAGGAAAGGCCGCGAATGTTGCAGAAATGAAGAAGATGAGAGCCAGACAGTGGTTCCAGGCAGCTCGAGTCGTCACCGGGAGAGGGGCGGAAGGTGGAGGCGGAAGGTGGGGGCATTTATGGTCCCCCCCCCTGGGGACTCCGAGGCCACGTGTTGAGCTGCCATGATTTTTTTTTTTTTTTTTTTGGAAAAGGAAGTGTAGTGTGTACTGTGCATGTAGTTTGGTGTTGATAGTTAGAGAAACTTGTATTGGAGAGCATGCTGGCCTACTCTCTGTGTTACTGAGACACTGAAAAAGTTCAGCAAAGGGGGATGGTCGGGAACTAATCCGGAGGGCTGACGAAATGGGGGCTTCAGCTCTCCCTGTCATCAGCTTTTCATCCACCTTGGGAGTACTGCCCTGCTCGACTGGCCTATAGGCCTATAATTTATCAACCCATACTTAAAATGCTAATGGTGGTTGTCGTTGAATCATAACCTATGAGATAATCTAAAGGTGGCAACCTCAGATACGATGGGTGCCAAGCGGACAAACAGCACATTGGTTTCTATAATATCTAGTGGTTAATGCTTGCTGTTTTGAGATCTTTCTTCGAGCATAATGTCCATTGCTCTGAATGATTCGTTATATACGACATGAAGATACGAAGGAATATATAATCTGAAGGGAGAGAGAGAGATAGTGAGAGTTGGGGGAAATGGAGGGGCGAACAAATTGAAGGGGGGGGGGGATCAGGTGTACCAACTCTTACTGTGTACTCACGGCTTCTGAGCCGGTGCTGGTTACAAAGAGTATCGAAGCATTGAGTGCCGATAATTACTGTAGTTGGTGTACAAGCCACCCAAATACAAAACGATGGCTGTTTAAGAAACAAGGAAGTGAAGCAGGAAGAGAATGAAGAAACATGGAACTATCTGAGGGGAAGCTTAAAAATAAGAAAAGAAAAAAAATAGGATGTGGAGAATTTTGAAAGGATCAAGCGTTCCCGGAAAAGAAAATGTTATCTGTGAAGCAGGGCGGTGAGAGAGGAAAGAAACACACACGGAGGAAACTGGGAGAGAAAAGTTGGTAAAGCGGGGGAAAGATAACTGCTGGAGTGGAAAATATAATTCTGACAGGGCTAAACGTTTAGCCTTGTGAGTGTTGTAATTCATCTTTACTACCAAGTGACTATTTGCTTCAGTCAGAAAGGATATCGGCCTGGAAATTTTTAGTGTCCCTTCTCTCCGCCTTTACAGTGACGTATTTTTCTAATTTTCCTTGTTACCTCCAGACTACTTTTACTCAGCCTGGGGTAGATTCTGGTAGTAGATTTCTAAAAAGGCTTCCAAAGCACAGAAGAAGACATTAGTTAAGTAATTATGAAAAAAGACAATGTGGAACAGACAAGTAGTGCACAAGGAAGGAGCGTAAGTGGAAAACAAAGATCATATAACAGGGAAATAGAACGTGGCATCAAAAACCGAACAGAGAAAGAAAACAGCAAGGGTGAGAAACACGAAGGAGAAGAAAGACAGAAAACAAGGAGAGAGACAAAACTGGAGGGAGACAAATAATGAAATTTGGGAGGCAAAACATGGAGGGAGGGAGAGAGAGTGAGATAGCAGCGAGAGAGAGAATGAAAACACGGGGAGACAGAAACATAACTGTAAAAAGGGGAAAAAAGGGAGGAAGAGAAAGAAAGAAGCGAGGAAGAGGAAGAAAACAGGAAGAGAGGTTACCAAAACAATGAGGGATAAAACAAAATTAGGAAGGAAAAAATAAACCAGGGCAGGAGGGAATGAAAACGGAAAAAAATGAAAACAGAAACGGGGTGAAAGAAAACATTCAGAAAGGTGAAGAAGGCTGGAATGAAAACAGCAAGAGAAAGGAAGGGAAACAGGGAGAGGCAGAAAACCAGGACAAACGAAATGGCGAAGAGGGGAGAGAAAACCGTAAGTCAGAGAAGGATAATACGAAGGGAGGAGGGGAAATAAGGAGGGAGATAACCAGGAGAGATTACTAACAGAGAGAGAGAGAGAGAGAGAGAGAGAGAGAGAGGATTAAAGCTGAAACTTGTGCAAGTTAAAGATGAAAGATGAGAGGTTGGGTCGAGATAACTTGATGGGGCACATACTGCATACTCTCACCGCCGTGTCACATTATCTGTTGCCTTGCTGGTCGTGAAACTAGTGCTGTGAAGCGCCAGTTGAAGAGGTAGTGGTAAAACGGTTGAGTGTGGGAATTAACATGACATATGTAAATAGATTCTTTTGCTAGCTTCTTAAGGACAGCGTCAGAACAGATGAATACGCGTTCTCACAGATATGAAAACAATAAATACTGCATATAAATAATGATGACTGGACTGAGCATGCATTAAGTACGAGTAAACTGCTCATTCTCTGAGGCTTAGCAGTCCTCTTGTCTACTACACAACTTCACATGTCACTAATTTAACGCTGTTATTCACCGCCTGTATTAAATACACGCAGAGAAAGTCTCTTTACGGATTGGTGTTTTGATAGTTAGCGGGGTTGTTTTCAGGACATCTCAGTGGGTTTAGTCTTGTGGAAGATGGTTAAAGTTTAACCCATTCTTATAATTCACTACGGCAGGTCCCTTAATCCTGCATAAACTGTTTGGTGGTTGCAAGCGTAAGTTTTAAAAAAGGTGTCATCCCTATAAAAACAGAAATAACGGTGTCCATAAATCACCTTAAACTTCAGCGTAAGCATATTTTGTTAGCAAAATAGCATTTGTTTATCCTCTTGAGTACGGTGCGTCTTTTTCTTAGTACTATCTTTCAATGATTATTTTCAGCTTACTTCAGACTTTTCGAAATACATACAATTAATTTACCATTTCATTATAGGAAGATCTAAGGTTGGAAAAAATGTCTGGTGGTTTCCTCATTTAAACGAAGTCATTCTGATGAAGGTGTTTGAGGTTCTGATGTTAATGTGGATTACAGTTGCCTAGAAAATATACAGCATTGTTTATTTTAACTGGACTGTTAGCCGGCTGGTTTGGAGGTGAAGGAGAGGCCGAGAACAGTCTGAAGAAATTAGATGCAAAGGTATTTACTGCATGTGAGGGTTGTGTGTCCTTGAAAGAGGCGCTACTCTGTGATGTGGCGACAGGTGATAGACAGATAAGAGGAGACAGACAGACAGGCAAAGGATGTATTGGTTGAGAGAGGGACATACTGGGAAACAGATAGACTGGTGGACGACAATGATTATGAAACAGGTAGGGAGCAGAGAGTATGAACTGCCGTACCTGCCCTGGCTGAGGTTCACAAACAAATTTACCATCAGTGACTTGTTGTAACTGTGATTTACCCTTTAGGAGGCACAAGAAAAAGAGAGAGCAGGATCATTCCATGTCTTTGTCCTAATAAAAAAACAACTTCTTTGTCTTAACTATGAGATGTGTTTGCAGGACGGGTATGGGACAAAGAATACAGCCTCTTCCCGCGTCTCTTGACCTTCATTCAAGCCAATATATATACTGTATTCTCTAAATTTTAAAAACAGGAGCAGCCTATTATGGCTCTAGCAGCCTAATGTAACTATGTAACTTTCATAGTTACAGCATCACATGAACGAGTCTAGTATCCTTATGCCCTTCAGTATGAGATCTTTATCTCTTACCTTACTGCTGTCACTTGATTATATTTAGCTTAGGTAGATCCAATTGAAAGGATTTTGAAAACTTTCTCCTTGGTTAAATAAATTCATCTTTTCAGAGTAAGAAGAAACTATAATGCATCATCCTCATAAATAAAGTGAACTCATAGCAGGTCTTGCATTGCAGTGACCTCTTTTCTTCTTTATTCTTACGGACTTTTGCAGCACAATTGAACCTGAGATGTTAGAAACCTTCTGTTAATTTTACCTAGTGTTCATTCAGCATGTAATACTTGTTGCGGCTCCAGGCTAACTTATGCATAAACCCAATGGACCATGGGAAACCGGACACATATGTCAGCCATTACCATAAAATATTTAGCAGAAATTACATTAATACATAACGTGTATTTTGAGAGTGAGTTGCACGAGGTGAATAAGTGTATTATGGTGTGGGAGGGGGCGAGGGGGTCTGCAGTGTGGTTATAATGGATTTCCTTTTATTTAGCTGTAAATTGTGTTAGTAATGAAGCAATGCAGAGTGAGAGTTGCATCGTAATTTTACCAGCTGCACTCCTGTCTCTACGTAGGATAGTTTCAGAGGTGTGGATGTCTCATGATGGCCCAAGAAGACTGGCGGTTGACTGGAGGTTTTTAATGACCGTGAATGCATGTTTATGTACTTTATAAATCAGTCAGGAAGCATTTTTTTTTTTTTTGTAGTACTGTGAAAAGTTTGTTGGGTGTTGGGTGCACAGTACATCTCTGAGTAAGAAATTCACTGCGCACTATCCAATTGTTTATGGTAATGAAATAAATCATTTTTACACGGCATCTGTACCTCATTTCACCCTGTGTCTCCCTGCAGCGCACATCAACCACATTCGAACCATGGCGGGGGTGGACTACGTAGGCCTAGGAGCTGGCTACGACGGCATCAACAGGTACGTGAGGTTACCACAGCGTCTACTGTACCAGGCAGGAATCTATCAGCAGCTTGAGTGTTCATAAGTAATTAACCCTTAAGCCCTGCGACTATTTTATTTACTGTTGACATAAATCGTGTGATGCCTTATGTGATACCCTATACTGTTGCGCGAGATTCACCCTTAGTGTGTGTGTGTGTGTGTGTGTGTGTGTGTGTGTGTGTGTGTGTGTGTGTGTGTGTGTGTGTGTGTGTGTGTGTGTGTGTGTGTGTGTGTGTGTGTGCGCGTGTGTGTGTGTGTGTGTGTGTGTGTGTGTGTGTGTGTGTGTGTGTGTGTGTGTGTGCGTGTGTGTGCGCGCGCGCGCGCGACACTTACAGCAGCCGGGTAGGCCGTTGGTAATAGTATTTTTTCTTTTAATATTTCTTTCCTGCAGTGCATTAATAAGTGTTAAAAATAACTTTTTACACATATCTGCACATACTTCATGCTTTAAGTTTGTGATAACAATGTGAGTAAGAGTGGGGGCAACGTATGATTTAACTTTCAACTAACAATGGCGGCTGGGAATTTGGGAAAACGGTAGGGGCTGGGGGGTGAGAAGCTGGGTGTAGCTCGTTTCGTCCCCCCTCCACTTTTCTTTGGATATACACGGGTGGGAAGGGGGGATTCCTGAGCAGATTTTAGCACTCGTAAGTAAATAAAGCCCATTTCCTTATGCCAGTCACTGTGCACTGAGGGCACCCATCCCCTTACTTGATGAAGCATTATTTTCTGGTGACTACAGTGAGTGACAGGCCAATGTTTCCTGTAACACACAAAACAAAGAAATGTTCCATAACACAAGTTATCGTGAATGTTTCGGAGCAGTAATCCTGGGATAATTTTATTTAGCTAGTAATTCAATTGATAAAAAGAATACAAAGATTAAAATAGTCACTTTACTCACATGACTTTGTATTAAACTACCATACTAACACTAGCCTGATGGATACTAGTACCCAGATGAATGAACATGGTGACAAAGACATGCACAAACACACACAAATAATAAATAAAACTAAGAAATTAAGTCTCGTAAATGATAAGATGCTGAAAATCCGTGCAGTCATTTCTTTCAGAATTTCCAGACAATTAATTCCAGTAGATACAGGCAATCCTTGCTTTATGAAAAGAGTGTGATTTGTAATTCCTCAACTGTTTCCGCACAACTGATATTATAAAACGGAGAGGAAATGGGAAATTACATTCATGGACAGCAAGTAAGCTTTTATAGGCATTACTTATTGTGGATGGTAATCATGTATCATAAAAGGCTTTAGGAAAGATTTGTATTTCCCTTCTTTCTGTCCCGGATATTTAGTAAGCATTTCAGCTTCCAGTTCTTTATTGACCTGCCTGGAGACTCTGCCATTTCTTTTTACCTTCATTCTGCCTGTCTTCGTCTATTCTTGTGTGAAAAGAATATTTATGTTTCCATCTACCTACTGCTTCACTCTACATTTATATTTTTTTCTTACCTTAAGGCATGCTGTCCATAGCAAATTATCACCTGCAAACAATATATATATATTTTTTCGTTTTCTTGGCCAACTATATTTTCATTCTTTTATCAGACTAACTGCGTCTTTTTTTGTGCTTTTGATTTTCCCCAGCATCACATTTAATCTTGGTTGATGTAGTGTGTAAAACTTGTGATCCACTTTTTTCCTGCTTACTGAGCACGCGGACATTTGCAAGTCAAGGGCAAAAATGAACGATATAGCTTTATTTTCACGTAAATAATATCCTTAATGTTTTCTGTCCAGTACTCCAAAGGAGCTGCCTGACGTCACCTGTTACCCACAACTGTTCGCTGAACTGCTCCGAGATGCCACCTGGTCTCTGCAGGACCTGAAGAAGCTGGCAGGCCTCAATCTGCTTCGGGTTATGGCCAGGGTTGAGCAGGTGAGCCAGGCCAGGCATGTGAGGCAAGCCGGATATGTAAGGCAGGCCAGGCATGTAAGGCAGGTGAGGCATGTAAGGCAGGCCGGACATGTGAGGAAGGCGAGAAATGTGAGGCAGGCCAGGCATATAGTGCAGGTTAGGCATGAGAGGCAGCGCAGGAGAGTACGGAAGTCATCATCATCATCATCATCATCACCATCATCATCAGTGAACCTGTATCATGAATAACGTAAAATATATATCCCTGAACGGCAGCAGTGAATTAGCATATGTGTATTCATTCATTCATAATTCAAACCTTCAGTATTCTAAGATGCACACCACATGCCACAAAACACTCGCAAATTAGGTATACTTGACTGAGTCGGTTTCACAGCAATTCAGGAGTATTTGTTCCACCAACAGCCAAGCTACATGAAGAGATGCACCATTTGTTACCTGCAGCTTATCTTCATCAAATTATTACTTTTCCATACTCCAATGTCGACACCTTTTTTCTCGACCATCAGTCTCAAGTAATATATACATCTTTTTAGTTCTCCACCTCTTCCACATGTATCTTTAACGTTACTTGCAGAGGCTACTCCCTTTTCAACGCCCTCTTGCTGCACGTTTCTGTGAAGGATGTGTAAATTGTTGATCCTTGTTTAACATTGCATGTAAAGATTGGAACGGATAAAGAAAGGAAAGAGTCATGCAAGGAAGCAGGTAAGGTAGCATTGCCCACCATTACGGGTGATGTGATGCTTGTGTGAACGTGGTCCTCTACTTCCTGGATTAATATTTTCCACCGTAGAAGGGGCAAAGATTACTGGAAGCCTCCGTATTCTGGCAGTAATTATCGGAAAAAGCATGCACATCAGATCTGTTCAGCTTGCACTAAACACTCCAAGGCATGCTCAGTTGTAAGATTACTCTTATGTTTTAAAAAATGGCCATCATAAACTGTGGACGTGCACACAAGTTTACCCCTTCAGGTTTAATACTATGGCCATATGACGCACTGATTTGCTGTAATTGCTTCCCTCAATGGCAATGGGTCATATATTCCATTTTGTGCTCTGAGTTGAGTTTATTTAAGGTCACAGTAATGGACCGCATTCTTAATGGCCTAGGAGGTTTCTATGAGTTTTGTTTATTACAACATGAGGGGGATGCTCGCCTTCACTTTATTTGATGTAGAGCTATCTTCAGGTGACTCTGAACTGAGTGTGATGCCAAATCGTTTCTTGTAGTTCAGGAGACAGTTTGTTACGGTGGATGATAACTATACGAGTTTTGTCCAAAAAGAAACCGAACCTTTTAAATAGTGTACCAACTAGTCGGTGTAGCGAGGTCGCAACGGGAGGTCTGCGTGGCGGCGACTTTGAGGTGTAGTATAGCGCAAGCCACATCACGCCACTCATGTAATGCTGATGAGGCGTGTATACACGCTTCTGTGAATGTGTGTGTAGTGCACGAGGCGATTAAGTTGGAAAATGAAGGGTCTTGAAGGGCAACGTGTTTGCGTTAAGTTATGTTTCAGACTCCATAATTCTTGGAAGGAAGCCAATATCTACCTGCTACCGAAGAAAGTTCCTCTGACGCCTCTGATTACAGACCAATTGCTCTCACATCATCTCTTAGTAAAATATTTGAGATTATAATTAATAAGTACCGTTCATAGTTAAATATCTTGAATCCAACAACTTTATTAGTGATAGACAGTGTGGTTTTCGCCACTAAAGATCCACTGTTGATATACTGAGTTTCCTGACTCATACCATCCATCAGTCAATTGACCAACATGGAGAAACTCATACAGTAACCTTTGATATTTCTCAAGTTTTTTTATAGAGGGTGGCATCGTTCCCTGCTATTCAGACTGGTCTATCATCTTTTGTTCTTCCGATTTCCAAATATCTCAGGAACAGGAAGATCTATCTATCTATCTATAGCCCGACGCCCTAATCCCGCAAAGGGTGGCAGCAGACAAAAAGCCTCCAAGTCGCTCTGTCACCCACCATTTGACTACCCTCCCCCAACTCACTCCCCCCTCCCTCATATACCTCTCAACTCCATCCCTCCACCTCATCATCGGTCTTCCCCTCCCTCTCCCTCCCTGCAACTCACCTTCATACACCCTCTTAGTCAGTCTTTCGTTCTCCATTCTCTCCACATGTCCAAACCATCTCAGTGTATTTCTCCTAATCTTCTCAACTACATCCACATCCACCCCACAACGTTGTTTCACTTCTTCATTCGTCAACCTGTCCCTCCATGTCACTCCACATGCTCCTCTCAAGTAGCTCATTTTACCTGCTCTCACTCTTGACTTGTTCCCCTCTTGCAAGGTCCATGCCTCGCTTCCATACGTCAGGGTAGGGATCACAATACTATCATGCAGTGACTTCTTAATTTCCATACTCACCTCCCTATTTCTCATCACTGCTTTCATTGAACCAACAACCTTCCTTCCCTGCTGTACCCTTTCACGCACTTCATCCCCCAAGGTTCCATCCTTGCTCATTACACTACCCAAGTACTTGAATCCACTCACGTTCTCCATATCCTCACCATCCAACCTCACCTTGTATTCTGTGACTTCATTCAGAAAGATAAGAGTAAAAATAGATGATCTATATTCCAATTTCCACTCGATTAATGCTGGCGTGCCACGAGGTTCAGTTCTGGTTCCAATCCTATTCTTAATTCATATTAATGATCCCTTATCTGTCACCTATAATACCATCCATTCATATGCAGATGACTCAACACATCAGAGTTCATTAACACTTAAACACTCATTCACAAAGTGTAAACTCTCCAACTCACAACTCACTACAGCAATCTTCATACATCAAGACTCATCTAAAGTCACTCAGTGGAGACAGAATAATATTGTCTCATTTAATGCTAGGAAAACCAAATACTGTATACAAAATTTACTAAGAGGCAGATACTGCCTGATTCCCATATTACCTTAAGTGTTACTAATATTCCTAAAAGAATCGAAATTCTCGGTGTTTCACTTAACAGTGCCCACAGCTGGACTTCTCATGTTAAACCAATTGCTCAAACCGCTTAAAAGTAATTTGGATTATTGTACAGAGTCCATAACTTCTTCATTGACGAGCAGTTAACTGTAATTTACAAGAGTCACGTGCACCCTCAGCTGGAATATTGCTCACCCTTGTGGAACGGAGGTGGAGAGGTTGCACTAAAACATCTAGACAAAATTCAGAACAAAGTTGTTAGAATCATTAATAACCCTATTACAAATGAACTACCTCCCCTACAAATAAGAAGGAATGTTGCCTCCCTTGCATTATTTTACAGATAATTTTATGGCAAATACTCAGACGAAGTTGCATCCATTGTGCAACCTCACCATGCTTTACCCCTTGCTACACAGGCATCTGGTAGCGGTCACGCTTGAACTGTCTCACTGCCATATTGCAGAACTTCTGCCTGTCAGAATTCCCTTATTCCCCAAACTGCATCTTTCTCCCCCAAACTTCAACCTACGGCTGTTCAAGTCAAACTGTAACAGATTTTTTAAAGAATGGAGGACACCTAGTGTATATTCTGGTGTACGTATTTTTTTTTATTTCTTTGTTTTTCCTTCCTCTGGTCTGTTATTAAAATTTAAAAAAAGGAAAAACGTTTATGGATTCTTTCAAATGTTGCAACAGGCTTATTGGAAGGGTTGCTTGAGCGGTATGTAATGTCACAAGTGGTTCCACCTCCTGAAGTCGGGAAGAACTTCCACAGAAGATGATCCCAAATCTGGACGGCCTTCCGTGTCAAGAGGCAACGATCATGATGAGAAAGTGTGTACTGTGATCCGTGACTGTCCGTGAAGTGTCCAAAGAAACAGGCATCTGTAAAAGTTCGTGTCACACAATTTTAACCGAAAAACTAAAGGTGCATCTTGTTGCCACAAAATTTTTGCCAAATATGTGCCTCGTCTGCTGACAGAGGAGCAGAAAGAGAACCTTGTCACAGTCAGTCAGAGCTGTTTGATTGAATGCTGACGAAAACTTTCTAACATGTCATAGCTGGTGATGAAACGTCGGTGTGCGGCAACGATGTCGAAACAAAAAGGCAAGTCGTTGCAGTGGGGTGGAACATCATCACTGCGAAAAAAAAAAAAAAAAAAAAAGGTGAGTAACTCAACTGTGAAGGTCTATCTATCTATCTATTGCCAGACGCCTCAATCCCGTTTGGGGTGGCCACAAACAAATCGCCTCCAAGTCGCCCTGTCCCCCGCCATTTCACTCCCCTGCTCCCAACTCACACCCCCCTCTCTCATATACCTCTCCACCCCATCTCTCCATCTCATCCTCGGCCTCCCCCTCCCTCTTTCCCCCTCCACCTCACTCACATACACTCTCTTCGTCAGTCTTTCACCCTCCATCCTCTCCACATGGCCAAACCACCTCAGTGTGTTCCTCATAACGCTTCCTATCACATCCACATCAACACCACAACGCTCCTTTATATCCTCATTCGTCAGCCTGTCCCTCCATGTGACTCCACAGGCTCCTCTTAAATAACTCATTTCCACGGCTCTCACTCTTGACTTGTGTCCTTCCAACAACGTCCAAGCTTCACTTCCGTACGTTAGAGTTGGTATCACAATACTGTCATGTAGTAACTTTTTCACTTCCATGCTCACTTCTCTGTTTCTTATCACTGCTTTCAAAGAATCAGCAACCTTTCTTCCCTGCTGTACCCTTTCAAGCACTTCACCCTCCAAACCTCCATCCTTACTCATCACACTACCCAAGTACTTAAACGTACTCACATTTTCCAATTCCTCACCATCCAACCTCGCTGTACATTCACTGACTTCACCTCTCTCAAAGACCATCACTTTACTCTTCCCGACATTCACCTTTAGATTCCGTTTCTTACACACTCTCTCAAACTCATCCACCAAGCCTTGCAGCTGTGAAGGTAATGTAGAATTATTTTTTCTGGTGGAAAAATGTTGTTCATCATGTGTTTGTTCCACATAGTCAGACAGTCAATAAAGAGTTTTACGTGGACGTCGTGAAGTGTTTGAGGGAGGCAGTGCGAAGGAAAAGACCTGAGGCATTGTCAAACAACAGCTGGATGCTGCACCATGACATGGCACCTGCTCATGCGTCACTCTTTATCCATGACTTTTTGGCGAAGAACGAGACGACTATTGTCTCCCATCCTTCCTACTTTCCGGATTAAGCTCCTGTGGACATATGTTTGTTCCCAAAGATGAAATCCACCGATTTCAGACGATTGAAGAGATAGACGAAAATGACTGAACACACTTTCACTCAAGCGCGTGTATCTCGATGACTAAGTGACGTGGCGTTATGCGGCATGTGTTAGATTAAAGCTCAAAGTAGCAGCCACACAGCGTTTCCGTCACAATCATGCTAGTTGGTGCGCTATTTGAAAAGTTCGATCCCATTTCAGACAGACGTCTTGTGATGAAGTGCGTTAACGCATTCCTGCTGGCTGTGGATTATATGGGTTTATATATAAGGAATTTTTGTGGTATAATGCCTATGTAATACAGCTCAAGTGAGAGCTACTGGTCAATCGGCATAAATGTTTAGATTCGGAAGCTTAGCCTCGAGCCCCTGCATTTCTGATGATGCAATAAAGAAATGAATGATAAACAGACATATTAGACACATTTGAGGGTGTATGGGGTTTATTGCAATCCGCTCTAACCTTTTCAGTGGACGAGGGGGAAATGCAAATTGTTGTCTTCATACGAGACATATATATATATATATATATATATATATATATATATATATATATATATATATATATATATATATATATATATATATATATATATATATATATATATATATATATATATATATATATATATATATATATATATATATATATATATATATATATATATACATATGTATATAAATATACATGTATATATATATATATATATATATATATATATATATATATATATATATATATATATATATATATATATATATATATATATATATATATATATATATATATATATATAAAATCTCATCTCATCAGCCGTTTGAGTGTCCACTGCAGGACCGGCCTATTCCGACCGAAGTCGGGACGATACAGCCAATGTATCTCTACCAAGTGGCTTAGGCTGTCTGGTAGAGATTGTATGTAGGGTGAGAAGTGCTTGTAAGTGTAATTGTTGTGTTGGAATGGCTTTGGATGTGTGTGTAGACTGTGAACCAAGTGTAATCGGCCCACGCAAGCCGACTGGGTGCAAGCATACTTTACAGTATGCAAAACTGGTTCAACCACGGCACCCCTTTTGTCCGTCAATGCAGTGCGTGGCCTGAAGAATGCTCCCAAAGTTTATTACCTTGGCGGGGCACGAACCCACGTTCTTCGCAGTATGAAAATACACTCTTTACCACTGAGGCTCCATATATATATATATTGTTACGGAACAGAGAAAGATAATGTACACTTTCAGTAAGAATACTAAAAATCACTACTGTCCCGTAAAGTTCCAGGTTCAAAACAAAAGAGTTAGGTAAAATTACAAGTTAAAGTTTAATGCTCAAACTAACAACAAAACATTCAGGACTCATAAGGATAATGTAATGGCAAAATACAGGTTAAATATATGGTTAACTGCAATAGCCTCTATTAACACGAAATTAGCAAGAGTAAATTTATCTAAGTCAGCCCTGATAATATGACAATACCAGATAATACTCAGTGAATGCAAGATATATTATTACAGATACAAAATATTATTATTAAGGGCTAACACCCAAAACACATGAATCACAAAAACCCCACTAGGCCCAAGAACCAACACCTCACGCTACACAGTACAAGAAAAAATGCAATAACAGCTACACTCAAATTACCCAGCTGCTAGATGGTTGGAGACTTTCTGAGCACTCACAATAATAACAACTGTACAGGGGAGGACAGAGATGTGAACAAAATGAGGAGTAGATCTAAGTGGCAATTAATGTAGAGACTGAGCTCATTATATAGGGGCCGGCAGAGCTTGATACAACTTGTAAGAAGGACGCGCAAATGAAGCCATGGGGACAAAGAGTTGACAATCCTGCTCTGAACAACAGAAAGAACGACTTACTCTACTATAAGGGAGGAGGGAGAAAGTGAGGTAGAACACGTTCGTGATCAAACATGCAGCATACTGTACGTTAGAATTACACAAAGGATGATGAAATCATAGGCTATGTAACACCTCCCCACAAAGTAAAAGAAATTTACAAAGGAAATTTCTTATTACTCTAAAACAATCTGTCTAAAGTCTAGATAAGCAATCAGCAATAACATTTTCTTTCCCCTTGACATGTTGTATGTCTAATGAATACTCCTGAAGAAGTAGACTCCATCTTGTCAATCTCTGACTTTTATCTTTAAACTTACTAAGGAATTTCAGGGGGTTATGATCGGTATAAATGACTATGGGGTCAAAACCAGAACACAAATAAAATGAAAAATGCTGTAAACCCAAAATCAAGGCTAAAAGCTCTTTCTCAATAGTTGAGTAGTTCTTTTGAGGTGGAGTGAACTTCTTAGTGTAATAAGATACAGGGTGTTCAATACCCTGATCATCCTCTTGCAGCAAAACAGCCCCAGCTCCTGTATCACTTGCATCAACAGCCATCTTAAAAGGCTTACCAAAATTTGGAGTAGCGAGCACTGGCTGACTTAATAGGATAGCTTTAAGTTTGCTGAAAGAGGATTCACAGTTATCGGTCCAGACAAATTTAACTCCCTTTTTCAGTAGGTCTGTAAGTGGTGAAACAAGAATTGAAAAGTTAAGAACAAATCTCCTGTAATAACCTACCATTCCCAAAAATCTTTGTAGCTCTTTCCTACTTTTAGGTCTGGGAAGATCACTTATAACCTGAACCTTAACTCCTGGTGGTGCAACATGTCCATCACCAATTACATACCCAAGGAACTGAAATTTAGCTTGACCAAACTCACACTTTGATAAATTGGCTACAAGATTAGCCTGAACCAAACGCTCAAGAAATTTACTGACATGGCATAGGTGATCTTTCCAGTTGTCACTGAAGATTAATACATCATCAATATAAACAACACACCCTGCCAAACCCTCTGTTACAACATTCATGAGCTTGTGAAATGTGGCTGGTGCATTCTTCATACCATATGGCATTACAGAACATGCAAAAGTCTTTCCTAGTGTTACAAAACATGAGATCTCCCTAGCACATTCAGTCATAGGTACTTGCCAGTATCCCTTTAACAAATCAAACTTACTTATGTACCTAGCCTTTCCGATCTTGTCTATGCAATCTTCCACGCGAGGGAGAGGGTAAGTGTCTGTTTTGGTTATCTGATTAACACGTCTGTAGTCGATGCAAAGCCGCTGTGACCCACCTGGCTTAGGGACTAGAGTGACAGGAGAACTCCACTCGCTCTGACAGGGCTCAATCATCTTGTGGTCCAACAGGTAGCCAAGCTCCTTCTGGATGAGAGGAACTTTCACTGGGTTCACACGGTAAGGAGGCAATTTAATTGGCTTTGTGTCTCCAACATCGACATCATGCATCAACACAGTGGTTCTTCCTGGAGTGGCACGGAACACTTGCGGGTACTCCTGCAGTAATGCCGAAAACTCCTGCCTTTCCTTGGGAGGTAGATGAGAAAGCTTAGTCTGGAGATCATTCATGATATCAGGATTCTTCCCCAAACTATCACTCAGGCTCATGCTGCATGGGAGAACTTCACTTGCAGACTCGGGTGGAACAGCTACAGTGCAGACTGGGTTATTTTCGTCCCGCCTGTGATATAACTTTAGCAAGTTGATGTGACAAAGTTGCTTGTTCTTTCTACGATCTTGTGTGGCGATGACATAGTTGACATCACTGAGTTTCTTCTCCACAAAATAAGGACCACTAAACTTGGCTTGAAGAGGTTGCCCATGCACCGGTAGCAGAATCAAAACCTGATCTCCTAGCTGAAAGTGGCGTAACCTGGACTTCTTATCATACCAAATTTTCATCTTCTCCTGAGCAGCTCCTAAATTCTCTCTCACCAGCTGTAAAGCAGTGGACAGCCGTTCTTTGAACTTCATCACATACTCCAGCAGGTTGACATCATCTTCCTCCGACAGCCAGCATTCCTTGAGTAGCTTAAGGGGTCCTCTTACTTCATGGCCAAACAGTAGTTCAAAAGGTGAGAAGCCCAGTGATTCATTTGGAGATTCTCTTGCGGCAAATACAACAAATGGAAGACCTTTATCCCAGTCTTTCTGATGTTCCAAACAGTATTTCTTGAGCATCGATTTGAGTGTTTGATGATATCTCTCCGACGCTCCTTGGGTCTGGGGATGGTAAGCTGAAGACGTGATCTGGGTGATGCCCAACTCTTTCAGAGACTGCTTGAAAACATTTGACATGAAATTACTTCCCCAATCGGACTGTACCTCCTTGGGCAGACCAAACTTTGTGAAGAGCCCTAGCATTTCCTTAACCACGTTCTTTGCTGAGATATTTCTAAGTGGAATGGCTTCAGGATAACGAGTAGCCATATCAATCAGGGTCAACACATAAGAAAATCCTGAAGAAGTCTTAGGAAGAGGGCCCACAATATCCACCAACACACGGGTGAATGGCGCCTCAAAAGGAGGAATGGGAACTAGAGGTGCAACCTTTTCGGTCTGATTACACTTCCCCACAACTTGACAGGTGTGACAAGACTTACAATACCAGGAAACATCCCTGAAGATACCTGGCCAGTAGAAGTGTTTCAAAATGCGTGCCACAGTCTTCCTCACTCCAAGATGTCCTACCAAACTGGAATCATGAGCCACTCTAATGATATCCTGCCTACAAACACGAGGGATGAGAACTTGATGTACAACCCCTCATTCACAGTCGGCTGATGCTGTTGGGAGTCTCCACTTCCTCATAAGTACTCCTGACTTTATATAATAACAAGTAGAAGCACCAGCTGACTCTTCCTCACTGCAAGCAGAGTTAGCTAGACCTTTCAACTCAGGGTCAGCAACCTGCAACTCAACCAACTCTTGACGAGACAAATTATCAACACTACGGGGTACTGCCTCATCTGGTAAGTGGTCCAAATTAGCAAGAAAAGTGTCAGCTAGGATAACATCATCATCATCATTATCCTCTAAGTCACCACTAACTTTAGAGTTAGCCCTAGTGACAGCACATGCAGGGAACACATCAGGGACATCACAATCCTGGGCCGCAACCACTGGCTTACTAGACAACTGAGGAGCTGGACACACTTGACTTCCACCAATATCATTTCCAAGTAAGAAAGTTACACCTGATATCGGGAGTGTCTCAACCAACCCAACCATAATGGAACCATTAACAAAACCAGACTCTAAATTCACTCTGCACAGAGGGACAGAGAAGTAATTATTCCCTACACCTTGTAAAATTACAGTTTCATCAGAGGAATTAACATTAGAGCCTAGAACACTGGTCAGCATGAGGGATTGGCAAGCACCTGTATCACGATATATTTTAACTGATTTCCCGTCATTACTGTCCAGAGGACTGACAAAACCATCAGACAGGAAATTAGCACATGAACTCTTGAGAGTGTCACCCACGTTACTGCTCAAAAGAGGAGCTTCATCATGAGAATTTAATTTACCCCTCAAAGCAGGTTCAGTTAACTCAGTGAAAGAATTCTGGGAACTCTCAAGAGTGGACACTAGACCAATTGACTGAATATTTAAAGACTCCTTTTTGTTCACATCACGCTGTCTCCTGAAACATTTCTCCGTAGTACGAAGGGTGATCAGAAAGTAATGACAGGTCGTGCTATAACATGAAAACCTTGAATGATGGGAGGTAGGGGAGCAAGGAGAGTGCAGAGTTGCCTGTCCTTACGAGTTTGAACTTGTCGCCGTATGCCTGACTTTTCTTGTTTTATTGTTGTGAGTGAATGCTTCACTCTTGTTTTTGCTCTCTGGCCAGAAACATGGATTACTCGAAAGAAGGCTGCAGGTTCTACATTTTTACGAGGTGGAAACTGGGAAAGAAAGCAACAGAGATTCGAGGGGAATTATTACAAGTTTATCCAGACACTACTCCTTCCCTGGAAACTGTTTCCCGCTAGATTCGTGCTTTCACAGCAGGAAAAACTGAATTGAAAGATGAACAACGCTCTGGACGCCCCGGACATCCGTGACCGAAGCAACAACTGTCCGTGCACGGTCCATCACTGACGAGGATCCAACTGTAACTCTTAGGTTCTTAGCCTTGGAGCTTGATATCAGTTATGGGAGTGCATATGACATCGTGCATGAACAATTACACCTGAGGAAGAAGTGTTGTCGATGGATACCCCATTTGTTGACTGATGAGCAAAAGGCTGAACGGGTGAGGATTTGTCGTGTCTGGCTTGCTGAATTTGAACCAAATGGTCCAAAACGGTTCTCAGATGTTGCTACTGGAGATGAGTGTTGGATTTCATTCTTCACAACCCGTGACAAGCAGTCAAACATGGTGTGGTTGGGCAATGAAGACCCTCGACCTCAGATTTTGAAGGAAGGATTTCGCAGCCGGAAGCGCCTTTTCACCATCTTTTTCAATTCTCAAGGACCAATATGCGTGGATGTGATGCCTGAAAAGTCCACTATCACAGCCCAATACTACACAGACCAGGTCCTTCCACAAGTCTTGGAACACAAGGCCAACACCGCACCAACCCGCCGTCGGTCTCGCCTTTTGCTGCACCACGACAATGCTGCACCCCACAAAGCTCGGCTCACTATGCAGTACCTGGAACAACAAGGTATTACTCTGCTCCCCCACCCACCCTACTCCCCTGACCTGGCTCCCTGTGACTTTTGGTTGTTTCCAAAAATTAAATCTGCCATCGCTGGGAAGCAATTTCATCGCATCCAAGACTTGGCACGGACCGTCAATTCAGAACTCCGAAGTATACCGTCTTCAGAGTACCACGCTTGCTTCATGAAGTGGAGAAAGAGAATGGAACGCTGCATAGAGGTTGGAGGGGAGTACTTTGAAGGAATGTGAGTCATAGTTTGATAGTTCTTCATGCTAATAAAAGTTTATGGACTCACTGTCATTTCTTTCTAATCACCCCTCGTATGACCAAGCTTACTACAATAAGTACATTTACTTTTCTGAAATCTAGAGGTGAAGCTGGTATATACTTCCTGAGAAACATCATCTTTATTCTCTTTCCTGTTACCTGTACTCTGAGTAGAGGCAACGTACTTACTCTCAGCTTTCCCTTTTTCTTTAGAATATCTCTTTTGAGTGAGAACATATTCATCAGCTAAAACTGCAGCATCAGACAAATTATCTATTCTTTTCTCTTCAAGATATAGGCTTACATCATTATTAATACACCTTTTGAAGTCCTCCAGAAAAATCATCTGCTTAAATTTGTGAAAATCAGAATCCACATTCTTAGAATTTAACCACTGCTCTAATAGATCTTCTTTGATTTTTGCATACTCAACATGGGATTGCTTATCTTGCTTATAAGTTGTCCTAAATTTTACTCTATAGGCTTCAAGAACAATCTCATAGGCCTTAAGAATCAAGCTCTTAACTACATCATAATTATCAGATTGATCCTGAGGCAAAGATGCATAAGTTACTTGAGCTTTACCGGTGAGAACAGTTTGAAGGAGTACTGGCCAATACTCTTTGGGCCAATTAAAACCTGTAGCTACCCTCTCAAACAACTGAAAATACTTTGTTAAATCAGATTCATTAAAAGAAGGGACAAGTTTAACATTTTTAGCCACATCAAAATCATCAGAGCTAGATGATCCAGTTCCACCTTGTTTCATGCGATACTCATGGTCTGCCTGAATCCTAGCCAGTTCAATTTGTGCCTGAGCCTGTGCCTGTGCCTCCTGAATATGAGCATTTGCCTGAAATTCAGCCTCCTGAATACAAGCCTGAGACTCCGCCTCCTTAGCCTGAGACTCAGCCTCCTTAGCACGAGCCTGAAACTCAGCTTCCTTAACACGAGCCTCCTGCAGAGCTAGCTGTAACTTAGCTATTTCAATCTGCGTTTGCTCATTTGGAGGAGTTACATTAAACAAGCTTTTATTAATCATGCCAACAATTTGATCTTTAGAATGATGAGAGTGAACTGCAATTCCCAATTGTTGAGCAACAAGCTTAAGTTCATTCTTTGTTCTGTTTTCTACATCACACACTGTTTGCACATTTGACAAAAAATCTTTGGCTTCATCAAGTGTAGTAATAGTGGACATCATGAATAAATCACAGTCACAAAATATCAAGCAATATCCTTATGATAATATCCTGAATATCCTGATAAGAGGTCGCCAAATTTATGTTACGGAACAGAGAAAGATAATGTACACTTTAAGCAAGAATACTAAAAATCACTACTGTCCCGTAAAGTTCCAGGTTCAAAACAAAAGAGTTAGGTAAAATTACAAGTTAAAGTTTAATGCTCAAACTAAAAACAAAACATTCAGGACTCATAAGGATAATGTAATGGCAAAAAACAGGTTAAATATATGGTTAACTGCAATAACCTCTATTAACACGAAATTAGCAAGAGTAAATTTATATAAGTCAGCCTTGATAATATGACAATACCAGATAATACTCAGTGAATGCAAGATATATTATTACAGATACAAAATATTATTATTAACGGCTGACACCCAAAACACATGAATCACAAAAACCCCACTAGGCCCAAAAACCAACACCCCACGCTACACAGTACAAGAAAAAATGCAATAACAGCTACACTCAAATTACCCAGCTGCTAGATGGTTGGAGACTTCCTGAGCACTCACAATAATAACAACTGTACAGGGGAGGACAGAGATGTGAACAAAATGAGGAGTAGATCTAAGTGGCAATTAATGTAGAGACTGAGCTCATTATATAGGGGCCGGCAGAGCTTAATACAACTTGTAAGAAGGACGCGCAAATGAAGCCATGGGGACAAAGAGTTGACAATCCTGCTCTGAACAACAGAAAGAACGACTTACTCTACTATAAGGGAGGAGGGGGGGAGTGAGGTAGAACACGCTCGTGATCAAACATGCAGCATACTGTACGTTAGAATTACACAAAGGATGATGAAATCATAGGCTATGTAACAATATATATATATATATATATATATATATATATATATATATATATATATATATATATATATATATATATATATATACAGAGAGAGAGAGAGAGATGGATATAGACTGATATAGATATACTGTGTGTATGTATGTCGCTTTAATCCCCAAAGGTTCGTTAAATAGAAATGAAATATTGCCATGCCCTATGGAGAAAATATGCAAGTAAGGGAGAGATGCAAGGGACTTTCCTTCCCACACTGAGAGATCAGTTTTGTAATAATCTACTTTTTTATTTTTCGTGAGATAAACCCCCGTTACAAAATGAAATAATGTAAACAGTGTTGGTAGGGAAAGGATTAAACATTTTTCTCTTGTTTTAAAATATACAAATGTTTCATACAGTAGTTTTTCATATAGCACACGTCGTCAAGACATTTCCCAAATTAACATCAGTTGTTATCAGATGCAGAGGAGAGTAGTGCATTGGTTAATATATCCAGTTTGCAGCTAAGGAACCTGAGTTTGATTCTCGAGTTGGTCACTCAGTCATGGCAGCTCAACACTCGGCCTCGGAGTCCCCAGTGGGTGTGGACCATAAATGCCCCCACCTTCCGCCCCTCTCCCGGTGACGACCCGAGCTGCCTGGAACCACTGTCTGACTCTCTTCTTCTTCATTTCTACAATATTCGCGGCCTTTCCTGTAACTTTCGCTCTTTTGAGCACCACCTCTCCTCTAAACCTCACCTTCTTTTTCTAACTGAGACAGCTCTCTGAGGCAACTGACAGCAGACCCTTTTTTGTATCCTAGTTTCTCTATACTTATTTCAAAGCCAAAGCTGGCTGTTGTGCATATATACACAACGACTTATCTTGCTCTCGTGTTCCTGAACTCGATTCTTCTGAATTCTCTACACTCTGGCTTCGGCTTTCCTGTCATTCTCTGACTAAATATATCTGTGCTGTTTACTTATCTCCAAATTCTACAGACTATCAAAAATTCTTTGACTATCTTACTTCTACAATGGAACACATTCTATCCATTTCTCCTTTCTCTGAAATCTCCATAGGAGATTTCAATGCTTACCACCACCTTTGGCTCTCCTCTCCTTTCACTGATCCACGTAGTGAACAAGCCTACACCTTTTCTATCCTTAATGACCAAGAGCAGCTTGCACAGCACCCTACCCGTATCCCTGACTGCCTTGGAGAGAGCTCCAACATACTTAACCTTTTCTTTACAACTAATCCTTCTGCTTACACTGTTAATCTTTTCCCTCCATTGGGATCCACCAATCACAACCTTATCACCTTAACCTGTCCTACCACTCCAGTACGGCCTGTGGACCCCCCAAAGAAACGTCGTCTGTGGCACTTTGGAGCTGCAGATTGTGAGGCCCTAATGCAGTACTTTGATTTTCCCTGGAATGATTATTGCTTCCATGGCCGGGAGCCATCTGGGTGTGCCATGTGCATTATGGAGGTTATTCTCTTGGGCAAGGAAGCATACATTCCTCTCTCATATCCTCTGACTAATGCAAGAAAGCCTTGGTTTAATCACGATTGTTCTAATGCTGTCCGCAATAGAGGGCCTAAAAAAAGGTACTGGAGCCAACCCACCCCTGAATCACATCTTTTATGCATTTCTGCCCAGAATCGTGCTAAGTCTGTTCTTCGCTCTGGTAAAAATAATTTCATCCGTACTAAATACTCTCAACTCTCCAACTCGAATTCTTCCCACTCCTTCTGCCACCTTGCCAAAAACCTTTCTAACACCACCTTTGGCTCTCCTCTCCTTTCATTGATCCACCTGGTGAACAAACCTACACCTTTTCTATCCTTAATGACCTAGAGCAGCTTGTACAGCACCCAACCCGTATCCCTGACCGCCTTGGAGAGAGCTCCAACATACTTGACTTTTTCCTTACAACTAATCCTTCTGCTTACACTGTTAATCGTTTCTGTCCATTGGGCTCCTCCAATCACAACCTTATCACCTTAACCTGTCCTATCGCTCCGGTACGGCCTGTGAACCCTCCAAAGAAACGTTGTCTGTGGCACTTTCGAGATGCGGAATTGGAGGCCCTCAGGCAGTACTTTTTTTATTTTCCCTGGTATGATTATTGCTTCCTTGGCCGGGAGTCATCTGGGTGTGCCTTGCACATTACGGAGGTTATTCTCTTGGGCAAGGAAGCATACATTCCTTTCTCATGTCCTCTGACTAATGCAAGAAAGCCTTGGTTTAATCACGCTTGTTCTAATGCTGTCCGCAACAAAGAGAGGGCTTAAAAAAGGTACTGGAGCTAACCCACCACTGAATCACATCTTTTATACATTTCTGCCAGGAATTGTGCTAAGTCTGTTCTTTGCTCTACTAAAAATAATTTCATCCGTACTAAATGCTCTCAACTCTCCAACTCGATTTCTTCCCGCTTCTTCTGGCACCTTGCCAAAAACCTTTCTAACAACTTTACCTCATCACCCTTCCCTCCTCTTTTCTACTCTGATGGCTCTGAAGCTATTTCTTCTTCTGATAAGGCAGATCTCTTCACTCAGACTTTCTCCTCCAATTCCACCCTAGATGATTCCAGTGCTGTTCCTCCATCACTTCCCCCCTCTGATATCCTCATGGTTGACATTAAAATTTCTTTAGCTGATGTATTTTCTGCCATCACAGGCCTCAATACTAATAAGGTATATGGACCTGATGGAGTCCCTCCTGTTGTTTTCAAGAACTGTGTTTCTGCGCTTACACCCTGCCTAGACAAGTTCTTTCTCCTTTGTCTATCAATTTGTACCTTTCCTTCTTGCTGAATGTTTGCTCTCATTCAGCCAGTCCGAAAGAAGGGTGATCAATCCCAACCCTCTAACTATCGTCCAATTGCTTTAACATCCTGTATCTCAAAAGTTTTTGAGTCAATTCTTAATAGAATAATTTTAAAGCTTCTTTCCTATCACAACCTTCTTTCTGATCGTCAGTATGGGTTCCGTCAGGGATGCTCCACTGGCGATCTTCTCACCTACCTTTCAGGCTCCTGGTCATCCTCCTTTCGGGACTTTGGAGAAAGCTTTGCCATTGCACTTGACATCTCAAAGGCTTTCGATCGAGTCTGGCATAAATCTTAACCCGTCACGTCCCGAGCTATTGCGCACCTCCGACACCCCCCAATCCCGAGGTATTTTCGAATTTTTTTTGGGGGGGGCTAAAACCTCCGTTTTTGGTGAGATACATCGAAATTTCATAGAGAAATTGCTCACCTGAGGTTTAAAATTCTCGATCCAGGTAGCAGTACCTCCTTACCTGACTGAGTTTTCTAACAGGCTGGCATAAAAGAAAACGAGTTCTGTGGGAGGGTAACTATTTCACACCACTCATAAACGGTATTTATTTATGTACTTGGTACGAATTTATATGTAGTATGAGAGTATATTGGTTTTCAAACAGTAATATAGGCATTATAATCATTGTCTCACTCACTAACTCATCACCATACCTGACCTTCTTTTGCCACATTACCTGATCATCATTTCTGACTGTTTCTTCCTCTAATGCTTTGTAAAATTTGTGCTCCACATTGTCATCAATTGGGGAATCACTCTGGGCTGAATGTCTTTATTGGCCAGGTCACTGATAACAGGTGAATTGCCGAGACAATGGCGTGCGAGGGGGGGGGAGGTTATGCAGTGTAAGGCATTGTCCCTGCATGGCATCTTGTAGAGGAATAGAAGAAGGTGTCCCATGTACATGTACGAAAAATCATGCGCAAAAATTAAAAGTTGTGCGAATTATGAACCTTGCAATTGCGCGACGTACCAGTACGTCAACGGGACTGGCAAATGCAAATGTTGCAACGTACCCATACGTCAACGGGACGCCTCGTGTTAATTTCCAAACTGCCCTCTTACGGTTTCTATCCTTCTATCTGTGCCTTCATCCCTAGCTTCCCTTCTGGTCATTCTATAGCCGCTGTTGTAGACGGCCATCATTCTTCTGCTAGATCTGTCAACAGCGATGTTCCTCAGGGCTCTGTCCTATCACCAACTCTCTTCCTTTTATTCATCAATGATCTTCTAAGCTGTACGTCTAACCCTATCCACTCATACGCTGATGACTCCACCCTTCACTTTTCCATTCGGTTCCTGCAGCGTCCATCTCAGCAGTTACTTTGACAAACAAGGGATGAGGCTATGGCACACCTAATGTCTGACGTGGCTCATATCTCTGACTGGGATAAAAATAACCTGGTTGTTTTTAATGCATCAAAGACTCAGTTTTTACACCTATCAAACCGACAAAGTCTTCCACAGGTATACCCACAAATGTTTAATAATATTCAGTTAAATCCTGCATCATCCTTGAACATGCCTGGGGTTTCATTTACTTGGGACGTATTTTGGAAAGATCATAATACATCTCTTGTAAAATCTGCTTCCAAAAGATTAGATGTGCTAAGCCGAGTCCGTTCCTTCTTTACCCCTGCACAATTGTTGACTCTATACAGGGGTTTTATCTGCCCCTGCGTGGAGTACAACTCTCATGTGTGGGGAGGCTCCCCACATACAGCTCTTCTCAATAGGGTGGAGTTAAAGGCTTTTCATCTCACTAACTCTCCTCCTCTTACTGACGTCCTTCAATCTCTGTCTCTTCGCCACACTGTTGCATCTTTATCTCTTTTCTATCGCTGCTTCAATGGTCACTGCTCCTCTGAACTGTCTGCATGCATTCCTCCACCTCTACGACGTGGCGTAGCACCCGTCTAGCAGCAACCTTTCATCCCTTTTCTGTCCAACTCTCTAATGCAAGAGTTAACCGTTACTCCCAGTCCTTCATTTATGCAATAGGTCAACTCTGGAACTGCTTCCCTCTGTCTGTATTTCCTGCTTCCTATGATCTCCAGTCTTTCAAATGCAGTGTGTCCAGGTATCTCAAAATGATCGGATCTTGAATTTGGCTCTCTTGTATTTTGTTTTTCTCTTGGAAGGAACAATAATTGCGAGCTCCTGACCCTTGGTTCCTTCTTCCTCACATAAAAAAAAAAAAACTCATTACGACAAAATATATTTCCCCAATCATCAGAGAAATTACCAATATGCCGGGAATCGAACCCGGGACTCTCAGGTGAGAGCCAGGCAGCATACCACTACACCACAACCAGGTAAAAGTTAACTCACGTGGTGTAGTGGTATGCTGCCTGGCTCTCACCTGAGAGTCCCGGGTTCGATTCCCGGCATATTGGTAATTTCTCTGATGATTTTTCCTGTGTAAAAAAAAAAAAAAAATACAGGTTCTCTCTTCATATTTCCCCAAGTTTGTTTTCCCTTTGTCTGTTATCACGGAACAGTAAAATTAGGGACACAGAAGTATCATTCAGCAGTGCAATTTGGGGCATAGAATTATCACCCAACAGTACAATCAGGGACATAGAAATATCACCCAGCAGTACAATATGGGATTTAAAGAAGACGATTATTGTGGGTCGTGGTCTATGGTAGGATGGGGACATAGCAAATACTGTCTCTGTTATTAATCATCATGCATGTGCTTGCCATAAATTTAAGTACTATTCTTCTTGCTTGTCAGGTACAGGATGAGCTGTCTGGTGAGCGTCCCTCGGAAGAGATCATCCCAATCCACGACATTGATTCCCGCTGGCCTTGTCGCTACAGGTTCACCAGCCTGCCACTCCTGTCTCATACCTGACCTGTTCTTAACAACACCTGCTTAAACGAGGCCTGTTCGAAATGTATCCGACCTTTAGCTGGTGAAACGAAACAAGCTTACTTCTGAATTCAGACTAATTCCTAACAAAGTATGCCCCTTGGGACTCAACACACCTAGCGCAGAGGTCCTTCCGTTGCTGGAAACATTCTGTAAATTAGTGTTTTGTAAATCAGTGTCTCTTGCGATGCACTGCATTGCATAACCGACAGACAATTCCCAGGTAGAACTCATCATAGATTGTTTGGCCTTCTGGAGCGTACTCGTAATAAGCAACACTTTGGCAGTTGAAATAAAAATGTCAGCATGAGCTTCACCTTACTCCGAACCTATCGTGCATTATACCCATGTCTTTTTCGCCAAAAGCCTACTGATTATTCCTCATGGTTTCATATTACGTGTTGCTATTTTTTATTTCTAATTGATGCAAAACATTGCTGGTTTGATCGATCATCACGGCACAAAACGAAAATGTGATGTCCTTAAACACACGTTCCTCGGCGAGTTGGATGGGCAGCAGCGCTGTACTAATTTATTCGAACAGGGAATATAATAAGGAAAAATGATCACTGCACATCTAAAGCCAAATTCCATGATCCATTATATATACATATATATATATATATATATATATATATATATATATATATATATATATATATATATATATATATATATATATATATATATATGTTAATATTTCCGGGTTGCCAAAATCGCAAGACAATAGTAAAGTAAAGAAGAAAACTTGGGAAAGTTTTATTTTTATAAAATACAAAAGCTTAAAAATAAAATTAGTATTATCTCTTCGTCAATTATTTGAGAGACTACTACAGAAATTCTGAGTAGGCTATACTGGCAAACTTGTTCCATTTATCCAAATAAATATTTTTGATTGCAAATAATCCATTTCATTACTACAGAAAATTAGCTTGATCACTACATAAATCTGATTGATCACTGCACACTTATTTTAAGCCCTGTATTCGAGCATGCGCACAATGATTCAAGGTCACGCTCTGCATAGTCACATCCCCTCTCTTCTGTTAGTTTACTAGAAATAAAATATGGTTGGACAGTTTTCGATCAGACCTCATGTGATTTGCCCTAGCCTTGTTGTGATAGGTTCACCAGCCTGCCACCCCTGCCCCATCCCTGGCCTGACTCACTATCGGTCTTCTTTAACTGTACTGAAGATACACCAAGAATGATTTTAAATATTGAAGCTGACGAGCTACCAAATCCAGACTCCAAGACTCCAAAGAGCACCTCAGTTAACTTCTTCAATAAGCGAGATCCTTCAGAAACCGTTAAAAATCGTATGTGGACGGCAAGAACATGGATAAAAATTTGTCACTGCAGTCTATGGATTCATGGAGAAAGCTACTCATCCCTTCATAAGAAAAGTGTATTTCTTCCAGAGCCGTAAAATGACGTCTGGATACACCAAAAATAAAACTGATATGTCGCCACTGTAATGAAAGGGTTAAAGAATCATGTATCTAGACTCAACCCTACAACAGTTCCTTTCTTATCAGATAAAAACACTCTAGGGTGACAAATCTCATCAATACGGCGACTCCCTCCAAATAATATATATCGTCTGGGGATGATGGAAATGCAATTCAAAGATGAACATTTCTAACGGATGCAGGATGGTCTCCACGCAAGCTAGGATGCACTGATATACCTTGTGAAAATTGCATTGCTGATTAAAGAAGAGACAATAACATATGATCCTCAAATTTGTGTTTTTATGGGTTGATCTTTGACCCCATAAAATGCTTTTGAAGGCTGATAAACAGTGTCTGAGGGCACGTTTTAAGAAACAACTGTCCCAGGTTTAAAGCAGTCTCGTGAGGGAATAGAGGACTAGTATAAAGTTAGCACGGAATGGCACTAAACTGAAAAGTGAAAGAATACCTGTAAATGACAAACTAAGAAAATCAGTGGATCTACACACAATGGTGGACAAACATAAAAATGAGGTCATCATAGTCTTTGAAGCAGGAACTCATATCTCTGTACTCTTATACTGATCCTGTCTTTCTACAATAGGCTGAGCTCATGTGACGGAAACATTTTACTTAAAGATGAGAAAACATTGTGAAGATTTTGAAAGAGAGTACGTGAGAGAAATAAAAGACATTAAAGAAAAGTACAGCATACCTGAAGACTTAGAAACATTAGAGAGAGTGGCAAAAAGGGTAGTAAAAGAAAAAATAATGACAAAAAATTAAGAAGAATTTTGTGAAGACATGAGAAAAGGGAGTAAGACAAAAGAATCAGTAGAACAAGAAATAGGCCTACAGAAATACCTAGGGGAAATAGAGCTTGAAAGCGCAAAGATACTATTTTTGATTCGAACCAGAATGCTAGAAGTGAAGGAAAATTATAAGAAAAAGTATGAGGCTAACCTTATATGTGACATGTGTCAAGAAGAGAATGAAAATCAGCAGCATTTATTCATATGTGAAGCATAAGAAGATTTAACAAGAGAAATTAACCCGCCCCATCCCGACATTTTCTGGGCAGTGGTATGCCCCAGTCCCGACATTTTTGGACCTTTTTTTTTTTGGCTCAAGCATCCGCTTTTGGTGAGAAACATCGAAAATTCATAGAGAAATCGCTCACCTGAGGTTTAAAATACTCGATCCAGGTAGGAGTACTTCCTTACCTTACAGGGTTTTCTATCAGGCTGGCTGCAAAGAAAACGAGTTCTATGAGAGGATAACTATTCTACACCACTCATAAACGGTATTTATTTATTTATTTGGTACGAATTTATATGTAGTACGAGAGTATATTGGTTTTCAAACGGTAATATAGGCATTAAAAGCATTGTTTCACTCACTAACTCATCACCATTCCTGACCTTTTTTTGCCACATTACCTGATCATCATTTCTGACTGTTTCTTCCTCTAATGTTTGTCCTCCACATTGTCATCGATTGGGGAATCACTCTGGCCCTGAATTTCATACCGTGGCATGACATGGCTTTACTGGCCAGGTCACTGATAACAGGTGAATTGCTGAGAAAAGGTCATGCAAGGTGGGGGGGAGGAGGTCATGCTGGGTAAGGCATTGTCCCTGCCTGACATCTTGTAGAGGAAGGTGTCCCGTGTATACGTGCCAAAAATCACTCACGAAAATTGAAAATTGTGCAAATTAGGGACCTTGCAATGTTGCCGCATTAATTTATGTCTCTGGGATATGAGTGCACATCATGTGAGGACGTGAATTCACGTCTCCAGGACGGGGCGGGTTAAAGGAAAAGAATCAATAACAGAAATACTAAAACAAAATTAATTACAGGTTGTAGCAAATACAGTGGGCAGAATAATGAAACGAAGAGAAGTAATTATGAATATAAGGAGCAACATAAAAATGAACAATAGAGACAGAAAACAAAAAAAATAAATAAATAATAAATAAAGCCACATTGTATAAAGACAAGAACTCCCGGATGGGAGTAGGTGCCAACAACAACAACAACAACATAAAGGTGGTGCTGCTAAAGTTAGTCTGATAATGACTGCTACATGAAATCTATTGAAATGGTTTTATAACACATGTATTCCAAGTCACTCCCAGTTACCATTAATTGTGATCGCGTCTGTATGATTACATTCCCAGTGAACAATGACGTTAAGGATGCTATTTGGATTGGTGAACCCTTGGATATTTTCATCAAGAGCATCATTCGTGGTACGCTGTCAGACATGTCCTGGGTTCACTTCGAATACCCTTTGTATGGAGGAAAAAATGCCCGGTAATTTGTCCAAGGAGACGGAGGTGATCGAGGTTAACTAGAAAATTTGGTTATTGGTACAAAGCCTACGTTGTGCGTTGTTCTTACGTAGCACTAAGGCGTTCATCCAGCACTTTTTGATGACTGAGGTACTCAGAGAACTCTACTAGCGTGTTAAATGAGAACAAAGAATACTGACGGTCTTCATGAATGATCAGATTAACTAAATAGCAGTGTTGACAGATTAGGAACACAGAATATCATACAGAGACCACAGAATTATGGATTTTACACCAAAATTATCGTAAACACACACACACACACACACACACACACACACACACACACACACACACACACACACACACACACACACACACACACACACACATACGTGCACCAATATTATGTTTATCTAATCTATCTATCTATCTATCTATCTATCTATCTATCTATCTATATATATATATATATATATATATATATATATATATATATATATATATATATATATATATATATGAGAGAGAGAGAGTTTATCAACAATATTTACAGTATGTAACATTCACACGACATTGATACCGCAAGAGGAAAGATGGTTGTCTGGTAAGAAAAATGGTAAAAATGTGTTCAGTTCCATTTCTTGTGTTCCTGATGAATCTCTTCCATAATGAATCTCTTCTCATCTTTATGTAATATGTATCTAATTAATGATTGTTGTTGAGACTGAAATATTGGTACTGTTAATGCTTTAGGTTTGCCCAATTTGGACTGAAGGTCGTATTGTAGGTGGATTAGAAGGCTTCGTAGAATATCTTTAGAGATTTTCTTTGCACTTTTCATCTTGTTATTGGCTTGTATGCTAAACAAGCCTTTTTAATATCCATATAGTTTACATCAGTAACAAATCATAATCTACCTAAAACTCTGGAAAATATGTTGGTCTTGACTCTAGCTTCGGCGTTATAGGGGGGCGACCATCACCCCGCAAGCCAGGAAACCATTTGCATTGCTGGGTGATAACCATATAACCAATCCATACGCGTTCACTGGGCCATGGCACTATAATTTCCGGATTCATCTATATTTTCCGGATTCATCGACTGATTTGTAAGGGGGCGGGCGTCAGGTGAGGCACATAACCATGGATGCCACTACATCAGCGCTCCCCTGGAACCCTGGCGGCGGACACGCAAACTACACGGCGCCACCCATGAAAAAGCCCCTCTATATTGTGGAGCTCAGTGGTTGCTAAACAAACCGACGATTTCATTTTCCATTCTCAGCCAGATTTGTCTGTGCAGGAAGGATGGGGGAGATTGCCTTGTCCATCTAGTAATGTTATGCTTCGTGTAAACACAGTTTGCGAAAACGATAGGGAATTGATTTAAGATTTTTATTAATCTATATGTTTGCCGATATTTTTTTTTTTATGCGAGGAGGAAGGACCAAAGACTAGGAGCCCGGAAACTGTTTCTTCCAAGAAGAAAAAAAAAAAGCTGAATTCAAGATCCGTTCATTTCGAGATGCCTGGACACACTGCGTTTGAAAGACTGGAGATCATAGGAAGCAGGAAATACAGACAGAGGGAGACAGTTCCGAGTTGACCTGTTGCATAAATGAAGGACTGGGAGTAACGGTTAATACTTGCATTAGAGAGTTAGACAGAAAAGGGATGAGAGTTGCTACGCACACGTCGTAGAGGTGGAGGGATGCAAGCAGACAGTTCTGAGGAACAGTGACCATTGAAGTAGCAATAGAAAAGAGATAAAGATGCAACAGTGCGGTGAAGAGACAGAGGTTGAAGGGAGTCAGTAAGAGGAGGAGAGTTAATGAGACAAAAAGCCTTTGATTCCACCCTATTGAGAAGAGCTGCATGTGGGGAGCCACCCCACACATAAGAGTTGTACTCTACACAAGGGCGAATAAAACCCGTGTATGAAGTGAACATCTGTGCAGGGGTAAACAAGGTATGGAGTCGGCTTAGCACACCTAATCACTTGGAAGCAGATTTTACAAGAGATGCAATATCATCTTTCCAAGATAAGTCCCGAGTGAATCAAACCCCAAGCATGTTCAAGGATGATGCAGGATTGAGCTGGATATAATTAAACGTTAGTGGGCATACCTGTGGAAGATTTTGTCATGTTGATAGGTGTAAAAACTAGTCTTTGATGCATTAAAAACAACAAGATTATTTTTACCACTGTCAGAGATACCAGCCAAGTCAGACAATAGGTGTGCCATAGCCTTATCCCTTGTTTGTTGAAGTAACTGCTGAGATGGACGTTGCGGGAACCGAATGGAAAGGTGAAGGGTGGAATCATCAGTGTACAAGTGGATAGAGTTAGATGTTGCAGTTTGAGGAAGGTGGTGGCTCAGTCGGTAGAGAGGTGGCCTGCAGTCCTACCGGACCCAGGTTCAAATTCTCGCTTGGGCAGGGAACAGTTTAGGGATTTGAATTTAATAATAATAGACTTTACTGATCTACCAGAAGACCCGCCGACATGTCATAAAAACACCCCCGCTATTACCAGAACACCAGTCCTGTATGAGACAGCCCTAGCATGTACTCAATATGGACGGTGGGTGTTAGCGCCGAAATGGTGACAAATAGAGGTGTATGGTACGTAGGAGGACTACTGGGCCTTGGGAGCAGGCTGTGAAGCCTTTGCTCAGAGTCGGACTCATGAGAAAAACAAATCTCGTTTTTGCCTTGTTAAAAATGAAGTTATTAATACTACGACTTGTCATCTAATTCGTATTATATTGTCTGACTGTAACTAGAATTACCTTTAATAACATTTTCATCCTGATGGAAAATATTGGAGACAGTAATAAACATGCATGTAGTATAATGATCTGATTTCTGTATGTTTGTTGATTTGTTTGTTACTGTAACACAGCAAAAACGGGGCAACGTAGCGCAATTTTTTTTAGAACAAGGTACCATTAAAATGCTCTAACTTGAAGAATAAAACAATTTCCATTTAACAGGGCCACCGGTTGCCTAGTTATGACTCATTTCTGGTCTTATGGCATCGAGCAGAGGCCTCCGAAGGCGGCCTTTCAGCGAGTATCAGCAAAAGTGGGTTTCACCTAACCTTTGTACAAGCGTCTGAAGGTAATGCAAAATAGATTAAATATCACAGCGAAGGAGTTAACTCACTTCAGATGGTTATTAATAACATGATATAGAAAATTTTCTAATTTAAGTCTGATACAACCTGTCTTGAAGCACAAATACAATACCTGCAACACCGACGTGTAAATCAAGGTAGCATTATAAATCTGAGAATACCAGACCTGATTCGGGGGACAAAATACTTAATTTCCTCACTATCATGACGTTACAAAATCTTAGTCTTGCTAAGACATCACTATTTTATTCATCATAAGAAATACCTAGCACTGTGAAGGATAAATTTTCTTGATTCTCGGCCCTGACTTGTTTCTCTTAGAACTAAAAAGGAGTTTTTTTTTTCTATCCTGGTGAATACACAACATTGTGAATATTACCCACCTATTGTTACTAAATACCTGCAACACCAGTGTGCAAGTCAAGGTAGCGTTATAAATCTGACAACACCCAACTTGGTTATGTCGGGTGACAAAACAATTTTCCATTACCAAGACCTTAAAAAAATTTTCGTCTTGCTACTACCAAACTATTCAGTTCATCAAACAAAGTATCTCATTGTGAAGGTAGATACAGTTTCCACTGGATCCTTTAACTGCGGATTTTTCTGTACGGTGCATAAAGCTGTCCTGAGGCAGCCAGCATACAACGAAAAGTGTTAAGTGTGTTTAAGCGGGTAAGTTTGGATGTGTACTATTAATTTATCTTCCTTTACCGTTTCTCTCTTTCATCAGTTCATTACTTTAGCCTAACTTACTAGCTAAGTGCATATCTTACCCGTGATGTGAGTGGATATACAATCGAAGCCAGGTGGTCATGGCATAAACTAGTTCTCTGGTGTACTAGAAATTTGTAAACAGAACTTTATCGGTTTTGTAAAGATATTTACTTGCACATATTTCATTTGTGTGTAGATTAGATAAAATAAACATGACTATTTGTTTGTTTATTTTTTATTTCACACTTTCCTTTGATTCTAATTAATCAGTGACACGGAAAATACGATATTCAAAACAGTGCCGTAAGTGGTCAGTGACCTCTCAAAAAGCTTGTTCCAAACACCAGGAACCATAAAACACAATCAAGAAAGAGGAAAGTGAAGCTCTACCGTCATTCAAAGACTCATGTTCCTACCACTCCTTCCATAAGGCCTGGACTCCATTCTTCAAAAAAGAATATAGTAAATTATTAAAGTGAGTGAGTCTGCGAATCTGTTTGGGACAACAAGCACACAATTTTGCCGCCTCTGTGGGTGCAGCAAAAAACGTCCGAGGGTCTATGCCCAAGAAACAGTTGTACTAAGTATGAAGTGAACTTGCGAAGAAATAAAGGCATGGAGCCAAAATGAAAGTGTTCGGAAGAAAGAAGGAAGAGGAAGAAATACTGTTGGTCTTCAAACTTTGGTAAAGATTCCTAAAAATGCTGCCATCAGTGGCTTTGAACCAGTAACTCATATATCCGTGGTCCCGTGTTCATCCTTTTGATTCTACTTGCTCATAAGAAGCAAACACTGTTATATAAAGTCCTGCTGAAATAGGGAAGGTTTGCCTAACTTAATCTAAGTGCATCTCACAGATGTATCTCTAATAATCATTTTTGTATGAAATATAATGTACTTTTATTGCATTCGTATTCCTAGTCACTCCTAATAATTATCGATCGTAATCGCGTTTGTATGATTATATTCGTAGTGAACAACCTCCACTAGCCTCATCACTACAATCTCCATCATCCACACTACTTGCACCATTATCTCTACCACCATCAACCCTACCTATACGATCCTCACTACCACCTTACTGCCGTTACCACTGACCACCACCGTCCTAACTACCAGCAACACCACAACTGCCACCACCACTTTCCTCACTACTACCCCTCACACCAGCCTCACTACTACGAACATAAACACTTACAGTACATCACCACTATTATAACGAGCAACTCCACTGGCTTCACCTTCACTATTACAACCATCACCATTACAGTAACATATACTCTGACTATTAGCACATCACCACTACCGACTTAAGCACTACCTTGCTAACTACAAGTACCACTGCCACCATCACAATGACCAACACCACCATCCTCACCTGTAGCATCGTAACCCATGCCACTATCCCCACAGCCACCACCATCCTCATCCATTGTAGCACATTCATCTACTACTCACTTTACCACCACCACTGTTGGCATCAATACCTTCCTAAATACAAGCACCATCACCACTGCCAGTCCCACAATCCTTAGTACTTACGTCAATACCACTAACATCGTAGCCACTACCACTATCCTTCTTCCTATCACCAACACAACTACCATCTTCACCACCTTCCTCATTATTACCACCATCATCACTTGCGGTACTAAGATGATGGTAGTAGTAGTGACAACAATGGGAAGAATATAGATAGCTTTGGTGCTAAAGTTGATAGTGTTAGCACTGTGATGGCGGTGGTGGTAGTGGCGATAATGCTAATCATTCTGGTGCAAGCACTATAATCACCACTATTTTTCACTACTTCTACAATCACTCTCACCATTTGCACTACTACCACTAACATCTTAACTGTATCACTATCAAAATTATCAGAATCGCCATCGTTACTAGCAGCACGATCACCACCACCACAGTTCTCATTACTAGTAACATTACCATTATCACTACATCTCTTACTACAAGCCGCATCACCACTACCACCAATAACTCTCAAGAGTAACTATATTATCAATATGACCTTCACTACCACCATCATACTCACTTTTCAGGCACCACTACGATCACAGTCCTCACTACGAACACTGTCACCACCTCTGGCACAACAGTAAAGTACCATCACCATCCTTACAGTGGGAGTGCCCTGGTGGACATTTGTGCCAGGAGGGGGTTGGTGATAGCCAATACTCACCTGAGACACAAAACGATCCACAAATATACGTGGCGAGTGATGAGAAGGGTGAGTTGTGAACTGAATGAAAGTAAGGGAATGACTGATTATGTGTGTGTGGATGAGAGAATGAGAAGGTATGTAATGGATGCAAGAGCATACAGAGAGTGGGGAAGTGTATTTTGGTGGTGAAAGTAAAGGTTCAAATGAAATGGATGAACAGAACGAGATACAGACAGGAGGAAGTAGTCCATACAGGGAATGTAGAAAGGTTGCAAGAGGATGGAAAAAATAGCTGAATATAAAAGAGACGTGGAGGAGCGATTGGGTAAATATGATTTGGAGCAGATGGGGGAGGTGGTAGGTGTGTGCAAGATATTCACAGAAGAAATACATGCAGTATGTGAGGTGGTGTGTGGGGTGAAGAGAAGGCAAAGGGGGGTGCAAGCAAGAGTAGGTGGAATGATAAGGTGAGACAAGCTGTGCGCAAAAAAAGAAAGCATATAGTGAGTGGATGGGAAGCAGTGGCATGGAGGATGTTGGGAGACGAAAGAGAGAGATATGTGTAGAGAGGAAGATAGAGGTGAAAAGATTAGTAAGAGAGAGTATGAAGAGAGTGGACGAGGAATTTGGAAGGAATTCGAGTGTCAAGAGGAGGGAATGTAAGAAAATATTCCGGATTGAGGTAAGGAGAGTTAGACAGGGTGATAAAGAAGTTACCAAGGAAGTGAAAGATAACAATGGTAGACTGGTAGTGAACAAGGAAGAAAAGTGAGCAGATGGAGGGAACACTTTAAGGAACTGTTAAACATAGAGAATGAACGTAATGCTAGTATAAGTGGCTGCGGAATGGCTGGGAGAAGGAAGGAGGTGAGATGGGAGGAAGAGATCAGTAGGGTGGAAGTGGAAACAATGAAGAAAGTCAAAATGGGGAAAGCCACAGGAACTGATGGAATGTGTGATGAAATGATGAAGCATAGGGGAGAGATGGCAGTAGAATAGATATGGAAGTTGTGCAGATTGACCTGGGAGGAAGGTAGAGTCCAGGAGCATTGGAAGTCAGGTATAATTATTCCCCTGTACAAAGGAAAAGGTGAAGAGAAGTGTGTGGTAATCACAGGGGCATTTGTCTTCTTATTGTAACAGGAAAAGTACGAGTATATAGTGGGATAACTATTGACAGATTTAGGGATATAGCAGAAGAATTAGTTAGAGAAGAACAGGGAGGTTTTAGGAAGGGAAGAGGTTGTGTAGATCAGATATTCAATCCTCAGGTCTTTATTGGAAGACTTTCTAGAGAGAGTTAAGAAGTTGCATGCGGCCTTCATGGATTTGGAGAAAGTATATGACAGAGTGGGTAGACAAGGAAGGTGGAAAATGTTAAGAATATAATTATGCAGTGAATGGGACGTTGTTGAATACCGTGACGAGTATGTATGAGCGTGCTAAGGCTGCAGTGCGTGAAGATGGTTAACAGAGTGAACTTTTCTATATAAGTGTTGGATTGAAACAGGGATGTGTCATGTCTCCATGGTTGTTCAATCTGTACATGGATGAAGTTATAATTATAAAAGAGACACGAGGTAGGGCAGTGGATGTTGGAACGACCCTAATGAGAAAGGGCAGCTTTTGGAATCTTCGTGTAGTGTTGTTTGCAGATAATATTGTATTGTTAAGCGAAGACAAAGGGGAACTGCAATGCTTCGTGAATGAGTTTGGGAGAGTGTGTAAGGAACGGAATCTAGTGAATGTAGAGAAGAGTAAAGTTCTGGTCTACGAGAGAAATTAAGTCACTGAATGTACAGTGAGGTTGAAGAATGAGGAAATGGAGAATGTGAGTACATTTATATACTTCAGTAATGTGATGAGCAAAGATGGAAATTTGGAGGATGCAGTGCTTGAAAGGGTACATCAAGGATAAAAGGTTAGTGGTTCTTTGAAAGCAGTGATAAGAAATAGGGAAGTGAGCATGGACGTAAAAAAAGTTGCTGCATGACAATATTGAAACACCAACTTTGGATGTGAAGCTTGGACTTTGTTGGAAGGACACAAGTCAAGAGTGAGAGCAGTGGAAATAAGTTATTTGAGAGAAGCATGTAGAGTTAAATGGAGAGACAGACTGACAAATGAGGAAGCGAAGGAACGTTGTAGTCTGGATGTGATAGAAAGCATAAGGAGAAATACATTGAGGTGGTTTGGCCATGTGGAAAGAATGGAGAGAGACTAACGAGGAGAGTGTATGTGAGTGAGGTGGATGTTGAGAGAGGGAGGGGGAGGCCGAGGATGAGATGGAGGGATGGAGTGGAGAGATATAAGAAAGAGGGTGTGTGTGATCTGGGGGGAGGGCAGTGAAATGGCAGGGGACAGGGCGACATGAAGTTGATGTGTTTGTGATCACCTCTTACGGGACTAATGCGTCTGGCAATACATGTAGATAGTTAAATAGGTACTAAGATTTTTCCTTTTTCCTTTCACTTTGCGCATAGGTCATTTGAAAACCACAAGACTGACATTATATAAAACTGAGCTACTGTTTACCGTATCAAGGAATTGCTTTGGAACTGTTAGGTGTGTTTCATATGAGAACTGGCTAAACTACACAATTAAAATGACTCATATAGAAAACTTTTTGTCACCCATCAGTAACAGACAGATATTGCCAGATTCGTACATTACTTTCAGTGCTACTGTTATTCCCATCTCCAAGACTACTGAAATTCTCGGCCTCTCACTTAACAACGCCCTCAGCTGGACCTCTCATGTTAGATCACTTGCTAAAACCGCCTCAAAGAAACTTGGATTATTGTGCAGAGTCCGTAACTTCTTCACTGACGAGCAGTTAGCTATAATTTATAAGAGTCATGTGCGCTCTCAGCTTGAATATTGCTCACCCTTGTGGAATGGATGTGGAGAGGTTGCATTAAAACAACTAAACAAAATTCAGAACAAAGCTGTTAGAATTATTAACAACCCTGCCATCACTAATAAACTACCTCCCCTGCAAGTAAGAAGAAATGTTGCCTCCCTTGCATTACTTTACAGTTATTTTATGGCAAATGCTCAGACGAAGTTGCGTCCATGGTGCCACCTCTCCATGAATTCCCTCGTGCTACACGGGCATCTGGTAGCGCTCATGACTGGAATGTCACTCAACCATATTGCAGAACTTCTGTCTATCAGAATTCTTTCATTCCCCGAACTGCATCTCTCGGGAAATCGCTTCCTCATAGTTGTTTCCCTTCAAATTTCAACCCACAGCTGTTCAAGTCTAACTGTTACAGATATTTTATGAACAGAGGACACCAGTAATCTGGTGTATGAATTATTTTCTTTATTCATTTGTTTTTCCTTCCTCTGTTCTCTTATTAAAAAAAAAAAAAAATCGAGCATCACGAAGCTGAAGGCGCCTGTTTGGGTGGACTCCTCTGAACCCCCCAAATCTTATGAACTTTGCTTAATCTCTTCCTCGTGGCCCATGAAGTGTATATAAAAGGAAAGGGGAAGCCCATAGACCACTTGGTTGTTGGTGACATGTGCATTAGGTAATATCCTCTTTTGTGTGCATTTTCCTGTTTTTGACATCCAGAAGCTCGTAGCGAACATTATTCTGTCCAATAGTTGTTGCATTTATGTTTCCACCGTGCGTTTCACATTCAGATTGAGAATTTCCACTTCAGCCATGCCATCATCCTGCACATTTCGACAATCTAACCTCATCTGTCAGTTCTTCCGTTCATTCCACTCTTCCAAATTACTCCACATTCCATATTACACTCTCTGCTTTCTACTTTCCTTCACAATCACTCCCCCGCCATACGCCACATTTCCCATTTCCTTTTTCCCGTTTTTACTCCCCACTATTCTTCACAATCCACTGAGTCCCAAACCTCCAGCATAAATATTTACCTTTCCAATAGCATGAGCCAACAGCCATACTACGCTGAGTGCATGTTGAGTGCACCGCTTCTAGTGCCTCCAATAACATGAACTCCACTCACACCGCCACCACCGCATTTTTTTCTGTAAAGTACTGTGGCTCTGGACATTGGCTAGGCTTTGTGTGTGTGTGTGTGTGTGTGTGTGTGTGTGTGTGTGTGTGTTTAAGAATTAAATGTGTGTGTGGGGGGGACAAGACACTATGAAATTAAATTAAGCCATGGAGTATGAAAAGAACCCCCCCCATCTCTCTCTCTCTCTCTCTCTCTCTCTCTCTCTCTCTCTCTCTCTCTCTCTCTCTCCTATTACAGATCATCCACTGTTTTCACTGAGAAGGTGCAATGGATGTTGTTCAACAGAGTAATCTTTGAAGACTGTTTCTAATCGGTTCACTCAGAGAGGTCTCCCTATAGCTGATTAGAATTATATGAATGTAGTAGGAAAAATGTATAAAAAAAATCGGTGCAATTAAGGGGTTATTATTTTGTTCACTTCAGTCGATTACTCCAGTGAAACAGGGTGATAGTCTTGATGCGGATGGCAAGCTAGAAAAACGGAAAGCTGAAGCTCCTGTTTCACCACCCCTCATGAAGTGTCCCTGAACATCTTCTTTTGCTGAGCATTTTCGGTGGTTTCTTTAACAGAGAGTGTAGAACAGCATACTCTCATAAACATCTATGTCCCACTGTCTACACACGCCTCGAGCACATTACACATTACACCTATTTCATTTCCCTTTTAAGAATGACCACTGCAGTATTTACAGCAAACGTGGTGCAAACTCGGATTTCCACCACCGACAGGGTAGGGCTGACGACAGAGGGCTCTCCTAGTCATCAAGCAACTGAGCCAGCAACGATATCTGCAAATATAGTTCATGCTCGTCAGTGGAGAAGTGTGCAAGCGGCCAGATATTTTACCAACATCCGTGGTCTTAATACATAAACACATTCTTTTCACTTCTTCCTTGACTGCATATCCCGCCAGCCCTATTCCTTACAGAAAACCAAATTTGTCTCTGCTTATTCCCATAGTTTTCCTAGTTTCATCTCCTCACTAACTTTCATATTACTTGTTGTACATGTTGCTGTATTTAGTCTGTGTATGCAGTTGACACTGGCATCACTAATTTTGAGTACTCATTGTATCTGAATAATTTATTGCTTCCCTGATGTCTCACCACAACCCAGTGTACTTACCCTGTATCTACACAGCTGGCGAACCACAATCTCACCCCTTTTACTAAAATTACTGTATTGGGTGATTTTAATATCCATAATGTTGAGTGTTTCTTGCACTCAGCCAGGGCTGATGATACTGGTCTACTGACACAACTGGTAAAACAACCAATCACAATATCAGACAACCCTGATTGTAGTGCCGATCTCATGGACCTAATCCCAACATATAACCCATATTAATACAAGATTTTATCAAAGCACCATTCGTCAGTTGATCCAGTCCTCCCCGTTCTGAAGCAGTCAGTGTGATCAGATGGTACTTTGAAGGTCAGACTGTGATGGATACAGAAATTATCTAGCTGAATACAGCTGTCTTTCTTCTCCACTGAAATATATTCCTGCTAGCCTCACATTAATGACTCAATACAAAAACCAAAAGTGTTTAGCATATACATTTTATTTAAACAAAATCAATTACGAATCCCTCAGTTACTGTAGAACTGCTAGAAACCGCGCAAAAACAGAAATAAATCTCGCCAAATCAAACTTTCTTCACAACCCAGTATCCAGACTATTGAATAATTCTAATACAAGTAGAATATCGCCGCCACCTTTCATTTCTTTTATTAGTTCCTTTATTAAGTCATCAACCATTCCTCCACTATAATTTTCAGACAGAAACACAGAAAATGACCTCCATAGAAGAGCCAATGTTCTTGCCAGTACTTTTGTCAGAATTTCTGCATTAAATGAAATCATCAAGAATGTTCCTACAAGAATATGACTCTCCCAAAATTGCTCCACTAGAGATACAGACATGTAAAATCAATCCTAGACAATTTACAAGCCAACAAAGTTCCTGGTTCAAATAGAATTCTTCCCATTGTTTTGAAAAGTGTTCCCAGAATTTGTTCCTGTTCTAGCTAAAGATTTCAGACTATGGATGCTTCTGGGAAAGAAGCCAGCATCAACCCAGTTCCAAAGGAAGAAGGTTCCTATGATCCCCCTGATTACAGATATATAGCTCTCACATCACCTCTAGAGACTGTAATTAATAAGCACACTATAAAAAAAAAAAAATGCGAACAATTTTGGGAAGGAGACGAAGGTCGGGGAGATGTTGACACTGACCTACTGTACCCATCAAACCACTCAGGTGGTCAGTACATCCCGTGTATCAGTCATGAGCGGAAGTCCATCTTTCGCCCCCCACAAAGCCGGCACCCCCTCGCACCACTGTCCTCTGCGCTCGCGCCAGGGCCTTCACAGCAGAGTAAAAAAAATGTCATGAAACATGGCCGCCTGCTAAAGCTCAAGAGGCACTCCATGCAGCAGTCACAGGTGCAAGCATCACCTTCCCGAGCATCGTATCCCTGGAGACTGACTACTGACTTCGTACTGAGGACCTTTATCTTCGACAACAGTGACTCTGATGTATGTGACACAATAGGACTGACGGCTAACAGTTCAATACTGAGCTACTTTCTTTTGTTTTTATGGGTACCCGATGACACCCATTGCAACGGAGACGAACAGGTTTTTCCACCACACTACCGCTGACGAAGGACAAGGGACATACAGGACATGGTTTTGGAATGACGTGAAAGTGCCTTCATTGTATGTGTTCTTGTCGCTGACGATGTTGCTACCTTTGTTGAGAAAATATGCGATTGTCGAATACTGGATGACTGATGTTCATACACATCTCCATGTATTCAGCAAGCACATGTCTCAAAACAAGTACCAGAACATCCTTCATATCAATCATTTCTCGGACAACACTACCACGGACCCAACAGAAGTTTGTAAAAGATCAGGCCCATTTTGGACAATCCTAAAGGCAAGATAAAACGTTATTTTAGTGCTTTCCAAATGGATGTGATTGATGATTCGCTAATGTTATTCTGTAGCCGTATTTCTTTCAGACAGTACATCCCACTGAAACGTCGTTGTTTTGGCATAAAGATATTTATACTGTGTGACTGTGAGACGGGTTTGGTCCTGGATATGATAGTATACACCGGGACAACGACCGAAATTCCCCCAAACGATCGTCTTGGCATTTCTGGAGCAGTAGTGAAAAAAAAAAAAAAATGATGGAAGACAATGTGGGTAGAGGTCACATACGTGGTACACCTCTCCAGAACTGGCATAACCCTTGCTCACTATGAACACTGGGTGCTGTGGCACAGTGCAGCCTAATCGATGTGGCATGCCAGTGTTCCGTACTGAGCAATAGAGAGGCACTGTGGAGATGCAATGGAGCATGGATTCTTGCCCTGCGTTGGCGAGACAAGCGTGATGTGCACATAATGTCAATTGTGCACACTGGAGCTCTTGTTGACTCATGGAAAATAGATCGTGCGACAGGCGAAAGCATTCGAAAACCAAATGCAGTCACAGACTACGATCGTAACACATGCATGGATGATGAGAGTGACACGCTGATTGGTAGTATGGAGTGCATTCGTCGTTCTGTCACGTGGCATACAAAACTCTTTTTCCACTTGGCAGATGTGTGTGTTCTGAATGCACATCACTTTACTGCCAGAAAACTGGACAGAAAATCTCTATGAGGAAGTTTGTTCATGATTGTGTGTGCGAAATCTTGTGGGTATACAGTCCACTGTCATCAGTGCCAATGGGGCATAGAATTGTAATTCCTTACCAACTGGACAGACTTGTACAAAGGGTTGGGCTGCTGTCCATTTTCTAGAAAAGCTGTCGCCACCCGTGAAGCCCAAGGACCTACAAAAGTAGGTAGGAGTGCCCAGGTACGGTACATTGCCATGTTTGTGCAACAACCGATAGGCAGTAGCGAGAGTGAAAAATCACCACCTGGCAGTGTCAAGGCTGTCAGGTGGCTTTCTGTCCTCTTTGCTTCCTTGAGTACCATACCATTTTTTAAGTATTAAGTGTGAAATGAAAAAATTTAAATACAAAATAAAGTGTAAGGAACTACAGTATTTATAGAACTAAGTATATGTTTGTGATAAAGTTGCAATTATAACTAAGGAAGTGCAGCGGTATAAGACTGGCCAAGGAAAAAAATGTTAGTGTAAGTAAGAATAACGTAAGGAAGTTAAGAAATAGGAAAGTGTGTTTCCCAGACAGTGACCACTTAATAAAGTTTACATCTGACCTGGGAAGGGAGGGTGGAGAGATAAGCATGCCTCGCACTCGCCGCCAACTCTACAAGTCACAGCCAACAACCCTACAAGCGTAAAAGGTAAGTTTTATTAGTTTTTCTTCAGTCATTTTCTTTGTGTCATTATTTCTTTCCATTTATTGTTTTACTCTTATGTTTTTCTTGCATTTGAATAAAAAATAGTCATACTCCTTGTTTATATTACTAATAACTATAACTTACCACTTCACCATTCCCTTCTCCTCCCTCCCCAGCCCAGCTGCTAATCTCTGGCTGTATAGTATTTTGTGCTTTTTGACCATAGAGTGGTCCCTCAACACACACAGCTATACCCATTATAATGAAACAGACTAGAAATAGTATCCTCTCCTTCTCTTTCGTCAAACACTATACCACCCTGAGTACGCAAATAATTCCATACAGGAATGAACATTAAAAAAAAAAAATCATAATTATATTTTTACTTACAAGTTATATTATGTACTAAATTTGATCATTTTCCATATTTCTTGTTTTGCACAAGCATTTCACCAACATATGAGGTGTTCTCATGGTGAATATATGGAAGCAAATCCTACCCTTCCCTTCATGCTGATCCCCTCATGCAAGGTGCTAATCTTGGGTTGCACTGAATTATGGCTGCTATGGTTTAGCTTATACACACAAAGGAGCGCCTTTATCTGGTTACAGGCTAAAAATAGCATCTCTTGCCTCTCTTTAGACATACACTACACCACCCGGACCACAGAACTAACTCCAGACTTGCATAAACACAATAAAAAAATAAAAAAAACTGAAAAAAATTGTAATTACAATATTTAGTTTATAAAACTAAAGGCCATGGATGAGATGAAGGGATGGAGTGGAGAAGTATATGAGAGAGGGGGTTGTGAATTGGGAGCAGGGCAGTGAAATGGCGGGGAACAGGGTGACGTGGAGGCGATTTGTTTGTGGCCACCCCGTATGGGATTAAGGCGTCTGGCAATAGACAGATAGTTTATAAAACCTCTCATGTTATATACTGATCTTGCTCGTATTACTTATATCTAGTAATTTCAAACCATTTCAGCAACACTGATTTTTTTTTTTTTTTTTTTTTTTTGGTAAATATAGTGCTGTTCCTTAGTGATATAATTATTTTGTTGTGCATTTGCTAAGTTTTCACGGGCATGTACGCAATCATTTTTGCGAATTTTTCCGCGATTCATTACGAATCATAGGAAGAGTTAATGAAGGCAAATTACATTGTCAGATGCGACAGACGATTCTCTTCACAATGGTAAACGGAAAAAATCGATTTTCGACACCTGTAAAAAATTGGTCCTGACGCCAGCTAGGGAGGCCCATTGGTTTCTGAAGGCACGGTCAAGATCAAGAGAATTGCCAGGTCTTCTCACTTGCAGGTTATGACATCAGCAGCTGCGGGACAGAAAGAGAAAATGGAGACTAAGAGAGAAAATTGAAGTGCTCAAGATTTTATGGGATGCTGAAACACTTTTATGCATTTATTATTTTTTCTAATTTATTTTATAATTTTTAAGACTAGGTTCATGGAGAAACTGGAGTGTATTCAACTCAATGTTCTTTTCCAAATGTAAAAAGAATACGGATTGCATAATTGTTGCCATCAGTGACACAAATGTTTAGAAATCTCTAACTGCATTATATCCTGTTCACTCAACTCTGACTGCTGAATCCAAGAAATGTTTGTATTAAGGCTGCTCATTGGTTAACACAAAACTGAGGAGTGTGGTAAATCTATTTATATGTGTACATTACTTGCAGTCTAAGCAGCCAAGTTTATTATGGAACAATTTTCGAAGCTAAAGGGGTCATAATTAGCTTAACCTGCACAGGCGAGGCTATTTTTAATGCAGTCGTCACCTCACTACGGGCAATTTCCCAGAAACCACTGAAAATTGCTTGTTTTCAAACCTTATTATCTCGGAAATTATAGCACCTTGGAAAACAAATTAATGACCATTTTACTCATCACTCTTCCTCATGAGAATGAAAGTATCCTCAGGTCTGTAGGTCGCTGTGCTGATGAGTAATGACGTGAGGAAGATAACTAATTTTCAGGCAAGAGCAGGACGTGTTCGTGCATCTGCCCACATCTCTGACTATGCTCTCAACGTGATGACTTCTCCACTATAACAGTAGGTAAACTAGACACTGTTGCATCTAAGGCATGCCTTATGGCACTATCACTGAGCCCTCTTCCAGTATCCTTGGAAAGAGGTTTGGCAAGGGTGGATGATGGAATTGGCTACAAACAGCACGGATGGAACCAGACAAATAGGAACCTGAAGACATTGTTGTACACCTGGTAAAAGCACAGGACAGACTGACTCTCACCTGTGTGCTATGGCGGGACTCCCTCCCAACCCTTTGGTGACGAGATGAAATGGCGGTCAGTTCAGATGGTGGCGGGAAGACACTAGCGTGTATAGCCGCCACCTGGCGGCCATTTAGCACCCCGATTGGGACGTGTAAAGACGTTTTCCAGTGGATAGGGGTTAAAAAGTTTACCATTACCAAAGTAAATTAAATATGATTATAAAGTTTTTATAAAACGATAAGTGACGTTTGAAGTAAATGCAAGGATGTAATACAGTGCAACATGTGAAAGTAGGTATGGGTGGATTATTTAGGTAAGGTTACCCATTTCATTCTCCATTTCTTGTCTTTTGGAAATCTATGGTAATTTATGTTGCACCCTTTAGCTTGCGTTTTCCTGCCTCCAGTCACTGCACAAGAAGGCATGATAATGTGTTAAAGTTATCCGTCAAATTCAGGAAAATAGAGCACATAAGAACTGTCTGTGCCGGTAGTCGGGAGAGGACTGGCGGGTGATTTCAAATGAAGCAGACTATACCACTGTGGGTGACATCATTACGCACAAGAGGAGAATGTTGTTGGTACGAGGTTCAGGAAACCTGGTATTTCTCTTGATCTTGGGCATGGCCACAGAGAGGTTAAGAACAATCGGTAAAATTTAAGGCCACAGAATAGTGCCAAGCTTTCAATCCTCGAACTCAAAAAGTTTTTATTCAGCTTAGATTAAACTTGGTGAAACGATTTCGGATCATACATGGAATACGTTTGTCAATGTTGAGATAAATATGGCAAAGGTCAAGGTCACACGGCAAGGTCAGCTTAAAAACTTTCGATCCAGTTTAAAGCAAAATTCGTGAGGGAGTTCAAGGTGATGCAAGGGTGAAGTTTTTGAAGTACGAGAACAATCATTAAAAGATCAACATCACATCAAGATCACAGAACTTGGTAAGAATTTGGTCATACAACAATCGCAAGGCGTGGGATTTCTCAATGTCTCTGTCTTCTCCAGACGATTTTATTCAGCTCAACAGAGACTTTGAACAGCAGCAAGTTAGTCTGAGGCTTCATTAACTCATTCACAACTAAAACGTTCATAAGTTAAATTACATACAAAATCCTTTGGAGGTGTCATACGTTTTATTTTATTTATTTTTTTTCGAATCAGCAAAACGAGTGCAAAAAGGTAAAACTAATTATGAAGATTTAGGGACTGCAGTGTGCCAAACATGGCAGGAAGAAACTCGGAGCAGTTCACGACTTGTAATCCCATCTCCGCATTGTTTCCTTTCTACTCCAGTACCTGTGAATATGGTGAAGTAATAAGTGCACCAAGATGTGTCATAATTATGGAATACCTATTAACCGACCATTGAGTATATCAACGTAAGGAAAAAATGTAGGAATGGGACTGAATGTCATTTTACTTGCCCTGATGGTTTTGGGCTCATTGCCATCCCTTCATCTTCACACACTTTTATTAAATGATGTTTTTATTTACGTATAACAGTATCTTGTCCATAATGCAGAATCTTCACCCATAAACTGTATTAATAAGCTTCTTCCGGCTTTCCAAAATGATGCATTGCTTCAGAACTTATGGTAGTAGGTAGCATCTATTAATCACTAGTTTCATAACGTAAATTGCCCCCACTCCGTCACTCCCACCACCATTTATTTAGTTTACTTTTTCACATACTGCACTTGGAGGGAGTCAGGAATGTGCATTGTTACCGGGTTGGTGTTTTTCTGATTTGATGGGGCAGGGACAGACAACCACATTGACACAGATCACCAATTCGAAGCGGAGCTTCACTCCATGTTCTCTTTATAGATAAGAAGTATTAAGTTAACAAACCCACTCCGCTAAACATAAACGCCAGAAAACAATAAAATAGCAACCAAAGATTACAAGCCACAAAAGATTCATATAACGCATGATCTATTTTACTGAAATGATGAAAGCATCATGAATGTGTACACAGAATAGTAGCATGACACTTTACGAGTATCTTCTGCTGGTAAATCTGTGCAAGTTTTCGGAGGTAATGAGACCATCACAATAGGCAAAATGATGATGATGGTGATTATGATGAGGATGAGGAGAATGGCTAAGTAAACGGGTGATAGTTTCAGTGTCTGTCTAATAAACATATTTGTAACTGTTCAGCAAGGTCGCTAATAAAAATTACACGAAAAGATTTGTGGACAACACAAAGGTTTTGTATAACAGGAGTTTACAATAAACGATAAAAGCACAGAAACAGGTATACCTGTATATAGAGGCGCTCGTTCACACACACACACACACACACACAGTCCTTTCAGAAAGTGAAATTCCATTGAGCAATCGCTTTGAGTATTTTAGGTTCTAGATTAGGTTATTATGGTTAGGTTATAAGTCAGGCTGGGCTGAATGGTTTATGTTAGGTTGGGTTAAATAAACCTTGCTTAAACTATTCGGGTGTGTATTTGTCTGCGAATTTAGCTTCGTTAAATGCTGTTACATTAGAACTATGTTAAGGTTGCTTTACAAAAAACTAGGCCAGGTATGATAATTATGTTTTGATACATTCGGCTGTTGGGGTTAGGTTCTGTTGAGGTCGGTATGGTTAGGTTAGGTTTGATAATATTGTTAGAGTTTCGCTAGGTCAGGTGATTTTAATTTAGTGTGCTAAGACTTCGGTAGAGAATGTTTTTACCGTCGGGCTAGGTAAAGGTAAAGAGTTTGGGTGTTTTAAAACAGGTCAAAAGAAAATAAATGAAGAATACTCATTCCAAGGTAACACAAACTAGCTAATGGAACTGGAATTAACTTAATTAAGAGTTCATTAATAGAGGACACACACACACACACACACACACACACACACACACACACACACACACACACACACACACACCACGTTTTTCACTGGTAAAGTCTGCATGTCGCTCATATCGACTTCCATTGATCCACTGTAATGTTTTTTTTTTTTTTTTCCAATTCAGAACCGAACAAATGAGTTTGGGGTAAATACAGCTCTTATGTTTACTGCATTCTTTAACACATTCAGCTGGAACATTAATTTAGATGAATAAAAAAATCAGATGGAAAATGAATCTATCTGAGAAGACCTTATGGAAGTAAAGGAGCTAATGAAAATACCGTAGTTTGTAATTCTTTGAGTCGTTTTAGTAGAAGTAGAAGTAGTAGTAGAAGCAGCAGCAGCAGCAGCAGCAGCAGTAGTAGTAGTAGTAGTTGTTGTTGTTGTTGTTGTTGTAGTAGTAGTAGAAGTAGTAGTAGTAGGAGGAGGAGGAGGAGAAGGAGGAGGAGGAGAGGTAATTATTAGAATTACTAATCGTAAGAATTATCACTATAATTACTAGGAAACTACAAAGGAAAGGAATGTATTTAAGCTCACCATAATGTACAGGGCTTTCAAAAAGGTTAAATTACCTAACTTTAATAGGCGAATTAGTTACTCACCATGACATCAGTAAGCTTGTTTCCAATGTAACCTACTGTTCTTACACTGTTGCTTACTTCACTGCTCGGTTCATAGTGTCGAATGTCATTCTAATTGAATAGCTTTCGAGTGACAGGCAGAATTTTCCTTACATATTAATCTCAGCCGCTAAGAGAGGGATATTCCTCCTGCGTTGTTTGCAAGGGATTATGAAGGATGAAGTTAGAAAGCTCACAACGTTCTCTTCTTTATTCCTGGCTCTTCTATAGCACAAAGCAGAGAAAGCGGCAAAAAGACTGAAAGCTTTCCTCTATACGTCTCTCTATTGTCCACAATAAAATTTAGCCTGATAAGCCTTACTAACTATAACAAGGACCATCGTGTTTACTCAAGTATATCTCCAATAAAGAATGAGCAGGCAAACACCAGGATTCTAACTGCTAAGTCTGCTTCGTCAATATAGTCCAACTCAATATCTCACTCTCACATTACAACAATATGAAACATAATATAATATAACAGTCAGTGTGTGTTATCTCTAGGCTAAAAAACAGTAAGGGGGTGTTCCTCAGTGGATGCAACCACAAGTTCGTAAGTTTCAAATGTGTCAATAATAACTCATCCTCTCTTCAACCCTAAGAATAATACACATTCATGGAATTAAAGATAGAATTTCTATATCATTAGAAATGAAAGGCAGAGTTTGTGATGCTAAAGAAATCTCTACATAAGGAAGGCAGAAGTACAGTATATCCTATGGTTGTCATGGTAACCAGTTAATAAGCCAATAAAACCAATTAACCAGGGACCAGTTGAACCATCAATGCCAACAACTTCACAGCATGTAAAGAGGATTTCATGTTTCCTTATCACAGTATTACCGGTTATCCGGCTGCCTAACTCTTCTCCAAACAAAAAATATCAGTTAAAGAAACAGGACTTCAGAGTCTTACTATGATAAATTTCCCAGAATCTAAATGTGAAAACAATTAACTACAACAAAAACTCAAATTAGTTAACTCTTAAAAAAAAAAAAAATCACTTGTGAATGGCGCCTAACATATATTTGATTAACCTTTGCCCGTTGAAAAGTCCTCTATCCCAGGCCGACATATTTCACAAAGTTCGTCCATGGTTATTTGCACAAGTTCAGAAAACTCGACTTAGTATTTTTGTTTGTTTCCCACTACACTCTCTCCCTCTAATATCAATATCTATTCACTGCTACAGCGAGATGACTCCAGTAGCCCAAACTTCGCCTCCTGTGCGCCATGAACGATTCTACCCATATGCGTCGCTCTGTCTCTGCGGTCTCCCCCTCTCTTTCTTTTTCAGTCTTTTCTCTCCTGTTCAGCTCTCCCTCCTTTGCTTATACAGGAGCTAATGGTTTGTTAACGAAGGGGCGCGTCTTGGGCGTCGTCTGAGATGATTCACCACAGTTGTTCAGGCTTCTCAGAGTTGACTCACGGGTCGTCCACAAACATATGATAACAACCGAACCGTTATGATACTGATGTTTCACAATTGAAGTGTTGCTTCACACCAACATCTCTCACGTAATCCACAGAAGTCCATAAAAACTATAAACTATTTCTCTTTTAATTTTGCTACTGTGGTGTGACACACGTTATAAACTGAGCAGTCACCATTTACCAAGGTTCCTCATACTTATTCAGGGTTCTTCACACTTATTCTCGATTTTATAGACTTCTACTCTGTAACCCTCTTAAGCTTTCTCATATACTTTTCTCGCAACGTCATTGTTTTTGCCTTGGATACTCCGTGGAATTGCAGGGCGGTTCTCCCTCTCTTGGGAGCATGATAAATAAGTCATTTGAGTAAAGGAATGAAAACTTGCATCAGAGCTGGAAAAAGGGCAAGTATCACCATCTATGATATCACGGTCCATCGTCTGCGATAATAAGCTGTTATGCCATTCAGCCAGCAGGACGAAAGCTTTAAATGAATTATTTATGATTACGTCATATTTCAGTAATATTCATTGAAGTCCTGTGATCTCTTGTTTAGATTAATTATTCTTGCATCAACTGATCGTCTATTTTTCTTAAAGAAATTTTAGAGTTTTCTAAAAAGATATAATTTTATGTAACTTCAGGTTTGGAAATTATCTCTCAAGGTTAATATGGCAGGTGACTTATTGATAACATCAGTAAGCGCTACGTAGGAACGGATAGCCGGCGGAGAAAAACGCTCGGGAAGGCAAGATTTTGGCGTATGGACTAAAAGAGTTTTGCTATATACTGTAAGTGCATAGTAATCACATACCCCCGCTGGCCATAGAAGGAGTCGCGAACAAATACGTCAATTTCCTTCTTCATTTTCTTTTCCTCATTCTTTCTCTCCATCATTCATAACTCCAAAAAGAAGAGCCGTACACTTGCATGACATGCACCAAAATGCTTCATAACAACCGGGTACGTGTTTTTTCACACTTACTGCAAAATCTGAGCTGCGATGCGTGAGTTACAGACTAAAAATAATCTCTTGCACCCAGATCTCTTCTCAGATATGTAAAGCTCTTGGATCCATGTTGCTCCATTTCATGCAAGCATTACATGTGCATTGCATCAGTATTCGCGGTAGAAATTATCATGCAATTAAAAATCGTCTTATGACAGTTATTGTGTAATTTGCAACCAACATTAAAAACTGTTTTAAATTAGAAAACACAAATTTGATTCTTATATGATTGCTATGATGTAGGCATGGAAAAACTGCAGGAACGAGGGGAAGAGAAAGTGGGGGAAAGGAACAACAAGAGGACATTTGTGACGGGAAGAGATTCGGAGTGTTATTGGCATTACATCATTCCATCAGCAACAAACTATTTGCTAGTACAGTGTGGCATTTTGTAATTTGTATAGAACACTGGATCTCCTCATATCTGAATGATCTCTTTGTGTGTGTGTGTGTGTGTGTGTGTGTGTGTGTGTGTGTGTGTGTGTGTGTGTGTTTCACAATTATTTTCTACACTTTTTCAAACCCAACATCTTCTCTTTCTAAGAAAAATTATGTTTTCTATTTACATTTATTAACCCTGGAAAGATTAACATTACATGATTTTGTTTTATCCTTGCAAATAAAGTCTATGTCTATCTATCTATCTATCTGTATATATATATATATATATATATATATATATATATAGATATATATATATATATATATATATATATATATATATATATCATCATCCAATCCTACATTGCCCCATGAGGAGCGTAGGAGCCCGGGGCTAGGCAGTTGGTCCCGACATTTAAGATGAGAGTGACCAGCCTCACTCATCCCTGAGTGGCACTACATGAGCAATCAACCCCAACCACCCCTTGGATATAAACCTTCACCGGTTCAATCCGATTGGAGCGCAATAATTACCCACTAAAACCACCAGGCGCCAAAATCTGGTTATATGGTTACCACCCAGCGTAGTAAATGCTTTTCTGGTGTACAGGAAACCACTTGGCTTGTCACTCAGTGTAGAGTCACCCGTAGGCAGAAGGGGAAGGAAAGAATGAAGGAAAGAAAGACAGAAGAGAATGAAAGGAAGGAAGGATGGAGATGAAAGGCCAGACACCTGACAGCAGCATTACATCGAGTGAGTGGATGGTGAGCGCCCCCACCTACCACAAATATATATATATATATATATATATGGAGCCTCTGTGGTACAGTGGTAGAGTGTGCGTTTCGCACGCTGATGAGCGGGGTTCGCCTCCCGCCAGAGTTGTAAAAACTTTGGGAAACGTTCACCAAGCCACTTGCTACTTTGGGGACACAAGGGGTGCTGTGGTTGAACCAGTGTCGCATACTAGTATGCTTGCACCCAATCGCCTTAAGGCGGGCTGATTACACTTGGTTCACAGACTACACACACATCCAAAGCCACTACAACACTACGATCACACTCACAAGCACTTCTCACCCTACATACAGTCTCTACCAGACAGCCTAAGCCACTTGGTGGAGATACATTGGCTGTATCGTCCCTGCTTCGGGAGGGATAGGCCGGTCCTGCAGTGGACCTCAACGGCTGATGATGATGATATATATATATATATATATATATATATATATATATATATATATATATATATAGAGAGAGAGAGAGAGAGAGAGAGGATGATGATATATACATACATAGAGAGAGAGAGAGAGGATGATAATATATACATACATAGAGAGAGAGAGAGAAAGAGACTTGCTGTGGAAACATTATTTTTGTCCGAATTGTGAGAAACGAACGACGCATCTTCATTTTGTACATAAAATTGCCTCGAGGCTCTCAGCATTAATGTGAGAAGACGAAAATATTTTTAATCGGATGCAAAGTGCTGGACTAACAAGCCGAAGTAAATGGTGAGAGAGAGAGAGACTGGAGGAGGCGGGATTATTATTTTTTTTTTAATCCGACTCTGGCCATTGGCTTCACAGTCTGCTCCCAAGGATCAGTACTCCTCCTACATATCATATACCTCTACATGTCACCACTTGGCGCTAACACCCACCGTCCATATTAAATAAATGCTAGGGCTGTTTCATACAGGACTGGTGTATTGGTACTGGCGGGGGTATTTTTACGACATATCGGTGGGTCTTCTGGTAGATCGGTAAAGTCTAGTTTTATGAAATTCAAATAATTAAACTCTTCTCTGCACCTGCGAGGATTCGAACCTGGGTCCATTAGGACTGCAGGCCACCTGTCTACCGATTCATCACCGCCTCCCCTGATTGCATTAGCAGATTTATTACTCATGTAACTGCATTGTTCGGATTCTATGTGCCACAGTCCTAAGTCTTTTAACCTACAGTTTCTTATATTCTTGTAATAAGATACGATTCTCCTTAACATTTATGTGGATAAATGCCGTATATTCCCTCATTCGCGTCAAAGTATTGAACAAACGTGCATCCTCTGGTGTGTGCTACAGTAACCGAGTTTATCTCTCCCCCCCCCCCCCCGATTGTAGGCAGTTGGTGTGCGTCAATGGTGCGAGGTTGTCTGTCTTTCCTCATGGTAACGTTTTGGGTTTCATTCTTTTTATCTTGTAAACAGCTGATCTGTCAGCCGTAGTTCAGAATTGCTTTCATCAGTGATGACAATACCACACTGTTGACGATTATTGATAGCCCAGTAAGTAGGTCTGTGTTATGTCATAAATTGAATATGGATCTGAAATGGATTTTGCAAATGCAGATTTCGCTGAATGTGAAAAAACAACTGAGATTATGGTCTTTTGTCATTCAGAAAAGCTTATCCTCCGCATCCTGTGTTAACTGGTGGCTTATGCTCCCTGCTGGTGGACAGCTCCATTCAGATGGGTGACTAAATTGATATGAAGGTGATATTAGTGACATGCGTTCATGGCATTTTGTCTAGTGGTTGGTGGAAAAGCGAAATCTTCAGTAAGGCAAGCTCTTGAAAGACGAAATAGTGATTCATTTAAAGCCATTTGTGTTCCGCTGCTTCAGTTTTGTTTTCCGGTATGGGGTTCTCCTATTTTTTTTTTTTTTTTACCATAGTTTTCTACTTTTTTTGCATCATGTGTGGTTGCAAAGGTTTGACTGGCTTGGTTCAAACAGATTAGCGTAACAAAAAAAGGCCACCATGTCCTAAATTGATAGCGACAAACATAAGCTTCAAGAGGACAACATACGTTAACCTAGACTAAGACAATGTAAAAGCAAATCATTATAAACAAAAGCATTCCTCCATTTGCTCATGCAATTCCTAATATGCTAAAACAGACCAAGTTCGCTACAACCACAGTAGGTAAATGGTGTCCACACAGGTTCGGAACGTGTTCAGGAAAGCAGAACGTGTCTGAGTTGAGCAGCTTTTGATGAGAAAGATGTTAAGCACATAAGTTATTCTTATTTGCCACTTCCTTCATAGTTTCACTCATATTTTACCTGAAGGAATTATCGTTTTCTTGCTTGCTCGCTTTCTTCAAAACTCAAATAAGAACGCGGGACATGTGACGCTCGCTAAAGCAGTAACTTACGCGCCTTGAGTATGGCCATAATGGTACTTGACAGTGCAGGACAAAACCGGTCACAAATATAAAAATATATATATATATTTCCGAGCCTATTTTCATCATTTAAATGGCAAATCCCGTTTTGAAGGATACGCGTCAAACGATCTACTCTAAAAATCCAAGCATTGCTCAGCTCTATGATGTTTTTGCAAAAAAATTGTGTTGTGATAAATAATAATCCATTTTGTTATATTAAATTTTCTTGAAGATGTCCAAAACGCGTAATTCATGTATAAGCTCAATATATCGACAGACTTGCACAATTAGATGCTCCTCCATTTAACATCGTCATCAGCCCGTTAGCCTGGGGAGCAAACTTTGAGCGTGTAAGTTATCTTGCTCTCTCCTTCTGATCACTCACTCACACAATCAAGCCAGCGATAGTTACATGTACTATCGAGCCAACATAAGGTGCAGTTTATCAGTCGTGTGATATAACTATGCCAACATTAGATGCGAACCTTCAGCACAGCCTGCAATTAAGTCAGCAAAGTAAACTGAGGCCAACATATGCAACAATATAGTTAAAAAATCATGTCAGAACCATAATATACCTAGGAAATAAACGCAATAAACTAGCAAATACAAACGAACCACCAGACGGATGGTTGGTCCAGTGAGGAAAAAGATGGTGTAAGTATGGCTCCTTGAACAGGGCAGGGTAGGAAGCAAACACATTCCATTACCAGCCCGGACACACGAACAACACGGTCGCTGATCACACACTGTGGCATCATCCCGGACGCAGAAGCAACAGTGTGACCCATCATGCACTGTCGCATCACTCCATACACAGAAGTAACAAAGTCTTCCGTCAAACACTGTGGCATCACCTCTGACACAAGGGCAGTAGGGTTACCGATAACCCACTGTCGCACCACCCCGTATACAGAAGTAGAAGTGCTACCTATCACACACTGTTGCATCACCCCAGACACAGAATTATTAATCACACACTGGTTTTATTCCTGGGACAATCACTAGGGCCGTCGTTCATTCACTGTACAAGCACCCTAAACTCCAAAACAGTGGTCAAAAACTGTGCCAGCACCTTTGCCAGTCCATACCACTTAAATACTCTGAGGTTCCTGTGCCGTTAGCTCATATAATTGAAATCGTCAGGCATTAAATTCAGTAGGATAATACAGGCTCCAGCTATGATATAGGAATCCACACTTACCCATATTAAGGCACAGCGCATTTTGCGTAAAACCTTCAGTACAATAGCGTCCGTTTTAGTCTATTCTTTCTACGTCTCGACGTTTCTCTTTAACCCAACCCACGTCTTCCGCTAAATCCGTTCCCTATTCATACACCAGCAAATACCACCCACAAATACCCTCTCTTTACAACCATAACTTTATTTATACCTACACTAATTTCAGACCTCACTTTTCACAGATTACCTCTAACATTTAAACCATTCTGTTCTGCAAAAATCACACATAATGAACAAACGCCAAAGCATCATATACATTCATCAGACTTGAGACATTCCATCCTCGTTTATCACAAGCTTCATTTTAAACCAAGGTTTTTACATTGATCTATCTTATGACTTGATCCAAGCGTAACATAGTGAATACCGATGGAGATGAATCACACTTTTATTTCATATCTACCGTGTGTTTTTATACATGTTACACTACCAACATACAGCCCCTGCAAAGCATTCAGTATTTGTTTATCTACGCAGTGCATAAATAACATCTTTCATAAATCCGCAATTTTCATGTTGGCATTTTTTTTCCATCACCATAAATGTAATAAATATTGTACGGTTCTCTCCACATGCATTGTCGGATCTATTTGCTTGTGATAGATGTACTGGTTCAATTCTTGCATGTAATGGCGTAAAAATATCGTTCAGGACAACGCAGGAATGTAATGCAACGAAAAGCATACGAGAAGCGACATCAGTGAACGAGTGACACTAAATAATCTCAAAGAAAAAAAAAAAAAAAAAAAAAAGGTAAATAAACTCGTCTGCTGTACCAAGAAACTCAAGAAATGTTGAATAATACTCATGACTGTAAAAACAGATTTTTTTTTTTTTTAACTAACGAATAAAGAAAAAAAAATCCACACTACCAAGGCCACGATACAATAATGACCGTGGTCATAAACTTGCTTGCCGATGGCTTCAGTAAAACACTGGAGTCAAATAAGGGCGGCAAGAGAGTTAACTCAATTTTTTTTGAAACTCTTCATAAGACGTCGCATTTTTTGAAGTTATCTTTTGCCACCCTCCATGTGATTTTATTCAGACATGAAGAGGCTTCTTCAAATGAACTTAGTGGTACCAAGACTACAACTGAAAGTATTTAGTTGAAAATGGTTGAACTCAATCGGAAGAAAATACTCAAGGAAAGTGTTAAACGAGTTCACACCAGGCAGTGAATAAAGCAATGCAGGAAGCAACTACAACACGCCGTGCAACCCACACCCAGCCAGTGAACAAGCAATACACGAGGCAGCTACATCGACCCATGTTCTCTCCAACGTTGGAGACTCCTTGGAGAAGCCTCGCTGCATGTATACTACCGCGGAAGATAGGTGGGCGCCCACCATCCACTCTCTCAATGTAATGCAACTCTCAGGTTTTTCGACAGTTAGCTTTCTGTAATCCAGAAAATAATTTACAAAGCTGTGTAATTTCCATGTAACCAATGCCTACCAGATGATCTAGTGGATTAATGTGTTCCAAGCGGATTGGACTTGGAAGAGTTTCCGTCTTAGGAGCACCTGGGATGTGTTTCTCCCATAATGCGCTTGCTTTAGTTAGTACTGAATAGCCTAATCCCTGGTTTCTGCGTTTCTGTTTGGGGTGATAGATGGAGTGATGTGTGCGAACGATATTGGTATTACTTCGTTCAGGTCGACGACGTTTTCTTTCTTTAATCTTCCGATCTCAGATAGTTATATCCAAGGAAGGGAATGTCTTTCCTTTATGCTGAGTGGGAGTATATCAGGAGTGGTTTATTCTTCTTATTTTATTTGGTATTCTGCTCGTATTCCACTTCTGAAACATTCTTTTATTAAGGAGACTGAAATTCAGAACTAATACACAAATGGATATTACGGTCTAATATACAAAATAAACTGATTTATAAAAATCCAGTAACGCCTCCACAGTTCACAAGAATACGGTCAAAGCAGAAAGACTGGTGGAAGTGTGGGAACAGCTGCAGTAGTGTGGTCATTGGAACCTTACTGTTCTTCATCTCTGAGTAAAGAATGTGGGAATAGGATACTCGATTTTTTTCGCCTTCTGAGGGCGACGCATGTGTTGGTGGCTGCTGGGAAATATTACGCAGATATATCTGGGATGGAAACCACATTCCTCATATCCTCAGCTGGTGTGATCAACACAAATGTGGCTGCAGGGTTGTTTTACCAATATAGGTATATGTTTTTACCGTGATAGACGTACATTAATAGCAACACCTACATTTACGTAAGATTACCTTTATAACATTACAAGGGAATGTCTGTCCCAAGATGTACAAAATAAAATCTTGTAGGGGTGGCAGAAACAGTAGAGTAGTCCCCGTGGATCATGGGTTAATGGAAACATCTGGTGTATCCTTCAGTATGACAGGTACCATTTATGCTGTGTGAAATGACAGATAATGAGCATAGTGCTATGTGTGGACAGGAATTTGGTTAAAGGTAATTAATAAGGTATACCTGAGAGTATTCATGGTAGCTGGAATATCCTGTGCACAGTGTACTGCCATTTTATTTTTTTTTAAATATTATGAGCTTTCTTAACTTGCTCTCACATGGTGGAATATATTCTGCTCATTTAACTACGCAATTATTTCCTTAGAGTGGTCTATGGGATCAAGAGGAAATTTAAGCAAGGTTGAATGACAAGTAAATGGATGTGTTTTGGCCTTTCTCACTCAGTACGTTATTGAGAGTTTCCTGTGTGTGTGTGTGTGTGTGTGTGTGTGTGTGTGTGTGAGAGAGAGAGAGAGAGAGAGAGAGAGAGAGAGAGAGAGAGAGAGAGAGAATTGTCAAAATAGATATGATTTGATTTCGGCCATTCTTGATAAACGGGCTTAAGGTCAGTCAGGAGAGCTGTCATAATAATTTTGAGAACAATACATAATCTAGAAAGGAGGCAAGTCGATTCTGTGAACAATCAGTCGAAAGTCGATTTCACAGGCCGTATGTCTTCCCCAAATGAAGATATTAGTGGAGGCCACAAATATTATTATATGTAGTCCGGAGGGGCCAATGAATTCAAAAGTTTTGTGTGCAGGAAATACCACCCCGTTCACAACACAACTCCATGATGTAAGCCCAAGCTAAGCGGCGATAATTTGAAGAGTCAAACTTGTGAAATATATCAACGTCGTGCTGTCCCTACATGGATACCAAACACAGCATAACTACTGGCTGTCCACCATACTTTGCCAAAGTTTCACGTAATTTTGAAACTTTACTAACTTTCCATGACAGTTTTTCTAGATCACCACAGTCTTTCAGCGTTAATATCATATGACAGTTCAGGATTCAACGTGAAGAGACATGGCAATCATCTGTCAAGTTAAACCGGCAAGAGTGCATAACTAAATACTGGAAACACACACACACACACACACACACACACACACACATATATATATATATATATATATATATATATATATATATATATATATATATATATATATATATATATATATATGAGAGGAATAAGGACATCACATAATGCTGGTATATAATGAAATGCGTTGAAGTATTACATGGAACACGTGTATAGCAAGTGGCACACAGCAGATACAAACACCCTGTCGGTCATGAAACTTATTACATTCATAAATTCACTTCAGGCTCGGTGGACTTATGCACTGTTTGGCTCTAAAACGTGCAATAAATCATCTTTTAATTTGTCAGCTGATAGATATACTTCATTTGCTCCGGAAATGGTGTAACAACATAAGGAGGGATGATTTTGCACATAAATTCCTTAATAATAAGTAGGATGAGAAAAGTTCAAATATTTCGAAGGGGGTATGCGTTATTTTTGTTGATTAATCCTTGACTATCTGGCCGAGCAGACCCATCAGCCTCAGACAAGGAACTACCTTTGCAGAGCCATCCTATGCAATTAATTTATGATTCCTTGTTGTTGACAGCTCCTTACCACAGCCAGGTGAGCGGAAGTGTGAAGGTTTGGTCCCCGGATGGACGTCCCATTTGCTGCGTCTCCACTCAGTTAACACGGTCACCATATTAGGCTCCACATCATACCGTTATTTGTCTACATAGTTACCATCCAGCGCTGAAAATGGTTTGCAAGGTTACAGAAAACAACTAGGTCTGTGACTCAATATAGCGTCACCTGAAGAGGAAACAGGATATACAAAAAGGAACAGACAGGATGGGAGAAATAGGAAAAGAGGACGGCAGGGACGGAAAATCAATGATAAATGTGAAGGAAGTAGTTAGCACTGCATCAAGTCACTGGATGATGGTCACTACAATCTACCACCAAAGACTATATGTAATAAATGTGAATAGCCACGTTTTCCTCTGCACGGTCCATCGCATTTTTTAAATGTATAAATACAGTTATGTTTGTAGTAGATATGAGAATAGAAACTCACGTGAAAAGCAGTGTTTCAGACAGATCTGACTTACAACGATTAACTTTTGACCGGAAGGAATAATAATTTTCGGAGGTTAATTGTTAAATATGTTTGCACGAAGTTGCTCTTTTCGAGGTTTAACAAAGATATAGGTGAAAAATGTATGTATTTAGATAAGTTCTGTGAGACTAAGAGGGTGAGGACTGTCTGATCATATGATTGTGCTATGCAGAATAAATGTAGATGAAGGTGGAAAAAAACGACGAAAAAGCAGTGAGTGAAAGAATAGATGTGGAAACATTGATAATTACTATAGTGGCAGATATATACTAACCAAGTAAAAGTTATCCATGTTTTTACATTAGTTTTGAAACAGATGAAAAATATCTGTGAAGAGCATACAGTGTTTGGTAAAAAATAATTCTAAGTGAGAAGTGGAGATGAAGAGCAGAGTCTGTAAATCCGTCTGTATTCAATAATTACACTTGATTAAAGTGAATAGTAGTTATGGACGTGGTTGAGTCAGATCCATGGATAGACAGAACAACTGTGGCGGCACGGATGAGTGATAGGGTGAGGTAAGGAATGACCAAGAGAGGGAATTGTAAATTTTTAGAGTGGGGCAAGGCAGGACCCATTCAATAATCATATGAAAAATATAAAGAAAATATTCCTGAATTATATAACTTTTGTTGATACTATTGTACAGTACATCCTATATGGTAAAGTACATCTAGAAAGGGCTACAGGCGGGTATGAGTATTACTGAATCGATGTCTAATGAATGCACGAGGAAGTTTGACATATGGAAACCACGTCCATAAGCATTGCCTGATATGAAAGAACTATGCTAAACAATTTAAGAATAGTAAATCATTCCTACATTATGCAGAACAGCTTAAGATCCTCGTTACATTTTCTAAACGTCTCACTGTTGGAGTTTCTTAACTTTGTAAATATTAGAAGAAACCTGCCACGTATTCTCATTGAACATGAGAAGAGAGGATAACTGCAGTAGGACAGCTGGTTCATGCTAGGCAGCTCCTAGAGGAGTAACTAAACTACCAGAATAAGATACGGATAGTGAAGAGGTAGGCTCTCCCTCACCCACCAAACCTTTCAGCCGAAATTGACTGGAAAAAGCCAGGAACACCACGCAGTTTAGAAGAGCTGGCGAGGACATTTCAAAGGAAACTGTAACCTGAAAAGGAAGAAAAAAATGAATTAGTACTGGTTATTTCGATTTTTTAAAAAATATCCAACTCGTATGTGTCATTGAAACTGTGATGAAATGGACAGCAACTACCTCAGTAGGCAGCTTATTCCATCCGTCCAATACTCTATTTCCAAATTAATTTCTACCTATTTCCTTACTTAAGAGGAGTTAATCTAGTTTGAAAAAAATTACTTCTAGTTCTATCCTGTATGCTTACTTTATGTACCTTGCTAATTTCTCTCTTATTTATTCCCTTCATCCTCTTAACCACCTCAATTAAGTCTCCCCTTTCTCGACGCCCTTCTAGCGAATGCAAATTCATTTTAAGTCTGACTTCATATGAAAGAGTCCAAATATCATCATAAATAATTTCTGTCATTCTTCTCTGCATATCTTCTAACGAACTGATGTCCATTCCATAGTACAGACACCAAAACTGCACTGCATAGTCTGGATGTGGCCTTACTAATCCTAGATAAAGTTGTTATATTACTTTAGTTCAGTGTTCTTCACCTTTTCTATGTTCATGCACCCTTCCGGGAGCTTTTGAGAAATTCATGGACCCTGGCTCGTAGGAAAATTAACTGCCAAAAAGTTAGATGGATTTGCAGGTTTTTCTTTAGCTCTAAGACTAATAATATAATAATAAGGAATTCGGTATCAATTTCAAATACTGAAAATGGGTACTAGATCCTAAATAATTATTATATAGGTGCTAAATTTATAATACAACAATATCGTTATATGTGCATATATTTTAAAATTCTATATTCAAATGTACATAGCATGTACTTTTTCAAGTGGCTGAAAAAGTACAAAGAAAATATCACATTGCTGTAAAATAGCAGATTAAAAAAGTTTTATATTCAGTGGCCGGGTTGCTGCTGCATGCCTCCAACAATCTTTTCAAAGCAATTTTTTTCCTTACTTTCCAGTGCCCCCCTCATCAAGAAATCCACATATTGTAACTGGTTTCATATTTTTTAATATCCAACAGATTAGCGAAATCTTTGTCTGACAGAATCTGATATCTTGTTGACATCCAAACTAGATAAGTCATGGCCATTCGTGCAAGTTCTTGGCTGTCTGGTATTTCTAATAGTGAGCACCAGAAATATCCATAGCTGGAGAATTCCTGAAATGATGACTTCTGTGCAAAATCAGTGGACACTTTTAGCAGAGTAGAGTCAATAATTCCAGATTGGTTAATCTCGTATTAGCTGAGACAAAGGGGTTCACAATCCACATACAAGATACTAAACTTCTTTTCCAGGCTGTCCAGTTGAAAAATAACAAAATCCTAATAATTTCCTCCAGTGAAGGAAATAGCACTTCCCTTTTGCACTCTGTCAAGAAGTGATCAAGGGAGGAGAAACTACCGAAGTCCTTAGTTTCAACTTCCTTTTCCACAAACTTAACTTCAACTTGCATTGAAGTGATAGGTTTGTGCTTTAGTTTCTCCAAGACAGAAGCTATGTATAATAATCTGGCATTCCAGTAGTTGTCCTGGAGCTTGACAGCCTTCTCGTCTTCTTCTTCTTCTGTCAGAAATACGCACACTTCTTCACTTTGTGTTAGAAATTAAATCTGTTCAACACTTTACCACAAAACATCTCCATGCAGTAGAATCTTAAAAAATCCTGCATTCACTTCCTTCCAAAGCTGTTCAAACATGCGAGTCTTTTTTGCTTTTGCACTGACATTATGCACTATTTTTACCACATCACTGATGATTTCGTCAATATTAAGTTTTCCCACATTTGACAGTAAATTCCTTGCAGCTAGTGCCTCCTTAATGTATTATATAGTGACTAGGACAGCAGCTGGGAGCAACATCCTTAATTTTCTTGACAGCACCTTTCTTACCTCCAATCATTGCTGCAGCCCCATCAGTGGTAACACAAACACAGTTGTTCCAGCTCAGATTATTCTCGGCCATAAATTCATTTATAACGGCGAATATTTCCTCTGCTGTTGTTTGCACACGTAGCTGTACACAGAAGAGGAAATGTTGTACCATTTTCTTGGACTGATTGTCAGGAAACCGGCAGTAAGCTAAACGTTGAGCAACATTTGCAACGTCAGCGGTTTCATCGAACTGTAAACCGAACCAGGTTGCTGCCCTGAGCCCTGTGAATTGCTAATCCTTCAGATCTTCAGCGACTGCCACAGAACGTCACATTGAGGAGTCTGAAACCGGAATACTCCGAACCTTATCAATTGATTTCTTGCCTCCATGATGCTGGACATCTGTTTCTAAGCGTGGAGGAATGACTTTCTTAGCTAATGTAAAAGGTTTCTTAGATTTCTTAGTATATGTGCTGTTTCCATTGATGTCATTAGAAGGAGCTTCTCCTTTTCTAGATGGAGCATAATGCTATCTTGGAGTTTTGTTGCCTGCTGAGTTCAGCTCGAGTTGCTTCAAAGAACTCAGTTGACTTAATATCTATCTGAATTTTTATGCTTTGCAGAACAGAAGAGTCACTAAGCAGCTGGGCAAGGATTTTGATTCATTTCATCTGGCAAATGGAATCCATACTTCACATAGTCATTACTCCACTTCCTTCGCTTTGATTTTAAATGAATGGACGTACTTGAAGGATGTTGCCTTTTCTATCTCGGACTTGTTTCACCGCCATTTTGGGGTGCTGGTAAAACTTATCCAGCTGGCTGATCTTACTCTTCATTTTCATCACTTGTTGTTTGACTTTTATCCAGTTCCTCAGGTCGAAGTTCATTAGTAAAACCGGGTTTCTTAAAGTACTTGAGCAAAGTCATCTGCAGAGAAAAAAGCAAGTTATCCACTAAAATTTATTTTAAATCTACCACACTATATTCTGCAATCTTAGTATATCCTTGCATAGTAATAATAATAATAATAATAATAATAATAATTAATAACAATAATAATAATAAACGCTCTAGTTTCAGCCATTTCGTAAAAAATCGCAAGTCTGTATTATTATTATTATTATTTTTTGCAAGGAATAAGGAACCAAAGGCCATGAGGAAGCAAAACTGTTCTCTCCAAGAAAAAAGAAAACAAGATATCGGAGAGCCAAATTAAAGATCCGTTCATTTCGAGATGCCTTGACACACTGCTTTTGAAAAACTGGAGATCATGGACAGTAGCAAATTCAGACAGAGGGAGCCAGTTCCAGAGTTGGTCTCTTGCATACATGAGGGGCTGGGGGTAACGGTAAACTCTTGCTTTAAAGAGTTAGACAGAAAAGGGGTGAGAGTTTTTTGCTAAAAGGGTGCAACACGCCCGCCCTAGTGATGGAGGAATGCAAGCAGACAGTTCAAAGAAACAAAGACCATAGAAGCAGCGATAGGAAAGAGATAAGTAAGTAACGGTGCGGCGAAGAGACAGAGGTTGAAGGGAGTCAGTAAGAGAAGGAGAGTTAATGAGACGAAAAGCCACTGACTCCACCTTGTTGTGAAGCGCTGTATGTGGGGGCGAATAAAACCCGGGAATAAGTCAATAACTGTGCAGGCGTAAAGAAGGCACGGACTCGGCTTTGTACACCTAATCTCCTGGAAGCAGATTTTACAAGAGAGGTAATATGAGCTTTCCAAGATAACTACCGAGAGAATGAAACCCCAAGGATGTTTAAAGATGATGCAAGATTGAATTGGACATTGTTAAAAATTAGAGGATACTCCTGCTGAAGATTTTGTCAGTTTGGAAGACGTAAGAACTGAGTTTTCCATGCGTTAAAAAAACAAGATTGCTTTTACTCCAGTCAGGGATATGAGCCAAGACAGGTGTGCCATAGCCTCAACCCTGGTTTGTTGAAGTAACTGCTGAGATGAACGTTGTGGGAAGCGAATGGAAATTTCCATGGTGGGGTCATCAGCGTATGAGTGGATAGGGTTAGATGTACAGCTTAGAAGGTCGTTGATGAATTGATGGAAAAGAACTTGTGATAGGAGAGAACCCAGAGGAACACCACTATCTAATATACCATAGCACAAGCCGTGTGTGTGTGTGTGTGTGTGTGTGTGTGTGTGTGTGTGTGTGTGTGTGTGTGTGTTTTGGGCAGCCGAAACTACACATTGAAATCGCACCAAAACTGGCACAATTATCGCAAAAATTTCGTTGATGTGAAAAAACTTGGTCCCATCACGATTGAAAAACTTTTACTATATTTAATGAACGATCACGTTTTGACCCAAAAACGTCGTTCCCGAGGCTCGGCATAGGATCTCCATATAATTTTTTGCCCATAGCCACGACTAAAATATACTATAGCAGTAGCCGTGTGTCTGTGTGTGTATTTCGGACTTGCGTTCGGACAACCTGGGTTCCATTCCCTAACCTGCAAATACCACGATCAATTGGATTGCTGCAAAAAGTCAAAGTGATAACGTTAGACTAGAACAGCACATAAACGTTATTACCTAAAATGATCGCAACACGTGCGCGAAGTGCGAGGAAACGAGTGAGAAGCAATAGGAAACGAGTGCGAAGCACGAGAAAGCATGCGTGCAGCGCGAGAGCCCTCCGCAGGAGCAAGTGAAAGGGCCCCGAAGGGCCCACGAGCACTTGTTGACAGCTAAAGGATAAGAGCGGTGGCCGTCTACAACAACAATTAAAGAACGACCAGAAAGAAAGCTAATGAGGAAGGCCCAGACAGAAAGACAGAAACCGTAAGAGAGCAGTTTGGAAATTTATCCATGTTTCTCAAATAACAGCATTATCTATTTTCTCCGTACAATTTATAGCCTTTAGTTCGTCCATTTTGCTACGTAAGCTTCTACTATTGGTATAATATACTTGTAAATTATTACTACAGCTGAAGTTATAACATTGGGAAGCACTTCTTCCGTCTGTTTTAATTGAGGTGCTCGAGTGGATGTATCTAGGCTAATGGCTGTATTTTTCTTCTTGTATATATCTTATCATGATGATAAAGATCCGTGAATGGATTGGCTGCACCAAACATTTAACTTCGAAAAAACATCCTTAACACCCCATCTACAGACCAAACTACTGTACTGTAGAAACACCCTGCCTACTCAGATGTATCCCATGCCTGCAGTACTTAGCACTGCGTGCATGGAACCTGTCTCGGTTGTCAATGAATGGTATTACATGGTCATTGCAATACTGCCCAGGCGGCAGGTTAATCCTGTTGCTCTGAGCAACTACTCCCTACCCCCTTCTCGGAAGAACTTATAGGGCAATAAGGTGCCCACCATTCCTGCTTATTTTATCCATTTCTTTATACTGCCGCCACAATATCTCACTCCTATGCCTGCCAACATCGTTTTCGTCAACTTCATACAGAAAATGGAATTATCTGCACTGTCTTTCATGATCTTGTCCATCTTATCCAACACATTTACTATCATCGTCCCGGGAACATATATTTTTTTTCAATTGCAGTTCGTAACTCTGTCTAAATACCTTACCTGGGAGTCTCCAACTAGAACAACATTTTTTTCTTACCTTTTACTGTAGCCCCAGTGGCCGATCGAGTTTGTCCAGCACCACCCAGACTTCTGGTAGACTCCTTACATACCATACCATTCACGTTTTCCTCTTCACACTGGTCATACAAGGCATTGAATGCACTCTTACACCTAACACTCGCTTGCTTTTTAAGAGTGAATTAGTTGCCCCCTTATTCACAAACTTCCATCCTTCAGCCTTCCTTTCTTCCTTCGCTTCAAGCAACTCTTCTACCAACTCTCTCAACTCAGCTTTTCTCGCGTGAGAGTTTGTATTCCCTGCTTTAAGAAATTCTTCCTTTAAATCAAGGTAGCTTTTCTCAAAACTAGCACTGGCAACACTCATCTCAGGTGCGGAAGTCATCTGTTTCACTAGATCACACACAAGGAAAAATGCACGCACTAGACCTCAACACAAATAAAAATCTCACTAACATTAGCTTTCGGCACTCCACAGCACTTTACCACTACACTGTAATATTGGGACACACTCTGTTTAACACACTAACACAACATTTTATCACAGGCCACTAGAGTCACTGACACTAATTTCACAAGAGACGCGTACAACAAGCAAGTTAACAGCGCCGAGACACGTCTGTAGAGAGTGACCAAGCACGTTACTCTCGTTTCTGAAAAATAAATGAATATATAAATTTTCATATCTTTTTTATTGAGGTTGTAAGCCTTGTTTTAGTTTAACCTCTTCTGCTTCCCGCTCTCCCAAAACACTATGTTGACTCCCCAGGTAATAGGTTAAGTCTTTCTCTTTGCCAGTCGTAGACATGGAAGCATAACCACATTCTGTCAACGATATTTATATTTCCACACTCCTCGTGTTCCTGGTGGCAAGAGAGTCCCCCTTCCTCTCCCTTTGCGGCAACGCTTCCCCAGCTAACCGTAGAATTTATTGGGCACATTCTCACTCTCCTCTTTTCCTTGTCTTCTCTATGTCCTTCTTCTGGTCCTTTTACTGGCATCTACATCTTCCTCGTGCTCTGTTACCTTCCATTATGCCCCGTCCCTTCTCGTGTAAGAGTCTGTTACTATTTTTGCTCTATTTTCTCCACGCCTGAATTTCTACAGATCACTTGTGTGTGTGTGTGTGTGTGTGTGTGTGTGTGTGTGTGTGTGTGTGTGTGTGCGTGTGTGTGTGTGTGTGTGAGAGAGAGAGAGAGAGAGAGAGAGAGAGAGAGAGTAAAACACAGCATCCAGTCATGGTTTGCGTGTGCGACTGTAAAGAATAAAACAAACAAGCTTGGATGTGGTAATTAAATCAACCGAATGGAAGATAAGTACTGTGAGTTGGATTTGGGGTACGGTCGCTTGGTCCTTTAGAACTATGAACACTGGTCTTGTGGCTAAAGACGTGTATAAATGATGGGAAGAAGTAAGAAGACTACCAACGACAAAAAGGATATTTGTAGCATAAGAAAAATAACTGGAGGACCTTTTCTTCAAGAATAAAGATAGTATGCGTTATATAACGAACTGTGAACTACATGAAAGGAAATTCTTTTGATGAAGGTAGGCATTGTTACATGAAAGGTAAAATAATCCAGTCAAAATATGAACCACAATAATATTATAAACTGTTGAGCCCTGAAACATCGTTGTGTATCACCTTTAGTTATGGCGGGATAACTTGTTTTACATTTAGAATAGCTAATTATCGGTTTCATACAGCAGGGGAGGGGGGGGTATTTTTGGCTGAGATTCGCGAAGGAAATTACTGGTAGTTCAAGAGACTTTGGAAAAATATTTCACTTTCCTTTCCATATCCTACCTATTGATATATATATAGATAGATAGATAGATAGATAGATAGATAGATAGATATAGATATAGATAGATAGATAGATATAGATATAGATATAGATATACTGTAGATAGATAGATAGATAGACAGATAGACAGGATATTAAAAGGAAAGTGAAGAGAACTAATCATGTTTGTTTAACTTTCTGTCCGCGATTGGGTTAGGAACTTTGCTCTGGATGGCGTAAGCCAGCCCCAGCTCAGGGAATTATGAGATTAATTCCGACTTTTACAGGGCGAAACTCAGTTTAAACAAACAACATTTAAAGGAAGGTGAGGTTGAAAGAGGCCATAATTGGGTAGGAGCCGAAAAGTTTACCTGTGACACTTTTATACCCCGTTGTATTGCTCTTTACAATTTATTAAAAATCTACAACATAGTCTGTCAATGAGGAGCTTAAAGAGTTCCTGGAAATCAAAGATATTTCATTGTCCTTAATGGCAAGTAAGTGCTTTAGGGTACATAAAGTTCCCAATACTATGAATAATACAATTAGTAGTTATAGTCCTTGGTTCATCTGAATGTGAACTCGGTAGGCTGTAGGTTGAAGTTGCCCTCTCCTACAGTTTGTCATTCTCCTTTCGGGGGATAGGGTGAGAGATTAGGGAGGTTTATGTAACCTGGGAGCTCCATTGCCCAGCCATATCAGCGCCAACCCGTGGGAGCGTCCCTTTCCAGCACCTGACTTAACACTAACAAGGTAATATAACCTAACTCAAAGTCGTACCTAACCTAACAGAGCCCTACGCCAATTTCTAAACATACCCTGATATCTTCACCTGTATCAAACTCACTCCAATAAAAGTGAAGAGACCGGAATGACCAGATAATACGTAACCCTTTCAGTACCACATAAGCGTTTTAAATTCCATCCCTGATGCTCAAACTCGTAATCTTTTAATGAACTTCTCACTATCTAATGCATTAACCCCTTCTCTACGGCATCGATATTTCAGTTTCCTTTACGAAAGTGTATTTAGACTGGGAGATGTTTGTCAAACTAGAGGGGTCAGATATATCCTTCATTAGCTCCTTCCCTGCCAGAAGATTTTGACTGAATAATATTGTCGGGAGGTTGCAAAACACAACTAATAAAAGGCACTATACTTTAGAAATACGTAATCAGTTTGCTACAGTGACAACTTTTAAGTTAATACTTCTGTGTTCACATTTTTTTTTTTCTGCATAGGACAGCCCCCTTCTTATGTAAAGTTTACCAATGGCAGTATCAAACTCTTTCACTTAAAAAACTTCAAGTGAACTGAGATGATCTGGAAATGAGAGAGGCGAAGTAGTACTGAGGTGGTTAAGAAAAGTGAGGGCAGGTTTCGGTATGGCCTTTGACAGCATAAACATTGAATAAACAAGAAAGAGCATAGGAAGAGTACAACACCTGTGCCCACCCAACTAGTCCCAAGGCCAGTCATTTCACGCTGCTGTGTGGCATTGACCTTCAACAAACTACTCTCGAAATAAAAACGTTTCATTCTTGCCTGACCCTTATCCCTTTTAACAATTATGATTCAATTATGTTTAAACGATTTGAGTGTACTAATAGTGACCTTGACCTTGGACCTTTGCCTGTGACCTTTAATTGGTTATTCTCAAAATGGAAATTCTTTACCCTTGATTTTCCCTGAAAAAATCAACAAAGTATTCTTTATATCAGATAAAAAAAAAATGTTGAAACTGACTTTTCACATAACCGTGACCTTTGACCTACTGGTTACAAAAAATACATAAATAAAATACATAACTCCTTGGGGATCCTCAACTAATCTGCCATGCCCTATCGACTTCATATCGACACTGCTATATTTGTTTTGGTTAAACTCAGACACAATGAGTCAAAAATTGACCTTGCTGTTTGAACTTAACTTTTGACTGTTCTTCCATTTAAATCCCTTCGTTCTAGTCTGACCCTTATCCCATTCACCAAGTTTGATTCAAGTCATATCAAAAGTGTTTGCCCTGTGACCTTTATCTTTAACCTGTTGTTATCAAACCCATTGGTTTATTCTATGACTCACCCTCAACCATACCATCGAGAGTGGTTAAAATCGGATTAAACATCTTATTTTGTTAACAAGCAAACCCAGGGATTAAACTTTGGCTTTGCCTGTGACCTTGACCTTTGACTAAATCACTTTAAGCTTGCTTACCTTAATTCCTTTCCCTGTGTTTGGTCAAAATTATATTTTAAAATTGTGATCTTCACATTTTACTTACTGTTCTTAAGAAACAACAAATTACCATGTGGTTTGTCCCTTCACCCTTCCACAAATTTAGTCAGTATTGTGTAAAAACGGTTTGAATTGTTTTGTTAAAACAAAATAGAAACGCATACGCGCGCTCGCGCGCCGCTAAAAATATTACAGACGCACTCGCGGGTGTAATAAATCTTAATACCTCACACCAAAACGAGATACGGTTTAATACGTTACCTGCAGTGCAGCGTTTACCCGTACAGACAATTTCCAAGTGTGTATTATTATTTCAGTCCATAGTACTGGCTGGTTCTCCCTTTCCCCGTGAGTACTTACACGAAACTAGCATGCTCCATCCGAAACAGAAACACACACACACACACACACACACACACACACACACAGATTTCACATCACCCCCCCTACACAAACACACGCTCTCGTGTCCTCTCTCTCTCTCTCTCTCTCTCTCTCTCTCTCTCTCTCTCTCTTGGCCACAGGTTGTTGGGATGGCTCTCATTACCACTAATTGGCAGCAACAGAACAAACCCCTTTACCTGCCTAAGGTTAGACGGGACAGGCAACAGGTAAATAATCTGACTGAAGGAAGAGATTGAGTGTCAGGCGAAGCAGGAATAAATAGGACTAGGAAAGGGACTGTTCTGTAGGTGAATTCTCTCATGAGTTGAAGAAAATCCTCTGATAATATCTACACACCACTGTCCCTCATGTACTGTTCCTTCCTAAATTTCCCATCATCGTCTTGGTAGCACGTTTTCCCTTTCCAACCTCCCCACTTTCATACACTTAACTCCTACATATGTTGTTTCCATCTTTTCAAAACTTGCGACTTTACCAGCAATTCCCAGTTTGTTCTTGATTGTTATACTTCTCTTTGGCCTTCTTCTTCCGGTTATAAATTTCACCTTTAACTGCTGGCGAGATATTACCCTCTAAAGGTGCTCTACTTCCTCACATCACTGGGTTAATCACTGGTTCAACCATTCTTCCTGTCTTTCACTGTACCTCTTTTATACTTTCTTATCCAACTCCTTATACCTCTCCTGAGCCTCTTTCCAGTGTCATCTTTTTTCAGTCAGATTCAGAATTTCTTCTCTCCTCTACCTCTGCTTCGCTCTCCTCTGCCTTTACGACACCACTTCCACTATTGCTCCCAGCAACATTCGCTGCAAACTTCTTCAGGCTTTCTCCACTCAGTCATCTCCCTCAGCTTCACCCTCCAAAAGTTCAGCTTTTTCTGTCACTTTGGTTACAAAGTGAACCTGACTCCTCGTGCAGTCTCTTCTTGATATTATCTGGCTTTCTTTCCTCTTTTTACTTTCGCCTTCGGCACTGCAACAACCGGAACATGGTCACAGCCTTGCTCACAGTCAGCACCTGGGTACATCCTATACTGTGTCACCTCATTTCTGGACCATATATTATCTGTTATATATATATATATATATATTACTCTCCCAACAGCATTTCTACATGTCCACAAACTTTTCAGATGATGCTGAAAGTAAGAGTTCATTATTACTTGCCCCACTGCACAGCACCACTCCACCCACTTATCAGCTCTCTCAGTTCGCTTCCCAAATGGAAATGAACCCACCACTTCTCCCTGTCATTCTGCTGGTAGTTTTTCGTTCAAGTCACCTATGACTACAATCTTACGTGATTTACCTCGTCTCATATCTGTGTCTCACAATCTCTTAAAATTCATTAATCTCATCCTCCAGATGGTCTTCTGTAGGTGCATACACCTGAATATTTTGTTCATGTATGTGGTCTTCCCCTCAGCTCTTCTCTTAACCAACGCCCAGTATTCTGTCATATTTCTTGTCGTCCTGGGAGGTATCATCACTCTCACTCCTCACTGGTGTGGAGAAGCTGCTTACCATGTCTCAGTGAATTTACATTGGGTGCCCTCTTCGACAGTTGCACTTTTATATGTCTGTAATTCTGTTACCAATTAAGACACTGCAAAAGCATGTTGATTTCGACACTTGTCCTTCTCCTTAAACATCCTCTGCCATCATCTTAGCCTAGTTCATTCCTTCTTCTTCCTTCCGACTTTATGTCAAACCTCACAATAATTTAGGTGCTCAGATTCACACATAAACCATTCTTATAATATTTTTGTTCACTACTATTAATACAGCTGTTAATTGTTATTGGTCAACGCCAATCTCTCTGACAGAGCAAACCCATCATTTGTAGGAAAGCAACCGCCCCTGCACAGTTGTCCAGTGCAGTGAACCGTTGCTCTCTTGCGGCTGACAGAGCCTCACCACAACGGGGCACGGGGATTAGTGTGGAGGTCTGGTTCTTGGATGAACTTTGCACTTGTGTCCCTCCACCCACTTAAGAAAAGCACCATGGCAGGCTCCACGTCACCCCGTAATTTGGTTATAGGATTACCACCCAACAATACAAACGGTTTCCTGGGGTACAGGAAACCATTAGACTTATCACTCAGTGTGGAGCCACCTGAAATGGTAAGAAGAGTAATAACAAGTAACAGGAATTAATGGGAGCAACAAAAAGTGAGAAGGGCAGACTCTGAGATATTATATGAAAGGGGAAAGAAGTAGACAGCACTATATGAAGTGAGTGGATGATGGTTGCCAACACCTTCCATCTGTTAGTAAAGTTTAGATATGGTAACGGAATTTCTTCTTCTACTATATCTTCTTCATCTTCGACAACATCTTCTTCTTTCTCTTCATCTTTTATCATCAGCATCTTCTTCATCTTTACCCTTTTCTTCATTTTCTTTTCTTCTACTGTATCTTCTGCGTCTAATACTACTACCACTACTATATATCATTCTTCTTGTTCTTCATCATCATCATCTGCTACATATTCTTCTTCTCCTTCTCCTTCTTCTCCATCATTATATTCTTCTTTTTCTTCTTCTTCATCTGATTGTATATATATATATATATATATATATATATATATATATATATATATATATATATATATATATATATATATATATATATATATATATATATATATATATATATGCAGCCTCTATGGTACTGTACAGTGGTAGAGTGTGCGTTTCGTACACGGGTGAGCCAGGGTTCGCGCCCCGCCAGGGTAATAAACTTTGGGAGTGTTCACCCGGCCACGTACTGCATTGGCGGACACAAGGGGTGCTGTGGTTGAACCAGTGTCGCATATTATAAAGTATGCTTGCACCCAGTCGGCTTGCGCGGGCCGATTACACTTGGTTCACAGGCAACACACACATCCAAAGCCACTCCAACACTACAGTTACACTTACAAGCACTTCTCACCCTACATACAATCTCTACTAGACAGCCTAAGCCACTTGGTAGAGATACATTGGCTGTATCGTCACGACTTCGGTCGGGATAGGCCGGTCCTGCAGTGGACACTCAAACGGCTGATGAAATGAGATATATATATATATATTCCTTTTGTTGTTCTTCTTCTTCATTACCAGTGTTATTTTAATCAGTACCAATAATATTTGTAGCACATTATCGGAGGTAGTAACGGGCGGTAAGGGACTCAAGTATGACAACTGTAAAATAGCTAGGTTTAGGTTTGGAAATAGATGAGTTAGATTTCTTTGTGAGAGTTACAGAACTGACTCCCGATGACAAGTTATACTGGAAGATGCAGAAGGCAATTAGCAAGTTACAAACATATACAGCATATGCATTGGTTAATTATTCACCAAGATACAGACAAGATGACATTTACATACAATGACCCACATCCATATCTAACACTGTCATGATCTGGTTAGGGACAAATCTACGACTCCTCAAATCCCTCCAAAATCATTTTTAAATTGTCGTACATGTAGACATTGGGAGAAAGAAATTATATCAAAACTCTCTAATTTACAATAATTTACAACAAAGATACTTGCTTGCTTTAACATCCTGTATCTCAAAAGTTTTCGAGTCAGTTCTTAATAGAAAAATTTTAAAGCATCTTTCCTATCACAGCCTTCTTTGTGATCGTCAGTATGGGTTCCGTCAGGGACGCTCCACTGGCGATCTTCTCACCTACCTTTCCGACTGGTCATCCTCCTTTCGGGACTTTGGCGAAAGCTTTGCCATTGCACTTGACATCTCAAAGGCTTTCGATTGAGTCTGGCATAAATCTTTATTTTCCAAACTGCCCTCTTACTGTTTCTATCCTTCTATCTGTACCTTCATCTCTAGCTTCCTTTCTGGTCGCTCTATAGCTGCTGTTGTAGACGGCCATCGTTCTTCTCCTAGATTTATTAACAGTGGTGTTCCTCAGGTCTCTGTCCTATCACCAACTCTCTTCCTTTTATTCATCAATGACCTAAGCTGTACATCTAACCCTATCCACTCATACACTGATGACTCCACCCTTCACCTCTCCATTCGGTTCCCGCAACGTCCATCTCAGCAGTTTCTTCAGCAAGCAAGGTATCAGGCTATGGCACACCTAATGTCTGACTTGGCTCGTATCTCTGACTGGGGTAAAAATAATCTTGTTTTTAATGCATCAAAGACTCAGTTTTTACACCTATCAACCCGACAAAATCTTCCACAGGTATACCCACTAATGTTTAATAATATTCAGCTTAATCTCGCATCATCCTTGAACATGCTTGGGGTTTCAGTTACTCAGGACTTATCTTGGAAATATTATCTCTTGTAAAATCTGCTTCCAAGAGATTAGGTGTGCTAAGCTGACTCCATTCCTTCTTTACCCCTGCACAATTGTTGACTCTATACGGGGGTTTTATCCGCCCCTGTGAGGAGTACAACTCTCATGTGTGGGGAGGTTTCCCACATACAGCTCTGCTCAATAGGGTGGAGTCAAAGGCTTTTCGTCTCATTAACTCTCCTCCTCTTGCTGAATCCCTTCAACCTCTGTCTCTTCACCGCACTGTTGCATCTTTATCTCTTTTCTATTGCGACTTCAATGGTCACTGCTTCTCTGAACTGTCTGCATGCATTCCTCCACCTCTACGACGGGCGTGTAGCACCCGTCTAGCAGCAAACTCTTATCCCTTTTCTGTCCAACTCTAATGCAAGAGTTAACTGTTACTTCCAGTCCTTCATTTATGCAACAGGTCAACTCTGGAACTGTCTCCCTTTGTCTGTATTTCCTGCTTCCTATGATCTCCAGTTTTTCACACGCAATGTGTCCAGGCATGTCGAAATGATCGTATCTTGACTTTGGCTCTCTCTTGTATTTTGTTTTTCTCTTGGAAGGAACAATTTTGCGGGCTCGCGGCCTTTGGTTCCTTCTTCCTCACATTAAAAAAAATAAAAACATGTACAAGACCGTGACAAAAGTACGTTTTGATGGGAGGGAATAAATTACAGTGTGCACACTTTACAACAATACAGGAATTGCTTGGGTCATCAGAGTCACCAGATTCAAGGGGGAACAGGCTTGCGGGCGAAACTCATACCTTAATTCATACAAGGGTGACCACTGAATATAAAAGATTATAATAGTGATCAGGCTTAAATAACCACCAAAGATACCAGATGTGCTTGCTCAAAGAATCACATTCAGCTAATTCACGCTCGTGGCTACATAAATTTTAGAAGAAAATACAGCTTACATGTCTTGCACACTTGGTGAATGTCCGAGATTACTACTCTAGCTTAAAAGACAAAATATGAATGAGAATAACCAGACAGGAAGGCAGTGTCACAATGAGGACCGACATGCATGTGACACAGTGACACAAGAAAGAAGTGCTGGGCAATCCCACCGTCTTCCCATTATAAAAGCCAGATCACGCTCACAGTGCGGTCCTTCCACTCGCGGGCAGCAGGGCAAGAGTTGATCACCAGTCAGCCAGGGTCAGAGAGGGTGCTTGCCTGACGATTGGTCAGCTGTTTGAATCTGGGTCAGGATTGGGTAGGTGGACAATCGAGTCCACGTGGAGTTCATGATGTTCCCACGGCAAACCAGGTGCGGCTCCCACGTGGTCCGAGAACCGGCCAACGAAAAGGAGTGGGTTCACCTGACCCCAGGCAAACAGCGGATGACCACCTCTAGGCCGACCCAAGGCAATCAGGTCAACTCCCCTTGCAGTTTTGCGTGGGTCGCTTGTCATCTTCTCTCTTCTCTTCCTCATTCACGTGTTCACTCTCTTCCTCTTTCTCTTGTCCTTGTCACTCCGTGACACACTAAGCACAAATATTATTAGCATGGGCTGCAGAATATGCTGTAAAGAGATATTTACACACTAGCTCCAATGACTCGCTCTTACTTATGGGAAAAAAAAAAAAGATTCAGAAAATATCACACAGGCTAGAGATTTCCCTGCTACGGTACCAGTAATAGCGCTCACAGGCACGTATTCTCACCCTGAGCTAAGCATAATATTATCTGATGTTAGCTGGAAGAAACACCAAAGTTATTCGATCATGAAAAACACCTAGGGTAAGGCATCAAACGGTACCTCATAGTAAAAAAAGAGATAAAAATGCATTTCTGAAGTTAGCACACACACACACACACACACACACACACACAAAATGAGAGAGAGAGAGAGAGAGAGAGAGAGAGAGAGAGAGAGAGAGAGAGAGAGAGAGAGAGAGAGAGGCAAGCAGAAAATATTACATGTTTTCACAAATATAATCTCTATGTAAATCAGTACAAGTATCTGTTTCACACGACACGCGCACCGGGGAAAATTGTGTGTGCTCTTTGAGCGGACCGAAATTTGCATATCGCTGGCATCGACCAGTGCTTACTCACCGTGAACTGTTGTGCTGTTTGGCACCAACACACTCGGTACTGATGTGTCTGCAATATTAGCATTCTTCTTGAACTGCATTGTACGAAACGATATAATTTTGGGCAGCACTGATTATGCTCCAGTTGTTTTGGAGCATCACATCTGTAACTCCTTCACTAGAAGACTTGTCCTATAAGCTTAACGGAGTCGTTGGTCATCAGATTAGAAATACGCCATCATGCTGGTCATGAACGTTTTTCCTGCCCTATTATGTATCCATCAAAAAATTATGGCACAGAATGAATACGATGATGTCCTTCAGTATTAACATAGCACGTTCAATCCCCAGTGGTTCATCTATTGTCATCTGTAAATCTATACACTAAAATTACAAACAAGACATTGGCACAAACAAGTGAAATACGGCATTATTATGTAGCCAGCTATAAAACTAGCGATAAAACAATCGTTGAGCTTTTTCGAATGATCGTAGTCTGTCAAACTCTTTCGCGCCAAATATGAGCCGATAATATTTTGGGGGGTTGTGCAATTCTGACGTCATTGGTGAACCGAATTAGAAAAAAAAAAATTGTCTGGCAAAAATAATACACAGGCTAGACAAACACTAAGGCACACTCAGAAAGCGTCACATCCGCTCCCAATGGTCTGATTGAAGGGTTGAACATCTGAATTTGCACTGTGACCCTTACGTTCACTCGATTGTTAAAAAAAAAAAAAAATCGTACTTGACTGACATTCCCGACTATCAATTTTGGTCCTGACAGCATCGAATTAATGATTGACTTAATCTGGTCCTGTGACCTTAACCCATAACCTGTTGTTCTTAAAATCGAGTGAGTATTTTTCTTGCTTAAACCCTCAACTTAGATCCAATATGTATATAATAATGTTTTCGATATTCGAACGTTTGACCTTTCCCCATGGATGTTTATTAAATGTTTACATAGTAAGGTCACTTCATTCTTGCCTTACTCCCGACCTTGCCACTCACTTCGGTTTAAAATGGACTAGTACAGTTTAAGTATATCTTGCCAGCCGACCTCCATCATTAGTCTATTAGTTCCCCATACAATACGGTAGACGCCTTGGGCAAGATCGTAAAGCTTTTCACCAAGTTAGATCCATATCGGATCAAAACTAATCGCTTTCTTTTGTTCACACACACACACACACACACACACACACACACACACACACCAAAAAACATTATCCGTTCTCTTCTTCTCGTGAACAGGTGTATGTGAATATCTATCTATCCGTATGACAAGAACAAGCATTCAGAGTGCCACACCAGCGCCCTCTGTTTGGTCTAAGGACCGACTGTTTGTCTTTGCCATTGCCCTTGACCTTCGACTGATCTTCTTTCAAAACTGAATCTCTCAATCGTCCTCCGAACTTTAATCCTTCCATCAATCTGTACATATTAAAACTACTTGGGTTTACCTTGACTTGTGACCTTGAAACTTGACCTATTGTTCTCAAAAACAGTACGCCACTCTTTTAGCTGGTCGTCAGCCTTTTATCTTGGTTTTGTTCAAATCAGATCAAAGTTGTAAATTGTTGTGTTCATGCACAGAGACATGAGTCAAACTTAGGCCCTGCCATGGGACCTTGAACTTGACTCATTATTATAAGAACTAGATCGTGTCATTCTCGGCTTGCCCTCAATGTATCAAACTTGGTCAAAATCAGATAAAAATGTATCTATGTTAGCTTAGACAGATTCAAATTTTACCTAGCCCTGTTCCCTTGACCTTTGATCTATTGGGCAAAGAAATACTCAGCCCTTGGCTGGCTCTCAACCTTTCCATCTGGTTTGGTTATAATCGGATAGTATCTGTTTTAGTTATTTTATTTACACACACACACACACACACACACACACACACAACGTTCACATCACTCACACAACCACACACACACACACACACACACACACACACACACACACACACACACACTCTCACACTCCTACACTCTTACACCTACATTCTCTCTCTCTCTCTCTCTCTCTCTCTCTCTCTCTCTCTCTCTCTCACACACACACACACACACACACACACACACACACACACACACACGCACAGACACACACATACACACACACACACACACACACACACACACACACATACACACACACACACACACACACGCACGCACGCAAGCGCGCACACACACACACACACACACACACACACACACACATACAGACGCGCGCGCGAGGGGGGGGGGCGCCAAACAAAGCATAACACCTTCAGGTAAGTGAGCACTGGTGTAACAAGGTGCACTCGGAGATTGCAACCTTCACTCACTGTAACTGGTTTAATGGCTGAACGTTTGACTTTGCCCTGTGAATATGAGTTTCAATTAACTCTTCTCAAACTGGAATTGCTTCATTCTTGCTCGACCCTCAACCTCCCGTTGGAGCAAATAGGATCAAAAGTGTTTGAGTTCAGGTAGTGGGGTGTTCGTAGGGAACCTCAACTTGAGTAGGAAGAGGACAACGAGCACTGAAACGAAGAGCATCTTACTTTTTGACTTTTCGACGTTTAAAATTAAATCACCAGTGACATAAAAGGAATAATTAAAAACATGAAGTAAGACAAACCACTAGAAAAATATTTCATATAATTGTGTGAGAAAACACACACATGCTAAATATGCTTAAATAAAAATGGGAGGTGGGACTGAGAACTAAACCAGAGTTATGTTACTTAAGACATACTGCAGACGTAGTGTTGTTCAAAGGTGGGTTATGGGCCTTAGTATTCAATGATTCAAGCAATCCTAAGTTATTATTTGATGTACGAGATAATATTGTACAATATTCCATTTTAAGTATGTAATCACAAGATTCACAATGGTCTCTTACTGCTGAGTGAGTCTTCACTCTGTCCTGCTCGACTGACCCATAAGCTAGTCTGGCCTAACCTTGAGAGCACGGATTGTGCTACCAATATACTTGGCTTGGCAACCTGGGCAACTGGAACCATGGATGACAGACGAGTTTAAGCCAATCGAAACAGTGTTCTTATCATGAAAGACAGACCCAATTTCGAATGAATTATTTGGTGTAATGTAAAAGTCAGTACGGGGATAAAATTTAGCAAGACTTCGAATAAAATGGTCTTTCATCTGAATGGAAACATCATCCAAGTAGGGTAAACTAAGATAAAATATCTCCTTCCTGGCAGAAGGAATTGGCTGTTCAGGCAAGTAATAGTTGTTTAGAAAATTTCCTACCAGACTATGAAAAGGTTTTCACCATAACCATTATTTACAAAATATTTTCTCAGGAAGATACTCTCATCATGCAACAAAGAATATAGATGAGAGAAACAAGCCCTATGTAACAGGGTCTTAATAGCATTGATATTAACCCACCCAGTCCCGACCGATTTTCCACCACTGACTCCCCCCGATCCCGACCAATTTTGGAAAAAAAAAATTTTGGTTCAAACCACTGCTTTTGGTGAGAAACATCAAAAATTCATAGAGAAACCGCTCATCTGAGGTTTAAAATACTCGATACAGGTAGCAGTACCCCTTACCTTACTGGGTTTTCTATCAGGCTGGCTCCAAAGAAAACGAGTTTATGGGAGGGTAACTATTCCACACCACTCATAAACAGTATTTATTTATTTGTTACGAATTTATAAGTAGTATGAGAGTATATTGGTTTTCACACAGTAATATAGGCAATATAAGCATTGTTTCACTCATTAAACACATCAACATACCTGACCTTTTTTGGAGACATTACCTGATCATCACTTCTGACTGTTTCTTCCTCTAATGCTACGAAAACTTTGTCCTCCACATTGTCATCAATTGGGGAATCACTCTGGCCCTGAATTTCGTACCATGGCACAACATGTCTTTACTGGCCAGGTCACTGGTAACAGGTGAACTGCCGAGACAATGGCGTGCGGGGGGGGGGGAAGGTCATGCAGGGTAAGGCATTGTCCCTGCCTGGCATCTTGTGGAGGAAGGTGTCACGTGTACACGTACCAAAAATCACATGCAAAAATTGAAAATTGTGCAAATTAGGGACCTTGCAATTGATGCGCGTTTATATACGTCAACGGGACTGACAGTGACAAAATGTGTGGACATATATATGTCAACAGGATGCGGCGGGTTAAACAATTTCAGCAATTACCGGGAAAAAAAAACTGCCACCGAAACCTGAGAAACTAGGCTTGCAGAACGCAGAACACCAAAATGTACCATAATCTTTCTTAATTACAATATCTAGAAAGTGGGAGACAATGTTTGGACGTTGTCTCAGTCATGAGCTGTACTCGTATGTTATCATGATGAGTGTTAATATAGTGCAGGAAATTATAAGCATGACATATCACTAAATATGATCAATGTTTCATCAACATACTTTCGGTACATCCATGGTTTATTATTGTTTGGACAATCTCTAAGTCTTAAATGCTCATGGTGGCATAAAAAGATTTTGGCAAAAGTAGATCCAAGGGGTGATCCCATTCAACACCATTTACAAACAAATTAACAGTGTTTCTGTGGGATAGGTGAGCATATGGGTCAGTCAAGCAGGACAGACCAAAGTTCCCATCTCATTCAACAGTAAGAGACCATTATGAATCTTGTGATGTCATACTTAAAAAGGAGTATTTTAAAATATCATCTTGTATATCTAACAGTAACTTAATATTGCTTGAAACATTGTTTATTAACACCCATAACCCTTCTCTAAACAACACTACGTCTGGAGCACCTCTATGCTACGTAATTCTGTATTTGTCTCCATTCCCACATCCCCATTTTTTATTTTTCCTTTTCAGCATACTTAGCGTGTGTGTTTTTTCCCTTACACAATTTTGTGAATATTTGTTTTGTGTGTTTTGTCTTACTATTATTTATTATTCCTTTCACATAGCTGGTAATGGCATTTTAAAAGTCGAAACGTCTAAAATAAAGATGCTGTTTGGTTTTACGCTGTTTGGGTTTACATTTGCATGTGACCTTAACCTTTAACCTGTTATTCATAAAATCAAATAACCACACCACTTACTGATCTTCGACCGTTTCACCAAGTTTGGTCTAGCTCCAATCAAACCTGAGTTATCCCGTCGAACATTTAACCTTGTCTATGACCTTGACCTTTGGCTGACAGCTCTCAAATGTGAATAATTCTTTTATTATTAATGCTTGAGTACTGGTGTCTTGGCTCAGCCTCAATTGGCCTGTGTGTGTGTGTGTGTGTGTGTGTGTGTGTGTGTGTGTGTCAGAATGTAATCAGAGAACAAAATATGTTACCCATGCAAACTGAAGATAATCTGTACGAAAATTCCTTGAAGAAAAGAAATATGAGTAAAACTTGGCAATGTATACGTTACCATCGATATACTGTAATAATAATTGGTGATATTAAGTTTACCGAAGAATGAACTAATCATTTGTGGTGACTGACTTACAAACAGCTGATACAACTTTATTAAATATTCATATTAGATTATTTTGAGGTAAAAACAAGAGTACTCAGACAAATAATACCTAAACATGACACACAATTTATAATGTACCCATAACGACTGACTTCATACTGTAGGTGTGTGTGTGTGTGTGTGTGTGTGTGTGTGTGTGTAAACCCGTTTCCATAGTCCTGCTTCTGAGATGCTACACTGGGTAAGACTACGGGTGCATGGGTGGGTAAATGGGTTAATGGGTAGTGGCAAAATGGGTCCATGGAGAGCAGGTCTATGGACCTGAATAAATCACTGATGAGGAGATATCAATGAGGGAAAAAGACTGATGGGGAATAACTATGTCCCTGGGGAAAGTGGCCCAAGTTGGATCATAGTCCAGTGGGTCCATATTTGAAAACAGGGTCATTGGGATGTTAGGTGCAAGGGGAAATTAGATTCGTGGTGGAAAAATATGTCCAGTGAGAAAATAAGTTCATGGTGGAGACGAAATCATGGCGGGAAAGAGTTGCATAATGGAAAACAGGCCCAAGGGGAAAGCATGTCCATTGAGGGAGAAGAGAATAATGGAGATAAGTACACAGTAGGAAATAGGTACATGTAGGGAAAAGAGTTTCACTGGAGGAAATAGGTCCATAGATAATGATGCATCATGGGATAAAACAGTAAGAAAATAAGACGGTGAGGGAAGTAGGGCCATGGGGTAATATATACCCAAAGAATCAAAGGTCTATGGGTAAAACAGGTCCAGAGAAGAAATAAGTTCATGGAGAAAATTAGATTCTCCATGGAAAAAGATTAGTGGGGAAAGTAGTTCCAATGGGAAAATAGATTCTTGGAGGGAAGAACAGGTAAGATACAAAGGGTAAAGGAGAGGGCAGATGCCATGAGACATTTAGATGCGATGCTCATCTCAGGGTGCGTCCACACGTGCCCTCAAGCATAATGTTAACAACACGGCTGGCAACATGTTTGGGTACATGTATGCTGCAGTACTTGGACAGATGTATGCAAACATGTTTTAGCGCAGCTTTGAACACTGGCAGCAGAGGCAACGGGATAAGTGTGTCCATAGCGGCAGCTGAGACTTCATCATGATGTTGCCAACATGATCTGGACGCTGCTGTTCCCAACATGTTTGCAGCGTGTTCGTTATTGTGTTGCATACAAGTTGCCAGCACTTGTTCGAGCACACGTGTGCTCACATGGGTCTTTGAGTCTGTGGCTTTTTATTCACCCATTATCTGGGGATGCAAGGGCGCTGCATCATCCAGGTCATCACAGTTACCTCCCACAGGTGTTGACTTAGGTACTCACTTTACCTACTAACCCACAAAGGGTGGATGGACACCTGAGTTAAGTTATGCCAGTTGCCACATCAGAATTCGATCCATGGTGCTAACAGGCCGGCAGCTTTCCAGTCAGTGTTACTAACCACTCAGCCGCTGCAGCAGCATCCAGAGCCATGACGAAAACAGAGCAATGGGGAAAAGTGCTCCATGGTTCTAAATAAGTCCACGGGGGAAAGTAGATTAAATGCGAAAATAGATTTGTGTGGGAAAACAGGACCATGAGGTAAAAGAGATCAGTGTGGAATATTCGTATGTGAGGGACATCCATGTGGAAACTACGTTTTAAGGGGAAGTGAGTGGTAAAAGTGATAGTTCCATTGCTGAAATAGGCCCAGAGGGAAAAATAAATCATAAGGCAAAATAGGTCCATGGGAGAAATACCTCTGTTGGGGAAACCACTTTCCTGGGGGGGGGGGGAATAAGTGTCCTGGAAAGATGGATTCAATGGAGAAAACTGGTCCATGCAGAAAAAAAGTCGATAACATGAAAATACATCCCCTTTGAAAAAAGAAAAACAGGTAAATGGTGGATGACTCCTAGAGCTTTGGGCAGACTCAAGCTTATGTGCTAAAGGGAAAAATGTCTGGATTTATATCACATGGACGGGAATGCATGTATGCTTAGTAGATGGTTGATAAGTTAATACAGATTTCTGGGCCATATTCCATGCAGATATTTAAAGGCATGTTTGGTTCATAAAGAATAAGTTGCACAAGAGAGAGAGAGAGAGAGAGAGAGAGAGAGAGAGAGAGAGAGAGAGAGTGAGAGAGAGAGAGAGGGAGATTTGATTTGATAAATTTTATTGAGATAAACAGTATATACATAATACAAATTATCCCAAAAAGGTAAAGGTGCATAGGCAGCCTTTAACCTCATTTTAGTTTGACTAATACATATCATTTGCTATTATATACAATATACTTACAGTTATATTTTACAATAGATTATATAATACATTTTATGTTTTTACATTTTTTTCATTATTTCAAATACTTTATCATGTTCGAACATCCATATGACTTGGTTGGTCACATTATCCATAGTATCATTTCTATACTGATTCAGTGTATTACACTCTAATGCATAATGTTTTAAGGTGTATAATATAGGTTCATTGCAAAGGTTACATTAAGTATCGTAATCTGTACATGTGATACCTAGTTCCCAATAATATTTGTAGCCCAGTCATAATCTTGTACATAAAGAGTCTTCCCATTTACAACTAGTTATTCCGTATGTAAAGTGTATCTTACTGGCCATTTTTTTGTAAAGTTTCATGGTGACACTAGGTCTCATCATGTATTTATTTATTGTGCTATTATTTTCGTTTTCATTCTGACACTTTCTTAATTTTGTTTTAATTTGTTTAAGTGTTCTAATACATTCAATATCAATGTGGTAGCCTTCTTCGCCATTTCATCAACTCTTTCATTATGCATTATCCCCACATGTGATGGCAGCTACGAAAAGGTAACACTTTGTCCTCCCCGATTCAGTTCACATATGATATTCTTACACTCTGTGACAATACTTCCGAACAGGATTTCTGCTATTGAGGGAATCTAGTGTTCCCCTGCTATCACTAAAAAAGCACGCATCACATCCCCCCCCCCCTTAGTTCTTTTAGCCAACACAAGACCGCATGTAATTCTGCTTGTGTTGATGAAATATTATCACTCAGTCTGTAGCAATATTCAGTATCTATCCATATGTTTGTTACAGGATCATAATCCCTGATTATTATCCCACACCCCGCTCTGCCATTTTGCATGACAGAACCATCACAGTACACGTGACCTATCTTTTCATTGGTTGTTGTGCGTATTTGTTTTTCAAAGTTGCTTTTTAATTCCTTTGCATCGTACATATTCTTTTTCTTTGTTAATGTCAAAATATGTATATTTAATTCTTTTTCTTCCCATAAAGGAAGTGGTTTGGGTTTATCGTCATGCTTGCAGCAGCCAACTAAATCGTAGTTTTGTAATTTGCCTACCATCTGTCTTATATATATCCTCTTTTGCCTTGTCTCCGGAAGGTTCTAACATTATTTATGCAGTCTTCTATATCACGAAGTAGTTCATGACCCCCTGTATTTCTTATGTGTTTAATTACTGTTTTTATGTAAATTTCCTCTATACCGTGTCTGTTGGTTGGCAAATGTAATTTTTGCTTCATTGCATCTATCACTGCATTTTTGGGACAAATTAAAATTATTCTCATTGCTTCATTTTGTAATTTTTCAAGTTTTCCGAACCTTCCTTCATCAAAACAAAAGAGGACAGGGCTAGCATATTCAAAAATCTACCCAACAGTGCTAATATAAATAGATTTTAGGACATTAACACCGAAGCCGTTACTACCCCAGGCCAGTGATCTCAAAGGTTGCATTCGAGCTCTACTCTGTGTTGTGAAATAATTTATTTGCGTGTCTTCACTGTCTGTGGTGTAAACCACATACATGCCGAGATATTTATAACTTCTAACCCTCTCAATCGTTTTGTTATTAATGGTTAGTGTTTTGTTACCCATTGCCCGACATTGAAATATAGTCTTCTCTTCATTTATTACAAGACCCATCTTCCGGGATAACATTCCAAAACCATTTAATGTTTTTTACATACTCTCAAGGGATTTACCCTGCAGCATTATATCATCTGCATATATTATTGTGTTGACTCCATCAGCTAATTTTTGACCAGCAATTCGACTCATTAAGACACTGAATAACACTGGGCTTAATACCCCCCTTTGTGGTGTCCTTAAATCAAGACTCCTCTCCTCAGACAAGGTTCCCTGATAGAAAACTTGTGCCGGCCACCCATGTAAATAGTCTCCTATATAGTGAAGTGGTCTTCCCGACTCATCCATCCTAGACAACTCAGAGAGAATAATTTCACCATTGGCCCTATCAAATGCACCTCTGAGATCAATGAAAGTCCTACAGTAGTCAGAGTCACGAGATAAACATTTTATGACGGCATCGGTGGCACCTCTTCCTTTCTATCTATCTATCTATCTATTGCCAGACGCCTCAATCCCGTTTGGGGTGGCCTTTCATAAAACCATATATAATATTGCTTAATTTATCTCCCATAATGTAAATCATCCTTTCTATTATAATTCTTTCCATCATTTTACAAAAACATGATGTGAGTGACACAGGTCTGAAATTTCCCCCAGGTTTAGGAATAGGAATGACTATTGCCTTTCTCCATGCTCTAGGCAGGCGACCCTCGTTGTAGCTTTTATTAAACAGATATAGTAATGGTCCATCCTCAGTGCTTGCCAAACAGTTCAAAATGTCATAGGTTACCCCATCCTCCCCAGGTGCTGTGGATTTTCCATGTTTGATAGCTCTAAGTAATTCATCTTTAGTTATGTTTATGTCTGTAACGCTTCCTGTGTATAGTACTCTAACAATAGCCTCTTCGCTCTTGTTCCCACTCCTGTCCTGTACTGCAGCCTTGATATCCTCAGGGATGAGATCAGCCCTTGCCTCTCCTGTCCATTTATCCATTAGCTCCGCCGGAAAATTATTAGGATTTGGGTAGGCAATAGGTTTTACTAGTTTCCCCTGAACATTCCTTACTTCTTTCCAGATCTCACTAATATTTTTAGTATTGTTTATATTATTTATAAATTTCGTTCATTATTCTGCCCTTGCTTCCTTTCTAGCCTCCCCACAAACTCAGGATGCCTGAAGTAGCGTATTTTTCCGTCTTCGTCTCTCATTATTTTCCCATTCTGTATATGCAGCTTTGATCATCTTTGTCACGCCTCTTAGTATCTTATCGTAAGCGTACTTGTTCTTATTATTATGATTTTCGATACATATTGGTGCTTCTTTCTGTAGTCATCAGACTTTCAATCTCTTTAACCAGATCATTATAGAAATCACCAATGGAAGTTGGCCGATTACCATTCTATCATATTTTAATAGCAGAAATAAGATCGTGAGAGAGAGAGAGAGAGAGAGAGAGAGAGAGAGAGAGAGAGAGAGAGAGAGAGAGAGAGAGAATATATATATAGTAAGTACCAGTATACGGTTCTGGGGTGTAATTATGGGTGTGCCTGGTCGACGATGCTTAGCCTTAAATGATAGTACAAGGCTCAAGAGATTATAAGTTCATTTAATGGTATAATGTATACTTGAGTGAAACTAATTTTATTTCTTACTATGAAACGCTGTGGTAGATGCTCTGCAGTGGCACTATATACTTATACTTATGAGCCGCAAGACTGGCTCTGGGTAGCTAATGTGAAGAAGGGAAGTCAGACGGAAAATACGGTCGTGAGCTGTTTGTCGTCAGCACACAGTTGTGTTCGTTTACCTTTTAACAAGTTGCACTATATTGTGTTGCACACAACTCATCATTTTATTTATTATTATATTCCTTCTAATAATATTACTGACAAAAAGGTGAGTTGTCATTGCGTTTGATCAGTTTATTGTATTGTAAAGCAGATTCGGCATTATCATGAGGATTGGCAACACCACAACCCTGATCTGCCCGGTGCTCTATTCTCTTCGATGTCTCCTCTCTCTCTCTCTCTCTCTCTCTCTCTCTCCGATTCTCAATATCTGATGAGGTTCATTAGAGGGAGGCTGTGTTCTGACGCACAGCACTCTTCCATTTCAATGATTTTCCTGCATATTTTTAACTTTCCTTTTTGTTATCTTCCAACCTGCACTCTGTATACAAATGGTTTATTTATGCATTTCAGTATTTATGGTTAACTTTGAAATGCTCTGTAATTACTAGGCTATGTATAGATGTAGAGCTGATAAAATATTGCAATAAGTTATCGCATCAAATCGTCAAGTTTAGTACGGTATCACACCCTGTGACAGTAAGCACCAATAACCACAATACATTACTTGTACAGTTTCAAAAAAATGAGGGACTGGGGGAAAGAAGGGCGGAAAGACAGGGAAACTAAGAAAGGATAAGGGACGTGGAAGAGAGGGAATGACGTGATAATACGCCAGCGAAGCCCATGAGCGGAATATTTGACAGGGTTAATGGTGGTGGTGGCGGGTGATGTAGGAAGGCGAAGAGATGATAAATCTGTATGGACCACAGGATATATCTAACTACTGTATATACATATATCTATTGTGTATCTATCTATCTATATACATCTCTCTCTCTCTCTCTCTCTCTCTCTCTCTCTCTCTCTCTCTACGAGTACAAACACACACACACGCACACAGAGGGAGCAAAGAATCCATCTTGCAGCGAAGTCTCGCCCCTTTTCTTTCCAGCACCATAATGAAAGAGTTACCGTAACCGTTACTCCCAGTCCTACAACAGGTCAACTATGGAGCTGTCTCTCTCTGTCTGTATTTCTTTCTGCCAATGACGCCCAGTCATTTAAGAGCAATGTGTCCTGGCACCATGAAGGGAACGGATCTTGAATTTGGCTTTTTTTTTTTTTCTTTCTTTTTTTGAGGAAACAATATTGCGAGTACGAACCTTTGTTTCCTTCTATATGTATCTATATCTAAATCTATCTATGATTCTGTGAATATGTATATATATAATTGTATCAATATACGATACAGCATTTTTTTTTTTTTTCAGAACAGTTAGTTATTTGCTTTATAAATGGTTTGTTTTTCATATTTTCCATATTTTTATATTCAATTTATGAACCATTTAATGGTTGCACTGACACGATAGTGAGAGGCGTAATTATGACCCCCATTTTTCGCTGCTCCAATAATGCCATATTACAAAGCAATCATTTACCTAAACAATTATCGTACATAAATACTGTCACTGAAACATTCCAGTGGAAAGTAGATTTAGTAATGAATTTTGAGGAATTTGGTAGTGAGTCAGCATGAACTCGATCTTATGCTAATTCCACTGTTAAACACTCTCCCCCCATTTTCCAGAGTGCTGGATCCGCCCCTAACTGCATGCGTAAAGATAAAAGTACACATCAGCAATCTTGTACACAACTCGTCGAGGAAATTTATAGATGCAGCCCCGAGTCTAATATAAACTTACAATTTAACCCCACACTAATTATCAGTAGTTTTTTTGTGTGAAAGACAAGAGGTGTATAGGTGTAGAATAATCCCACGCTTTTGTTCTTCTTGAAATAAAGTAATAACGAATTAGAGTTTCACCAGAAAAGAAATCGCATGCTTTGTTGTGAACGCAGGTCCAGACTGTGACCTTTAAGTTGTAAATTATATCGTGACCGTGATACTGGGTGTTGCCAAAGCTTGAAGGAGATATGGTTGCCTGTATTATTCGCCTTTTCACGTCTGGGGATTCAAACTAATGAAACCATATTCTTAATCTGCCATTCCCTTTGGAGATTACTGGTTTGTGTAGCAAGACCTTACTAGGGTAGGTATCACAAACAGTGTTAAGGTAGGCTACTATTGATTGCAGCTGCTCACAAGTGCAGAGGAAGAGGTCTGCTAGGACTGGTAAATAAATTTTATCTGTACAATTCGCTCATGTATTTTATTCCTCCAAACACAAACAAATTATTTTTATCTTAAGAGAACCTCATAGAAGTGAATGAGTTAATGAAGGGCATTTCTAATGCCTTCAGTTCAAGGATTCTCAGTAACGCTGAATGAAATTATTCAAAGGCATCATCAACACAAAAGTCGCATACCTAGTGGCAGAGGAGGAGGGATATATAATAGACATTGGGGGACGTGTACTTAATTAAATGAAGGGAAGCGGATAGAAGACAGGCAGAACCTTTACTCAGGAGGTAATTAGAATGCCGAAAAACCGGTAAAGGCATTTGAAATAATCCTGTGAAAAGCTCCGTCTCTATTCTTCATCTTCAGACATTCACAGTTGGTGGTGTTTCCCTAAGCATGTGCGTTGCATATTTTACATGAAATAATAGAAAAAACAGTAGGAAAACGACAGCAAATCCCGATGAATGTTTTTTTGTGAAGTGTAGGTGGATGTGAATGCCGGGATTACTTAACGCTTCCGGACAGTACAAGTCATAGACGTAGTGTAGCTCTGATGAACTAATGAATCTTAGACTGTGGACGCTCTCATATTTACAGTACTTCCTCACTATACCTAAGTAACGCCATTTCGGTAAATGCCCTCAGAGAATATTTTGATTAGCCTGACCTGCTTACGTCATGCGAATATATTAAGTCTGAGAAGGATATCCTCGAACTAGTAATATTGAGCAAATATGCTTTTGCTTCATCATGTAAACACTCCTGATAAAAGTATCGGTTACACCTCTTACGTGAAACAATGTGACACCACGAACGAAAGATCTGATAACAGGCCCACGAGGAAATCCTCATATTGTATCTGTGCTTGTCTCTGGGGCAGGTTCACCTACCTGGATACTGAAATGAGACATTAACCAATTAGTGGCCAGAGTTCCTGTGAGGGGGGGACAGATACTAATCGTACCGCCCTCCGCCTATCGGCTCATAGTCGCGAAGCTCATAGGTCCCTACCCCAGGGTTCCCTTCTTTATTAAATTCTGAAAATGCCCAGTTCTGTCCATACTAATGGATGCTGGGCACCAATGGGTTTAGATACTGCTACAGGAATTCTGTTTGGAACTTCGTCAGAACCTTGTGCATCGGTGCTATAACATTGTAGTATTCTCATCTTATGAGTGGTAAAATCATGCTAAGTTCCATACTGAATTTCTGTAGTGGTATTTTACTGCCAAATAGTAACCATCAAATCTTTCGTTCGTTTTGTCACATCGTTTCGGGCAAGAGGTTCAGCGATATTTTTTCGGGGATGTGTACCTACTAACATCAGTCACATTTATATTGAGGACTGAGCTGGGCCTCAACACAGAGCTCACTGGGGGATTTACCTGCTTGTGAGCACGATGGTGGAACCTCACTTTGAATAGGGACCAGACTAAGAACGGGAGAACAACACGACTGTCTGATGAACAAAACTGTGTGTGTGTGTGTGTGTGTGTGTGTGTGTGTGTGTGTGTGTGTGTTACCTCCACCCTCTCCCAGATTCAAACAACTCTCAGTCTTCCTCCCCCCTCTCCAGCATCCCCTTCACATCTTGTTACCCCTAACAATTATTTAGAAAAAAAAAAAAAAAAAAAGTCTTATTCTCGCCACCTACACCCATTACTTCCACTCCCACCACATTTTCCTTTGCTCTTTTTCTAACCACCTCCTTCCACGCACCCTGTGTTGGTGTTATATTTAGGATAATGTTCTGCAGCTTCGGCCACTGGCCTGAAATTGCTGTGCTAACCATTGTATATTACCCCGTAAAGGTTTTGATGGAATTGGGATTAGGAACATTATTTTAGTTACGTGATAACATAGTACGGAAAAATGCAGACAGCCGTAACCAAATTAGTAAGTGACTGAAATAACATCAATCATAAGAAAAAAAAAAAAAAGCCTAAGAAAAATCAGAATGGATTGTTACTTTTCTGACTTTGCATAGGATGATGTCAAAGAAAATTTAACCTCTCCACAACGATAAAAGAAGCTATAATATGTTTTGGTCCCATCAGACGGTTTTTATCGGTTCAGAAAACAAATAAAACTGGAGGGGATTAGTAAAGCCGTCAGTGATAACTTCTTCCCCATCCCCCCCAAAAATGAACATTGCGTATGGTCGTAATTCTAAAATCCATAATAAAAGAGATTTGTTTCTTCTTATTCAGCATTTTTTAAATAATTTTCCTTTCGGATCGGAAGATACCAAGAAACTGAATCTAGTGAGAACTCAAAGCGACATCATCAGGGTTCCTTGTATGCAGATGTTAATACTCGTATAACTGATGAAATAGACCATTGTAGTGTGTCAGCAATCACAACTATTTTACTGGTGCTGGAGTCGAGGCCTCGGGTACACAGAAGTGTTCTAGGCACAGAATTCACCTGACATGCTTTAATCAACAGTTACGAACCAATTACCCAATACACAGAGCGATTAGGCAGTCATCCGACTACAGACATACGACATGGAGTTACGGCAGGGTGTGTGTATACTGTAGAAGAGATATGGCTGGAGTTTTTAATTACAACTAAGGGACGGCCAAGCTATTTTTTTTTTTCGAAGTGAAGCACGTGAGTAATGGGGTACTGCAACAAAACAATTCGTATCAGACATATTTTTAGATTGTGAGATGCTTGTAAGCGTAGCAGGTGCAGGAAAATGTGTACAGAACTGTGACTACTGCAGGGTGTCAAACCATGCCAGAATGTGACTGCAGGGGCTAATCATTCTTCACATACAGTATATAGTTCAATGACAAGTGCATGTGTTTAGCAGAATTACACCAAATAAAGAGGTAATATCAATTGTGGTTATTGTGGGGTAGTATGCTTAAGGAGTAGTACGAAAAAAAAAGGGGAGGGTGGCTGGATTATTCTAACTCTAGTCAGTATTATTTTCACCGCAGTATGGTCTCTTGATAATTTAGCAGGGCCAGTGGGTTTATCATTTTCCCTCTGACCTATGTTGTAACCTTTCAACCACAAGTGGAGTCCCGAGTATTTGTATTGTCTGTTTCCGGGTGGCAGTCGGTGGAATGTTGGGTTCATCATTTTCGCTCTGACCTCTGTTCTAACATTTCAACCACAAGTCGAGTCCCGAGTATTTGTATTGTCTGCTTCCGGGTGGCAGTGAGTGAACCGTTGTGTAATTTTTGCAGTTTGGTGGCACTGTTTGAATAACTGCACAGTTCATAAGTTCATGCGTGGTGTATGACACAATAGGACAGACTGTCTGGCATCTCCCACGACTCCCCTTGCTCCAATACTGATTCATTTTTTGCCACGCCTCCTAATCCTCCCACCGCACTTGCCAACTGATGAGGATGCTAATGTATACAGAAGTATACTATGGAGCCGCAGCCCCACCCCCACCCCAGGAGGACACCACAGTGGTCCAGGTAAACACGATGCAGTAACGGAGCGAGACGGGTCCAGGTACACCCTGGCCCTACGTCCCTCTTCCTCTCAACTCGCCCAACCACGACTTCGCAGTGATGGTCAACTACATCTCGGCTGGACCAGCCTTCGCCAGGATCAGGGTGGGACTGCTTCAGATACAGTCCCAGGCAGCACTGCAGTAACGGCTACTGTAGGTACCGGGGAAGGGAAGGCCACTGTACGCCCTTCAGCTGTTTCCCCCTGCAGCATCACGGCAACGGTCACTGTACATACCAGGGAAGGGACAGCCACTGTATGCCATTCTGCTGCAGCCACATCTGGAGCCCACCTCGGTGTGACGGCCACTGTACACACACCGACAGGCAAAGGCAGGAGAGGTGGAACTGCGACGATGGCCACTGTATGCGTCAGGGAGGGAACGGCCACTGTACATCTCTCATCCACCTCCTCCTCCTCCTGCGGGAGTAGCACCGCGGTAATGGCCACTGGACGTCCCTCAACTACTTCCCATTGGGCAGGCAGAACCGCGGCAACGGCCACTGTACACGCCGGGGAGGGAACAGCCAGTGTTCGTCCCTCTGCCTCTTCCTCCTTCGGAAGCAGCACCGTGGTAATGGCCACCGTACGTACCGGGCAAGGAACGGCCACTGTATGTCCTTCTGCTGCTATCCAAAGGGCCTGTGGAGCCGTGGCAATGGCCACTGTATGTGCTGGGGAAGGGATGGCCACTGTACTACCCTTGTCCACGGTCCCAAGGGTTCTCCCCGAGGAGAAGGTCCCTGGCACAGCCCATTCTGCACCCGGCGGCCGTGCTGGATGCCCTTCTGTCTCTCTCTCCAGGTGTGGTTCCCCAGAGGTGCTGCCGTTCCAGGAGTGGTGGCAAGGTCCATTAGCTGAAGGCGGGATCCACGCCCTTCAGTCTGCCACTGGACAACACCTGGTCCTGACGGACGCACCATGGACGAGGTGCCGCAGCCAGCCCAGATGGCGCCCCAGCCTAGAGGCGACCGCAGTCCCCGGCCTCCCAGGGACACCCCTTGGACCCTAGGCAGGACCGCCCTGGCCCCACTTACCGTTGGCCCTCCGCCCGGAGTAAGAAGTGGCAGGCCCAGCTCCTGACGCTGTTTGGCCCCAGCCCCGAGGGTCACCCACAAGGTCGAGGCCCTGACAAGAGAGGGCCTCCCTGCACCCCGGACCAGAAACACGACCGGGCTGTGACACCCCCAGTAGCAGTCCCATGCATACTGCAGGAGAGCTCAACTGTAAGGCTCCCTCTGACCTCCGGGTGCCACCTTGACTAAGCCCAGACACCGACAGCCCAGTGACGACACAGTGAGATCTCAGTGTTGTACCAAGACAAGAAAGTGACAGTGCCCATATATTCTAAAGATGGTGAGACAGGAACATCACTAGTGAAAGTGTCTCTAACATACCCAGAATATTGTGTCGATGCCTAAGTTCCCAGGACTAGAGTAATATGCAAGTGTCGTGGCGATACCTAAGTTCAACAGACCAGTATACTATATAAGGACTGAGGAAATAGGACTGTATGAACTGTGTCACCATCCCTCTGTACTATTCTCCTGTACAATAACTCGGGTGTTATCACAGTGTGGGTGTTATCACAGTGTATGTGTGATGTGATGTACCATTGTTAACTAGTCTGTCACTATACCCGTTCAACATCTGGTATACCATTGTATGCATATTGTAAGGGAAATTGGATTAAAGCAATGTATGTATTAAGGTGTCCTGCCAAGTTTTTATGCCCTGTTCCTTTGTAAGTGTTCTAGTTCTGGTCTCGAAAGAGGACCCCGCTCAGTCGCTGGTGACTTTATGATGAGAAGTCGCCCAAAAAACATCCAGCATAACAGTAGGCCTACACTGTGTAAGTAACATGGACCAGATTTAAGTCCTAGATAACTTTGCCAAGTTAGGAGTTTTAGTACTTTAACGGAAAATGTGACAATATTTGCTGTAATATATAAACTATAAAGTAAACTTCTAGGGTAATTATTAAGAAAAAAATATTACTTATCTCTTGATAATATCGCCGAACGTCTTCTAATTGAATCCGATTTTGTGTATCATTGTACTTTATATTTTTTATAACAAACACTCTTTAATCATATTATTGATATAGTTAATGTGTTTAACATGGTTTGAGAATAACGTTCTAACCGGTTTTTATTTCTTTCTAACCGGTTCAGGAACGTTATGTTTCGAGAAGGAGCGAAAAACGAAACGTTATTATACCGTTTCTGCTCGGAACGAACCATTTGAAAAATTATTTCGTTTTTAAGCCCTGGTTGATTTGTTTTGATCTGATTAATTTATTACGCCTGAAGGCAACAAACCTGTTACAGTGCCATGTGGCCATATGTGAGGTGAGTACAGGGGAATTCGTGCCACACAGGACACGCTGTCTAGCTAAAACAAATTAACACCCACCAAAGTGTGGATGACGCATGAGAATAACATCTAGGTTATCATCTTCCAACAAATGTTTACAAGCGTCCACTAATGTGAGTCCATGTGGTATTAAATCAGAGACAAGTGGACATTGCAGGCAATAATGGTCAAGGGTGTTGGCATTGGGTGCGTCACACAGCTTACAGGAGGAGAAATGAGGTGCGTTGCCCACCCCAGCCACCTGCCACACATGTTGGTAGCCCAGTCTGAGGCAGGCACACACCATGTTATGTCAACGAACCATAAGACCACTGCGACGATATCTATGGGGACGAGAGAGAAAGTGGTCATAATGTTGGATAGACACACTGTGAGCCCTCTCAGCATTTGTACGGTGGAGAATAGGGGAGTGGACTGCTCTGTGTATTATCTGCTTGTAGCAAATGGGGGAGGCATTAGTAGCATCCACAGTGGGCAGATCCAGTCCACAGGCAGTTCTAGCAATGAGGTCAGTAGTGTTGTTGGCTGTGAGACCAATAAGAGAAGGAATCCACAGAAAGTGCACCACCAGCGAATGATTGCGGGCAGTGCCCAATTGACGGAGTATCAGCATAAAGAGGTGTTGATATGCAGCCCTGGGAGAGGAGAGGGCATGGGGAGCCGGCTGTGAGTCACAGATGATCAAGTCGCTGTTGTTCATCCATATTAATAAAGTAACTGCATCCAGAAGTCCATGTAGTTCGCAATACATAGAGCTCGACGAGGTTGGCAGTCAATGGCTCAACCAGCCCCCTTGAGGTGGGTCCAGACTTTGGGAAAATACAGCACAGCCAACACTGCAATCCTCCTGCAGGGAGCCATCAGTGTAGATATGGTGGGCTGAAAGGAGGGAAGGTGACAACCTGGCTATGGTCTCCAAAGCTAGCTGTTTCTGAAGCTAAAGCAGGTCAGTCTTGGAGGCTGGAGTGTATGAGACAGCAGGCACAGGGGTCTGCCACGGTGGAATGCCATAGTCCACCTCCTCAGCAAACACTGGTACGTTGATGTTTAGCCGTCGGAAGTTTGAACAAACAGTATTAACTAGTGTGCGGCCACCACTGCGAAGCAGAGGCTTGGTGCAGTGGGATCAAGGGAAGTCCGAATGATGTGAGAGTAGTGGGGAGAAAGGTGAGGATAATGCAGACACTTAACGCTGACGTATGTAACCATGGAGTATTTTCTCTCAACAAGTGGTGGAAGATTGAGTTCAAGCTGCATGTTGACAATTCTGGTGGACCCAGGACATCCCAGGATGAGTCTCATTGCTGCGTTTTGGAATTTCTCAAGAGGTTTTGAGGCTGTTCTGGAAAGCTGACAAAGAGCTGGGAAGAGATAATCAACAACTGATCGAATAAACACTACTGTATGTATATGGTTCGTATTACAGGAATAGACACTCCGGCAGCATAACTGGTGAGCCACTAGAGAGGTTTTAGGCGCTGCTGTAGCCGGGCCAGCAGATCCTGAACAATTGGATGCATGCGTTGTCTTGCAGGAATGGAGGGAGAAATCCGTACCGGCGCCCCCAGATAAAGGTACTACATGCACAGAGGAATAACACAATCCCCAGCAGAGAAGACAGGCAGTGTTCTTGCTGGATGAGAAGTGAAGATTCTACTCTTTTCTGGAGAGATAATGAGTCCACATTTGGAAGCCGACTTGTGAAACAAGGAAATGTTGCAGATCTGTTGGGGAATTTGAGTGAATGCACGTCATCAGCATAGCAAGTAATTGTGGTTCCAGGATGTAAGGAAGGAGGGTGAGTAGACGATGTATTGGGATATTAAACAAAAAAGGACTAAGGACACCACCTTGTGGAGTACCATGCTCGAAATCCTTAGCAGTGCTGTATGCACCCTTAAAAAGGACACGAGAGGATCTATTAGTCAGGTAACCACGTATCCATTGCAGCAGGTTTCCCTTGACTCCAAATTCCACTAGCTGGTCGAGGATGATGTCTCTGTTGGTGACATCAGATGCACTCTTTAAATCAATGAAGGCCTCTACACTGGTGGGGGGTAGGAGGGTGTTTAGCTCCATGAGACAGTGATGTGTCCCTCGCTGTGGTAAAAACCTGTACAGTCGAGGAGAAAGCTTGTCCTGCAGCCTAAACAAGAGTCTTGTGAGGAGGATGAGTTCTAGTACTTTACTGAAGCAGGAGGTGAGGGAAACAGGTCGGAATTTATCAGTGCCAGGTTTAGGAATAGGCACGATTGTACTGCGGTCCAGGCTTGTGGTACGTATCACAGACGGACGCAAAGGTTGAATAGCTGGAGAAGGGGATTACCAGGAACTTCAGGAGGACACAGAGGACAGAAAAAGTGATGCCATCATCGCCTGGAGCCGTTACCCTACCCCTGGCGAGGGCTCGTCGCAATTTATCGTCAGTTATAGCCACACCATCCTCATCGTCTGTCCTCAGTAAAGCAGTGGTGAGATGAAGTGCTCGAAAGTTTTTCTGGGTGGAGAGCGCATCCTGTATGTGTGTAGGAAGGGTGCAAGCTCGACTATGCAGACCAGGCATCTACAAGATCCTGTGCATACTGTGCTGGACTGTGATAGAGGACAGTAGGGGGTCTCTTCTTAACAACTTTGTTGATAAGGCAAGACATGTAACCAACAGTCGTTTGATGGTTGATGCTCTCGGTAAGTTTATGTCACGAATCAGTATAAACTCAGTGCTGGAGAGCAACTAGATCATCCCTTGACAATTGATACCGATGGAGACTCTCGGGGGAAGGTCGTCTTTGAAAGGCAAGACCATCTTCCACTGCCTTCCTCTCTGTCTGAGTGATACGATTACCCAGAGTTCAGGTGTGGGCATCATGATGGCACGTAATGTGTGGCCTGCTGACATAATGGGTGTAGAAGTCATGCATGGAGCTGACAAGTGATGAATACAACTTTTTGGGACATTGAAGGTCGAACGTGGGAAGAAGGTTGGTCATATAGGAGATGTATGTAGGGCAGTACTTGGGTGGGATTGCAATGTGAGTGTGTCTGTGTTCAGAAGGTGTAGCAGGAAGGGAATAATGAAGGCTGAAAGCATTGTGATCAGAGAAGAGAGCAGGGATAGATGAACACCTGACCCGGGACGCCACGAGGCCGGATGTAAGGACATGATCTAGTGTGCCTCCTCGAGACTGTGTGGCTCCACCAGTGTCCCAGCGGGCGAGCTGATTACAACGAATATACTCAAGAAGTTTAGTCTCGTTATGGTTAACAGTGGCAGGAGGGTCCCCTAAAACAGGGTGTCGGGCATTATAATCCCCCATGTATAGCATGCCAAGGATGGTGGGAGCTGGGAGAGCAGCTGTATTCAACCTGCCTGGCGCAGAGTACACGTTGCACAACCGAATTGTGCCACTTCCAGTGGTGACCTCAAGAAGCTGGAAGGTTGTCTCATTGTCTACAAAGCTTTGGAGGAAACAGTACTGGATGCAGGAGTGGACATACATGAGAAGTCCATTCCTAACTCGATGGACGTAAGAAACATAACCACTGTGAGTGGGTGCCTCTACCCCAAGTAGCACACGACCAACAAAGGATTCCTGAATGAAAATAATATCCGGGTGGCGACTGTATACATATCCTTTGAGTGCAGTAAGTTTAGACCAGTTAGTAACACCACAGGCATTCCAAGAGATGACGTGCTGTTGTGCCATGTTACCAAACTTTGCCATGACGTTTGCGAAGGCCAGATGAGGAAGTGGTAGTGGCATGAGAAGTGCTACATGGCGTGCCACGAGGGGAAAACTTCCTGGGGGGAGCATTCAGTCATCCAATGGGAGTGAAAATGGAGTTCAGCTTTTCTGTAAGGGTGGTGACAGTCGTAATGATGACATGTTGTCATTCAACCAGTGAATTTAATGTTGACTCAAGTGTGGCTTGCTTGCTAACCAAGCCATCAATGCGGGCTTCTATTGCATTGAAACGTGCCGTAAGTGAGCTAAATCATTAAATCAGGCTTTACTGATCTTCCAGAAGACCCGCCGACATGTCGTAAAAATACACCGGCTAATACCAATACACCAGTCCTGTATGAGACAGCCCTAGCATGTATTCAATATGGACGGTGGGTGTTAGCGCCGAAGTGGTGACATGTAGAGGTGTATGGTATGTAGGAGGACTGCTGGGCCATGATAGCAGGCTGTGAAGCCTATGCCCAGAGTCGGACACATAAAAAAAAAAAAAAAAAATCTCTGAGTCCTGAGAGTGGCAACAGCATCGCAAAGTTCAGTGATTTCAGCTGAATCCAAACCGACAATGGAGGCAGGGGGAGCAGTAGCGCAGAGTGGTGGTGGTGGTGACGCTAGTGGAGCTCCGCTCTTGGCAACGGGAGCAGGGTTAGCCCAGCGTCTAGTGCAGCCATGCCAAGTGTTAACTCCTTCTTGATGACATCGGGGACATTTCCAGTGCAAGGTATCTGGAGGTGTCTGGTTGGGCTGCATCAAGGCTGTATCAGAAGCAGGTGGAGGGGGTCGGTGAGGACACATCCAAGACACGTGTTGACCAGAGCACCATGCACTGTTCTGGTGCAGAGCAATACCGGGAGAAGCAACCAATGCCCCAGCATCGAAAGCACCATGGTTGCTCGTCCTTCATCTTGTGAAACTCACAAAATGGGAGGCAGGGAAGGAAGCTGAAGGTGACAATTGGTCGTGGCAGGTGAGGAAGGCTCCAGGTGACTATGGTGGTACTACTCTAAACTGGCGGCTAGGGTGGAGCACCAACCTCTGTACAGTTTTGCTATGTTTCCCAAACTCGCGATGTGAAAGTGGTGTTATGTATGTAAAAGGCATCACAAATAAGATAAACACATATGAATACCATGTTAATGTATACTATTATGTTATATGAAAGAACATTAAACTTATTATGCATGAAATATTTATACGGCAATACAGAAGCGTGGCATAAATATTTTACGGCATTGCAAAAAAAAAACTGTAGTCACTTTTATTGGTTTGTACTGTAGTTCTGGGGTGGGTAATAATGTCACAATTATGATTATAAAATAATGTGCGGGAATATAAGTAAAAATATGCCAATTTCTTAGTTTAAAAAAATAATACATTAAACCCTCGTGAGCAGCAACACTCACAGACCCAGTCTGACCCTGCAAGAGCTTCCACGTGTCACTTTCCTTTGTGTCCTTGACTCAGGATGGCAGCTAAGCTAGCCCACTCCTCGCATCTACTTAGTCAAGCTAAATATAATGTACAATATAATGTAAAAGAAAATAACCAAAATGTATCCTAAAATACCATAGATGAAAGAAAGAGAGAGAGAGAGAGAGAGAGAGAGAGAGAGAGAGAGAGAGAGAGAGAGAGAGGGGGAAGGCAGGCCAGGGGCAGTGTTGAGTGCATTGTCAAGCTGAGGGAGAGATATTGGAAGGGAGGGAATGAAGGAGGGAGAGAATGAATGAATGAAAACAAATGATGGCCCCAACAGCGAGGTCATCTGGCGCCATATGTAAAACAATAATATTTTTAAATATAATTAGGCATAATAACAAAATAAGAAATGAAAGCACAAGTTTATAAGTCACTCATAAAAGAAACAAAATTCCCCAGGGTGATGCATATCTCCCCCCAGGAGAGAGAGAGAGAGAGAGAGAGAGAGAGAGAGAGAGAGAGAGAGAGAGAGAGAGAGAGAGGCATTGCGGGTATGGAAAACTTGGCATCACTGTACAGAGGTTGGCGCCCGACCCTAGCCGCCAGTTTAGAGTAGTACCACCATATCAGCCGGTTGATAGAAGTGCCATTCTGGTGGAAACGTCGGGCTGAGTAGATGCCTGGCAGCTCCTTGGCCAAGTTGGGATCAGTGCAGACAGGATAACGTGTAAGGAGGTAAGTAGGAAACTTGCGGGGCCCTAAGGTGAGTCTTGAATTTCCAAAGAAAGGGATAGGAACTCTCCTTTAGTTACACTATCTACGATGTCCCTGCGATGTCTGGAGATGTAGACAAAACAGGAAGTGATTGCAGACATCTTGACCTCCGCTTGGGTGCGGTCAAAGTGATAAGCACGGTTGACCTCAGACAACCATCGAAGTTTGATGTTCACAGTTGGGTTGTCTTTGAATAAAAGCATGATGTAGTCAGCCCTGGGCACAAACGCCGGAGATGTAGAGGCAGGAAGCCATGGCGAAACTTGGGGGGATTGAACAAGCTGCAGGGGGCAAGGAGTGTTTGATCCAAAGGCGGTTTCCCTCTGCAAAGGACCAGAAGTCTCTTGCTGCTTGGAGGATTTGGCAGCAGGGGATGAAGGCTAACTGTTGCTGTCCGAAGTGTTATGTACGGGGCGCTTGGCAGAGGAAGATGCCTGGCCAACGAGGTGAGATACGACAGGTACAGATAGTGCTGGTTCCATAGCTACTTCCCCAGCTAGCGAGACATCGCAACTACTTTGTGGTATCTGTGGCCAGTCACTCCGAGTCATCTCATCCTTGTCACTCAGTGCCAGGTCAGTTCAAGGTCCTCGAGGGTGGCAGGGCCCAAGTACTCCATGTTGCACACCTAGGCAGGTAGCAGGGTGAGTGGGGCGTCAGATTCACCAGCACGTCAGAACAGACCAATGGTAGCAGGGGAAGTCCATGACGTCACACAGGTCGTAATGCGCATGCGCAGAAATGAGAAAACCCAACCAGGGGGGCCCCGTCTGCCATACTGAATTTTCCCCCAAGACTACAGGCTAAGTCCAAACACCCAAAAAACACAACCAACGGTGACATAAGCACTAGACCTTTATGTTGCTCCCTGCAATGACAGAAGGGTGTTTGGAAGGCAAGGACCAGCGGAAAAACCAGGAATATGAGCCGCACACAGCCATGATTTGTCCATGTCCGGCCCTCTGGTGACGCTCCAGCAGGAAAGGCCAAGCCCTGGTTGTCATATTAGGTTAGGTTAATGGGGACAAACGATCAGTGATGGATTGACACTGAAACTGAGTCAACCAAAATGTCTGACATGGTGGGCGGCGTGTAAAGCTATTGGATTTATGGATGATATATTCGAAAACATTGAATTTCCGCAACTTTATAAAGTTATCACAATGATTTATAGTTACATTATAGATTTCTTAGAAAAATTAAATACAGTTGCAGATTTTATGCATGGGGACTCTCCTGCAGTTTCACCTTAATTTTTCTTTGGTAACTTTCTTGATATCAGTAAATCTTGCAAGGCACACATTAGGGTCATGCCTATTAGCCTATACACTACTCCCAAAGCGATCACACGTTCTGTAATAGTAAATCAGGCACATTTCCTTGCCACAACAGTGGTGGGGTTACATTGTAGGTTATTTGTTGTTTTCATTATCTTCCAAAGAGAGGAATCTTTTAATTTCGAGTGAAATTTGGTTTTTGTTGCTTTGTGAGAGGCTCAAAATCAATGTTATTGTTGTCAGGACAGCTTGGTTTGTTTACATTTTCGATGGTTGGTTGAAAGCTGAAAGAGGTTTGAGAGCTCGTTTCTCACTGGTCTGCTGGTGATGCGAATTACCAGAGGAGTTACCAGAGGGCTTGCCTTACCAGAGGCTTCGTAAATATGATGGTACCCGGGTCTGGTAAGGATATGACACCTTCCTCTGGCAAATCCTAAGGTACAAGTGGTCTGGTATCTCCTTCGTGAATTTCGCCTCTGGGATTTTCTTTCCAGTGTTGTCACATTTAGCATCTCGTTTAGAAGCCATATTTATTATTTGTGAAGAACAAATATCTCTTCGACCTACTGCATGGCATCTCTACTTTTGCTACTGCCACATCCTGCACATTTTGGTCATTTCATTCATCAATAACTTTTCAGCAAAGTGTGTCAGTTATTTTCCTGTTCTAAAACCAAACTGTCTTTCTGCTATCATATTGTATTTTCCCACACAGCTTACCCAAATTTTTCTTATTAGCTTTTTTAGTACCTTGCTTACAACAGTGGTCAGGGATGCTGGTCTATAGTTGAGTGAATGCTGTCTATTTCCTTTTTTGAATAGGGGACCAGTGTTTGCTTTCTTCCAAAAATCTGGTAGTTTACCTTGACTTAAGGATGCCTTGAATATTAAATGTGTTGTTCTGCTTAACTCATCTGCACATTCATGTAGCACCCAACCTGAAATTTCGTCAGGACCATTTGCTTTGTCTAATACTCAACTCTTCCTGTACCGGTACCTCTTGTTCTGATAATCGTATATCTGGTAGTATGTGTAAGCAAGCATGTTCATTATTATTTCACTCAAAATTATTTTCTTGTGTAAAAACCTGATTGGAAATTTTTGTGAAGAACTTTGCAAATATCTTTTTCTTGGATATAGGTTATCCCCTCATTCATGATGGACTGTAAATTATCTTTAACTTTGGTTTTGCTTTGGATGTAGCTGTAAATAAGCTTCAGTTGATTACTACTTCTATTTAAAATGTCCTCCTCAAACTGTCTTTGAGCTTCTCACCTTATCCTTGTATAATAATTTCTTGCCTGTTTATAGTTGTTATATGCCTTCTCACGATTGTGTCCTCTGTATCTACTCCACAGCAAGTCTCTTGTCTCTTGATATTTTACATCCTGTGTTAAACCACTTCATTATCCTTATTTCTGTTTCTTTGTGCTGACGGATATAATTTTGGACTCGTGTTTCATCTGATTTACAGAATTTTCTATATATAACATATCTTGTCCTCTAGGCTCGTCTTCCCAATCAATTTCTATGAAGTACTTTTTAGGTGTGTGGTAGGTGGTGGCGACCATCATCCACTCACTTGATATAGTGCTGTCTACTTCTTTCTTAGCCTTTGTCATTCTTTTTCTGTGCCTGCCCTTGTCTCTTCCAATTTCTTCCATCTTTCCTGTCACTTCTTATTGCATTTCTTTCCTATACAGGTGGCTTTACATTGAGTGACAAGCCAAATGGTTTCCTGTAAGCCAAGAAACCATTTACAACGCTGGGTGGTAACCATATAACCAAACCATACGTGCTTCCTACATGTCAACAGGTGGGTTGGCGGAGGGTTAGTGCCCCTCCCTGTAAAATAAATAACACAAGTCAAATGGCCACCCCTTACTGGATTATGGCGTTTGGTAATAGATATATAGATAGACAGACTTTTTTAGGTCATTGTAGTTGTTCTTATTGTAGTTTAAGCTTTTATTTTTTTTTAACTTTCTTTACTGCTAACTATATCCTATGCAGTCCTTAAGTTTAAATTTACTACTACATGGTCGCTTTTGCCAAATGGAGGTGATACATTATGTTGTTGATATCATTATTTGCACAGTAAATACAGTACCGGTATAAGATCTAGTAATGATGGTTCATCAAGTCACCTTTTTCTGGTGTTTTCCTTTAGATGTTCTGTTAAGAAAAACTCCTGTACAAGATCTCGGAGCTTTTGATCCCAAAAGCTGTCATAGCTTCTTACATCTATAGTATTCCAATTTATATAAGTACTGACATCTCAGTGAATATAAATCTTTCAGATTTCTCTTCCATTCTGCGTAGTAGGGCTCGTAAACTCTGAATTGTACTTTCTGCCAGGTCTTCATATTTGCCTCTTTCCCGGGTGTTTGTTTTGGATAGCATATATAAATTTGTCACAAGAATTTTCCCTTCAGATGTGTCAGTCTCTAATGCCATCAGTTCTACTTGTGACAGTATATTTAGTTGTATCTCTCCGACTTGTAGATTTGTCTTTGTTAATACCAGAACTCCTCCTTTTTTCAAAGTTCTATCTCTTCTCCATATATTGTAATCCTCAAAGCTTAGGGTGTCGTTTGATATCCTTGGGATTAATTTTGTTTCACTTAGGCAAGTTCTATGAGGTTCCATTTCTTTGGTATACTGTAGTCTTTTATCTCTAATGAGTTTGATACCATTCCATCTACATTTGAGTACATCAGCTTAACCATGTTGTTTACATATTTGACATTTGAGTCTACTGCCTTCCTTTTTCTTAGTCCCTGTTGTTTATGTACCATTTTCTTACTTGTAATCCCACTACTTTGTGAAAAAAAAAAAAAAAAAAAAAAGTGCTTCTCATCCTCTGACCCTCGGTCATTTTTTGTTTTTGCTTCTTCACTCTTTTCCTTTGGTGATCCTCATTCCTTCTGAGTTAGGCATCTTTTTATCCATACTTTATTTAAAATTCCTCTTTTTCCATTTCTTCATATTTCCTCTAAAGTGTTCACACTTTGGAAGGTTACTTTCTCAAGCCATGACTTATTTCTCTCATATTTCCCTAGCCTTTTGTATTCCTCTATATCTTTATCACAGGTATCCTCTTATACTTCCTTCAATATGTTCAATATAATTACCATCTCCTTTTTGTCTCTCAAGATTCTGTGTATTCTCTCTCTCTCTCTCTCTCTCTCTCTCTCTCTCTCTCTCTCTCTCTCTCTCTCTCTCTCTCTCTCTCTCTTCATTTCAGCCAGTGATTACTACAGATTTGTTGATACCTGTTGATTCTTTGATCAGTTTAGGGTTATTTTTAAAGGTTTCTTTCACTTCCTTTCTATTGCTTTTTTATTCGACTTTTGTTTCTAAATCTTTCCTTACTCTCACCATTTCAGCATATGTAGTTTGTACTGTACTTCATTTTTGCAGTTTCTCATAATCTCGTTCAACTGGGTTATCTTCTCTTCAATATCACAGCTTTGGTCTATCAGACTGTTTTCTTGCCTATTTGTCACTGTATCGTTTTTGAACTCCTCCATAATACTCTCATGGTTGACAACTGTACTCGCCATTTCACAAGTCTTCTTTCTAAATGAAACTACCTCAACTGACAGCTCATCTATTGTTGTGCCTTTTAAAATTCCTTTACTAATTTTTCATTTTCTTTCTTCTGCATGTGCAGCTCCCTAATTACATCCATTTCCCATTTAAAAGTTTCTTCCAGTTTATTCACATTCTCTAATATTATATTATATGTTTCCATTTCAACCAGTTCTGGGTCAAAATCATCATCCTGGTTTCTACCTTTATCCTTTCTCTTAACAGTCCTTCAGTATTCACTTTACTAAAGACTGCTCATCTTGCAGCAAGATATTTCATACTCAGATTGATAACTTTTACTTACAAATTTGCATCTCCCTGCTACCCGCCTGGTGATAATGACGACACCCAGCTGATGTTTACGTTGTATCAGCGGATTCCTTTTAATGCACTGACTTGGATGTATTCTGTTATTTGGACTACACTTTTTTTGCCTATACTTTCTCTACTATATTAAAAAATCACTTAAATTAGCCTAGTACAGAGCTTGACTCATATAAAGATACTATTAGGTGTGGCCAGTAGTGGCCAACAGTGGCCAGTGCAGAGAGTAGTGACCTGCGTCCTCTCTCTCCCCTCTCGCCAGTGTGTGCGTGTGTGTGTGTGTGTGTGTGGTCTTACCTAATTGTTCTTACTTAATTGTATCTTTTCAGGAATGAGTCAATCTCGTAATGGCCCGTGCATTAAACTATTCTTATCATACAATCCTTAAATTTATGAATAGTTTTGCCACACACTATTTCATTCGGTGGTGCATCCACTGATCAATTACCCTATTTGGGAAACAATCTCCTTACGTCTTTATCGCTTCTCTCTATATGTAGTTTTTTGCAGTGTCCTCTTGCTGATGCTTCCCCATAGGTTATATATTTCATTTATGTCTATTTTCTCTTTCCCTGAAATGCATTTATATAGCATAATCATGTCTTCTCTTTTCCTCCTCTCCTGTAGTGTTGGTAGATTCAAATATTCTAGTCTTTCTTCGTAGTTTAGATCCCTTAAGCTTGGTACCCATATTGTAGCTGCCCGTTATACTTTTCAATCTTATCTATGCGTTTTTTTGAGATGAGGATTCCGGACTACCGATGCATACTCTAGGGTTGGTCTGATGAATTTTATCTTTCTCAGCATGTCTTCATTTACGTGAATGGTATTCTCATATTAGCAAGCAATGTATACATGTTAAGTACTTTCTCACTGATGTGAACAACTGGAGATAGTCTGTTATTGATAATCATTCCTAGGTCCTTCTCCCTTGCTGATATGTGTAGGGTATATCTTCCTAAATTATCATCCCAATCTGGTCTTTTCTCAGTTTTACCAAACTTAATTATATGACACTTGTCCACATTAAATTCCATTTGCAATTTATTGCTCAGTTCATCAAGCTTATTTCATTCTTCTTGTAGCTCTTTGCAAGAATTCTTGCAAGGACAAAAGCAACAGCTGTGTGGGGTAAAGAAGGCAGAGAGTCGTCTTAGCACATTCAATCTCATGGAAGCAGATTTTGTGAGGGAAGATTTTTGGTCTTCCCGTGACAAATCTAAGGAGAAAGAAACCCCAAGGATATTAAAAGAAAACGAAGGCTCCAGCTGTATCTTGTGGCATAATGATACTTTTGCTTATGAAATTTGACGGGTCGACAGATGTAGGAACAGAGTTTTTGATGTATTATAATCACCAACGCTTCTTTTACCCAGTCAAAAATATCAGCCAAGTGAAGTATTTGGGGGAGGTGGTGGCTCAATCGGTAGAGAGTTGGCCTGCTGTCCTAACGGACCCGGGTTCAAATCCCGCTGGTGCAGGGAACAGTTTAAGGATCTGAATTTCATAAAATCAGACTTTACTGATCTACCAGAAGACCCGCCGACATGTCATAAAAAAACTCCCACTAATACCAATACACCAGTCCTGTATGAGACAGCCCTAGCATGTATTCAGTATGGAAGGTGGGTGTTAGCGCCGAAGTGGTGACATGTAGAGGTGTGCGGTACGTAGGAGGACTACTGGGCCTTGAAAGCAGGCTGTGAAGCCTATGCCCAGAGTCGGTCACAAAAAAAAAAAAAAAAAAAAAAATTTAGTTTGCCATAGCCTCATCCCGTGAAAGTTGAAGTAGCTGCTGTGGTGGACGCTGAGAAAAGCGGGTGGAGAAACTAAGGATGCAGTCAATATCGTATGAGTGGATCGGGTTAAATGTTCTGTTCAGAAGATCATTAATGAATAGAAGAGGTGACGGACTAGAGCCCCAATAAACACCACTATTGATATCTCCAGAAGAGGAACAGTGGCCACCTACAACAGCAGCTACAGAACCACTGAAAAGGAAACTCGTCATGAAGGCACATACAGAGGGGGAGTAACCCTACGTGAACAGTTGTGAAATTCAAGATATATGCCACACATTGTTGAAAGTATTTAGGATGTCAAGTGCAATGGTACAACTTTCCCTCAAAACCATTGGAATTTTCCAGATGGAACCTAAACTGGCGTTCAAAAAGAAAGTTATGAATGGGAAAAGTGTCTTAACCCATCACGTCCCGAGCTATTTCACACCTCCGACACCCCCCAATCCTGAGGTATTTTCGGAAATTTTTTTTTTTGGCTAAAACCTCCGCTTTTGGTGAGAAACATCGAAATTTCATACAGAAATTGCTCACCTGAGGTTTAAAATACTCGATCCAGGTAGCAGTATCTTCTTACCTGACTGAGTTTTCTAACAGGCTGGCACCAAAGAGAACGAGTTCTATGGGAGGGTAACTATTTCACACCACTCATAAACGGTATTTATTTTTTTACTTGGTACGAAGTTATATGTAGTACGAGAGTATATTGGTTTTCAAACAGTAATATAGGCATTATAAGCATTGTTTCACTCACTAACTCATCACCATAACAGACCTTCTTTTGCCACATTACCTGATCATCATTTCTGACTGTTTCTTACTCTAATGCTATGTAAACTTTGTCCTCCACATTGTCATCGATTGGGGAATCACTCTGGTCCTGAATGTCTTTATTGGCCAGGTCACTGGTAACAGGTGAATTGCCGAGATAATGGCGTGCAGGGGGGGGGGAAGGTTATGCGGTGTAACGCATTGTCCCTGCTTGGCATCTTGTAGAGGAATAGAGGAAGGTGTCCCATGTATACGTACAAAAAATCACGCGCGGAAATTGAAAATTGTGCAAATTAGGGACCTTGCAATTGCACGACGCACCAGTACGTCACTGGGACTGGCAAATGCAAAATGTTGCAACGTACCCATACGTCGACGGGACGGGGCGGGTTAAAGTAAATTCGAAAACTTTAGAAATACAGGATATTAAAGCAACTGGATGATACAGGGCTGGAAAAGGACACCTTTTTTCATGAAGGACTGAATGAAAGCAAACATCCGGCAAGAAACACAGATACAAGTCGACAGATATAGGTGAGAGTTTACAAGGCAAAGGTGATAACACAGAGACAGTTTTTGAGAACAACAGGATGAGTCCCATGTGGACCTAATGCCCTGTTAGTGCTGAGGCAAGCGAAGGAAGAAAATACTGCACTTGAAAAAGTTTAAATATCTATCATGAGCATGTCAGAAGGGCGGAGAAGATACAGAAAAAAGCACCGGAATCGTTCAAAGTGGAGCTGGAGAAAGTTGGTGGAAGAGTTCTGTTTTTCAGCAGAATGAAGAGCTACAGGGCTATCATAACGGAAAAATTAGGAAGAAGGGTGAAGTAAAGTTGTTAGAAAGGATTTTGTTAAGATGCCAGAAGGAGCGGGATATATTGTAAATAAGAAAGATCAAAACATATAGTATTGTTGGAATTATTCGTAGTTTGGCCGAGAACAGGCTTATCCGCCACCTCTTGTAAGTCTTCTCCATGTTGTGAACCGGAAAACCACAAGCGTGATTAAACCAAGTCGTTTTAGCATTAGTTACTGGGTAAGTCAAATGTATTCTTCCTCGCCCGAGAAAATAACCTCCGTAAAGCAAGAATCACGCTCAGATGGTTCTCAGTCATGGAAGCAGTAATTATTCCTGGGAAAATAAAGGAAGTGGCTCCGAAGTGTCTACCGATCAGCATTTCCTAATTTCCAAAGATACTACTTCTTGAGAGGGTCCACATGCCTTCCTGAAGCAAAAGGACAGATTATGGAAAGAAAATTGTGATCCGACTAGCTCAACGGAGAGAAGATCTTAACAAATTCAGGAGAAGAATTAGATGTAAGAAAAAAGTCATGTATACTAGAACACTTCCTGAGGCAATCTGGGCTACAGATAAGGTGCTGAAGAAGTTGATTAACCCACAGCAGATACAAAATATATAGGTTTGTTAACTGGGAGGAGCAGTAAATGGGAATGAGAGCCAAAGGTGTTCGTGAACATTGAAATAACAGAGAATGGCTATATCATAGAAGGGAAAGTCGAAATAATGTGTTGCATCTAAGAGGTAAGATAGCCAGAAAACTTCTATACCCAGTAGAATAAGAGAACAGGTAAACAGCATGACACATTTAGAGTATGACCTGGGTAGCCGAAGCCAGATTATAGAAAATGCAGAGATTTCAAGTTTAGGAACACAATAGCAGGATATGCTATTACATACATACTGTACACATAACAGCCACCTCTGACTTTTTTTATGAGTACTGCTAAAGCAGGACGATTCTGAGAAAGGTTTGATATCAGTTGCCTCAGACAGCTGAGTGACAGTGAGGTGAGGTTTAGAGGGAGAGAGGTGGTGCTCAGCAAACAGGAAATTAGTGGAAAGGCCACGAATATTGCAGATATGAATAGAATTAGTGTCATCTCGAATTTGCTTGGTCGTCATCAGGAGAGGGACGGACGGTAGGGGCATTTACGATCTTCCCACCAACTCATAGGGACTTAGAGAAAGGGTGTTTGGTCACATTTTCTTTTGTTTTACATGATGTTGAAACAGCCAATATGGCACTGAATGTGCATGTAGTATGGAGTACACAGTTGGAGGATACTGTTTAGTAAAGTATGCTGGCCTTCCGCCCGTGTTACTTAAACTACATATGTCACCAAAGAGGAATGGTCAGGTGCTATTACATAGGGCTGATGAAACAGGAGCTCCAGCTTTCCCAGTCACCTACTCTCCATCCACATGCGAAGGACTGCTGTGTTTGACTGCTGCTACAGTTTATTGGCTTTAGACTTTGTAATGCTGTTCATTTCTAACCTTAATGAAGCACAGCTTCCACCAAAACTTTGTCATGCGACAATACATCTGCTTTGCAAATTATATTCCTACCTCTGTTCACTGTTCATAGCACAAACGACTTTTTGTGTCCTGCTGGAACTTATCCCCAACATCTGTATCTACCCTGACATCCTCGCCAAGTACAGTGTCAAGAAGTGTAAGCTCCCTAATTCACACCATCCCTGAAACTTAAAAAAAAGTGTTAATTCTCAAATCCACCGTGTTTTAACTACTTAGTATTCAGATAGACATCCTCCTTACACACCATACCAGATTCACTAAATATGATTCAAGAATTTTTATTCATCCTCAAATAGTTCACAATTATTTTTGTTCGTAATGGAAAATAGAAACATATAGAGGCAAAAAGATAATAGAAAACAGGAAGTCAGAAAAAGTGTTACGAGAATGTCTGTAAAATTATGACACAAGAGGATGAAATTGGTGATGTAGATTGTAATGGAAAGAGATGTATTCTTCTTCTACATGGTTTTGGATTAAAAAATGATCATCCTCCCTCATGGTTTGGTCTGTGTAGTCTGAAAATATAAAGAACAGATAAACGAACTTAAACTCTTCCTTGCCTTTTAAGTTTTTAACTCCACTAACAAGGTTTCATGCGTTCCCTGCAGCTTATATTGAGTTTCAGGACCTCCCACATTTTTCACTCACTGGCCCTTCCTCCATGCACGCTCCTCTCCCTCACTTTTATCAAACTTTCACTCACCTTTCCCGATGAACCTTAAACAAATCCTCACTCTCATTATACATTTGTGATCCTTACTTTCTCCTCTTCGCAACAATTCATATTTCATGCTCCAGTTTATCTTGTACACACTAATTCTCGCTGCCCTTATAAGTGGATAACTTCTCTCTCTCTCTCTCTCTCTCTCTCTCTCTCTCTCTCTCATACACTAGCAAATGAAGTCGTGCGTTAAGCCCAAAACTTCTAACCTTTATACCGTTTTAACCAGGTTTGCTACCGGTGCAGCGCCGCCATAAAACTGTAAAGCACTTTTTATTGGCAACTGATGTGACAATTTTAAAATCAATTAGTGTTTGCATTTTCATCGGCCACTCTATGGTGTTTTTCTTTAACAATGTGGTTATAACAATAATGTTGACACTGATCTGCCATCCCTATCCCAGTTATTTAGATGCATCTTTTGTGTGTGTGTGTGTGTGTGTGTGTGTGTGTGTGTGTGCTTCTCTTTTTATTTCCCTTCTTTTTCATGGTATTCGTCCAGGATATATGATCTCTACCCACTACCTTTCAACAGATCCTAGGAGCTGTGACCCCTTATTATAATTTAGAGCTTGTATATATGATGCCGTAAGTGACTTAATATGGTGCTCTTTCGTAAGCAGTCCTACATACTATAAACCAGGGTGGATGTTGCCTATGCACTTTACTACAAGCGATTCCCCGGTCTCAAGTAATATGTTAGTTATGCGATAGACCCTAATGGTGGTATGACGTGGTGTGTAGTAACTCCATCTATTAGCAAAACAAAGATTCCTGGGCTTCAGAAACGGGAATGACTGATCTATGTCTGTGTACTCTTCTCAAACTCTGCACAAAAGTACTTCTAAGAGTTCGTGTTTCCGCTTCGTATTTACCAGTTCAGTCATCAGTCACTTTCATAGGTAGGTCGTTGGGGTTACCTTTTCTTTCAACTATATCTCTCTCGCACATACCATTTTTGCTCAGTCCATGCTGCTCTTATTATTAGTCATAATTTCTTGCTAAGTTTCCTTCTATAGGTCTCTCTTTCTTGTTGAATTGTGGCAGGCACTCCTGCCCTTCGGAACCCATACGTTTCCGAGCAGGTGGAATTCATCAGGACTCACACAACGGCCCCGGCACCGATATTTCAAGTTTCAAATAATCGACTTATTTTTCTTGCCAAATTTAAGACAAAGGTCAGGTGCACCTACTGTAGCAATGCAATTCTTAGTTTCCTAGACCCATTCTGTGCTTCACAACGAAGTGCGAAAAAGTTCGTCAAATGACTGCATGCTTGCCGGTGAAAACTAAGCTGAGAAGGGGGGGGAAAAAAAAATCACAAAAAGGAATATCCATATTTTCACCCGGGAAAAAAAACAAAACAAAAAACAGCAGTGCTGAAATAGTTTGAAATTACTAGATATCTGTTACGAACAAGATCAGTACATGATATGGTAGGTTTTATAAAAAAAAAAATAATAATTATGGATTTTTTTACTTTATTTTGTTTTTGTTTATTGTGTTTATGCAAGCATCGAGTTATTTCTGTTTTCTGGGTGGTTTAGCTTGTGTCCAAAGAGACGAGAGAGGATATTTTTAGACTCTAACCAGATAAGGGTCATCCTTTCTGTGTAGGGTACAGGCAGAACCGCAGTGTCTAAAATTTGATATGATTCGCGATTAGCACCTTGCACGAGGGTATTAGTGTGAAGGGAAGGGAAGGTTTTACATCCATATATTTATTCAAAGAACGTCTTGAATGTTGTTGAAATGCTTGCGCAAAATAAAATATATTTAAAATGAGCAAATTCAGTACATATGTGCACTCATCAATTAAAATATCGTAATTATGAATGTTTTCCCTCTATTTTGTTTATAATAAATATATTCCTATATGGAGTTGTTCTTTTTTTTCTTTACTATGGGCGGTCTGACTCGTGTGGAATGAGAGAAGGTGGATGCTATTTTTAGTCTGTTTAAGATAACGGTTGTTGTGTGTCAGAGTTAGGTCAGACTCTGTTCTACTATTGATACCATGTAATCAAGAACTACCTGTTTCATGGTCAGATCGTTGGCTGCCAAACTAGCATCCCCATTGATCTAGGCCAGTGAGGAGGGTGACTAGACACCCTGCAAAATGAATAGCAAAACCTGTCAAAAGGTGTATGAACAATTTACGCCAACGGCCATCTAGTAGGGTAGATGGAGATTGTTCACCTTGGTTGCCAATCCACCTAAGAGAAGGAAAACTCTGATGTAAAACATGGATAGCCATAGTCAGGGATTCCGCACCCATGTCCAAAGGCCGGTGATGAGCCCTTTCCTGACCTGGGAGGTTGGGGTAAGGTTTGCATCCCTTCCCTGTAATAAAGAAAAAAAAAAAGTGCGAAGCAAGAGAAGGGAGAGGGATGGGGGTCAGTGCGTGTATATGTGATGCCAGACCCTGACCCAACTTTGTCAGGGAGGTCCTCACTCTGGTACCGGCCTGGCAGGACTTTTAGGACCCTGTTATGCCGGTACCCACCATGATGGTTGCTGGTAAAGCCTATGGACCACAAGCAACCTGATGATAAGGTGGGGGGGGGGGCACTCCCTAACCCTTACCCTGCTTTTGACTCGCATTGTGGTGGTGTAGAGGATGCATGAGCTCGAGTCTCCAAACACAGGTTAAACCATCGGAAGGCATTGCAGGTGGGGGCTTGGAATGTTCTAAGCATTCAGAGGATGATCAACTGCCTTCGTTATCATGAGAGATAGGGCAGTTGGGGGTCAGCATAGCTGCACTCTCAGAAGGGGGTATGCAGTCACTTGGCGAAAAAAAATCTAAACTATTTGGAGTTAAGACTTGAAACTTCCCAGATGACTAGGCACTTATGTTGCCTACATTGTGCGTGAACAAGAACGATATACATATACGTATATGTATACATACAAGCATACATATACGTATACATATAACAAATCTTTAAATTTCGTAGCGGCATTAATACTCAACCAATTTTCTTAATTTTTTGGCTATGAATAGTCATTTGATATCCTTACCACCCTATGCAATAGTTCTGTAAAAATTTCCCGTTCATCATGGAATGTCGCCATGTCATATTTCACGTATGCCGGACAGAATGTAAAATCCTGGTTTTTGGTGACTTTTTTCCCCTACTATACTTAAATCCTTCACATTTTCGACAATATCTTAACATAGGTTGCTAGCGCCTATCAAAAACAATATTCCCTGGGAGTCCCAAGTAAAGCTGATTGATTTTCGAATTTGTGATTTTTTAAAAGACAAAATATATTGAACCGATATATGGCCTTTTAAAGTTTTGAGATGGTTGTATCTGTCTTACTTCTTTCCTGATTTGAGTGATATAAAGAGATAACGTACCCTAAAAATCATATTCCAACAATAAGTAGTATAAATATTCTAATAATAAGTGCTATATATGAATACTTACAATATGTAGCACAGATGTGGCGCCATCCAAAATTTCTGTTTTTGTACCTTTGACTTTTTTTTTAAATCAAACCTCACTGCTGTGGGTTCTCAGAGTGCTAGATCATTGGAAAGAGGTTTCTTTTAACCAGCAGTGGGTGCCTTCTCTTTCCTCATTAGATGCCCCTAACCATTATGTCTAAGGAGGTAGTGGCGCACCTCCTGCTTCATACGTCATACCTTCTGCTTGCATCTTTCTCTCTTCTTCCTGTATAGCCTTGATCCTTTTTTTTTTCCTTTCTTCTTTACATTCCAATTTTGTTTTTTGTTTTGTGTATGTACACTTGGTCCATTTACTGCCAGGTCCCTTCCACATGCTTCCGACCTTTGTCCCTTTAAACTCTCACCCGGGCATTTAAATTTGGCACCTGAGGGGAAATACTGGTCGGGTAATATGTAATGATTGTTTAGGAACATTTTGAGATAGGTTTTGTAATATGTGATTTTTATGACCCCATGACCCGCATACCCTCTGAAGTGAGGCAAACCAGGCATGATGAGATCAGTAACGATGGTTACCCATACTACTTGTCTGCGACAACAGTGCCCATCTTAGACGTGTTGCTGTGGCAATTGCTGCTCACATTGTCTCTTGTATAGACAGGGTTATGCCATTTGATGAGCATATAATGCTGGTGATATTGAAGCACTCCTTGGGCTTCTTTTCTCTTATTGCAGTGTACACTCAAACTGAGATGAGTCATCTTGAAGAGAAAGGGCTATTCTACACCAAACCTGTCTCTGTTGCCCCTCACAGGATACACTCTTGGTCTTGGGCGACTTTAATGCAGCCACTGGCACTGACAGGGAGGACTTCAGGGATTGCATATGTCTGCATGGCTCTGGAACCAGGAATTCCAATAGTGCTTACCTTCTGGATTTCACAGAGTCCTGAAAGTTAAGAATTATTGTTGGATCCTGGTTCCAGTGGCCAAATCTTCACTACTGGACTTGTTATCCCAGTACCAGATGGGTTGCTAAGGAGATTGATCTTATTCTTGTTAATACCTGTTGGAGGATCCTTCAGAACTCCAGAGTTTTCAGGACAGCAGAGTTATTTGGTACTGATCACAGACTTGTTGCTACTCTGAGGCTACAAATAAAAACTTAGAGATTCTCAAGAGGCCACTCCCCAAAATTTCCATCTTGAGAAACTCAGGGATGAGGAGCATGCATGTGAGTATGCAGTGGCAGTCTTAAATCGGTGTGAAGTACTTAGTTCTGTTGGGGATCCTCTTCAACGATGGAATACCTTTAAGCATGCTAACCTGGCAGCAACTGATGAGTGTACTGGAGACCACCCAAGATCATGGAGGGAATTCATCTCGTGGGGGACGCTGACCACATTTGAGGGGAGTTGTGCTACCAGACTGACTGGGGATAGGGAACGGCACTGACTTCAGCATGACAGGCACGAAATCCGTTGAGAAGAGACAAGGAGAGGCATGTTAGGGAAATCATCGATGAGGTGGAAGGCCATTGTCACGCAAATGGCCTTTAACCCGCCTACCAAGCCCTGAAAAGGCTCCACTCCAGACTCACCTCTCAGTTTAACACTGTCTGGCCAGCAGATGGGCAGCTCATGTCAGGGGCAAGTGAGTATAGAGCTCGTTGGGCTGAGTACTTGAAGCAGCTGTATATAGCTGAACCTCCCTTTGGAGAGCTTCTGTTGGCTGGTGTACAACCATTGACTGATGCTCCATCAGTTGACAAATCCACGCCTTCTCAAGATCAAACAATGAAGGCAGTAACTTGGTTGAAAAGTGGTAGAGCAACTGGTGTTTGTGACATCCCACCACAACTGATTAAAACCAGGGGCAAAGCCATAATCAAGGGGTTACATGCAGTCATCCTGGCAGACTGATATCATTCCTCCTGACTGGACAAAGGTTTTGGTCACCCCTATCTAGAAAGGAAAAAGAGACCAGCATGAAAGTAGTAACTACTATGGTATTACGGTGCTCAGTGTGCCAGGCATAGTTCTTGCTCACATTCTCCTGATGCATATCGAAGACCATTTGCTAAAGTTTCAGAGGCTTGAGCAATTGGGATTCATGCCCAAGAAGTCTACTGTTGTCCATATCCTAGCTCTTTGGGTTCTTGTGGAATACTGTCTTGAGTTTTGACAAGCTGTACTAGCAGCTTACTGTACGTAGATTTCAAGAATGCATTTGACTCAGTAAATTGTGAGGTACTATGAGAACTCCTTTGGCTATGTGGGATCCCTGCAGGGATAATCCGAGTGATTGCTGGCTTGTACTCAAACACTAAGAGTGCTGTCAAGTGGGGCGAGGGGGGGTACATCCGAATTCTTCTCAGAAAGTTCTGGTGTAAGACAGGGTGGTGTCCTTGCTGCCATACTTTTCAACACATGTATGGATTTGGTACTGGACTTTAAGTCAAAGTCACCGTGGGGTGCTAATTGGCAGTTTTAGGGTTACCGACCTTGACTTTGCTGATTATGCAGTTATCCTAGCGGAGTCACTGGAAATACTGCTGAGTGCCTTCGAGGAATTTCATGAGAATGCAAAGCCACTGGGATTAAAATTCTCTTGGGCAAAGACCTAAGTCCAGGCATTTGGTAACTTGTTGGATGAAGCAGTTCAGTCTGTCCATGTATGTGGTTAGGATATAGAAGTTTTGGAAAGACTGACTTATCTTGGTAGTGTGGTCCATAAAAACAGCAGATCAGACAGTAAGATCTCTCGTCAAATTGGTCTGGGCTGATGGGGTTATGGATTAAAGCGATTCGGGTATTTGGTGCTGTCATATTTGTGTAGAAGGACAAATGTTTGCATCTTCAGGGTGCTGGTGCTCCCTGTCTTACTTTATTGTTGTGGGACATGGATACCAAACAGTGACTTGATGCAGTGAAATGACTCCTTTTGTACTAAGTGTCTTTGCAGGGTCATGGGATATCACTGGTACAACCTGGTGTGTAAGAAGCATCTACCTGTACTCTGTGAGACTGAATCAAGGCCAGTTACCCACGTATTACATCAACGTCAATTCCAGCTATATGGGCACGTGGCCCACTTTCCTGAGGTTGATCCTGCTCACACGGTGATGTCTGAACGAGTTAAACCAGGGTGGAGGAGGCCAAGGGAAAGGCCACATAACCAATGGCTGGAACAGATCGATCATTCCTGTCAGGAGGTACTTAGAGGGGAAAGAGTCGCTGCCTGGAGTGTTGCACAGAGGGACTTGCGTGGGTGAAGTTAGAGGGTGAGTGAGGCTATGTGCCCTGCTGCGTTTGCCCTTTCTTGATTGATTGTTTGATTGTGTGTGAATAGGCTGAACCATATCGGCCAAGATTTGATACGACCCAAGACTGCACTTCAAATGAGGGATTTAGTGTGAAGGGAAAGTGAAGGTTTTACATCCATATATTCATCAAAAGAACACCTCACATGTTGCTGAAATGCATGTGCAAAACAAGAAATATGTAAAATGAACCAATTCAGCACATAATATATGTACTTATAAATAAAAATATCATAAATTTGAATGTCTTCTCCCTTTTTCATGTACATAATGTTTATTCCTATATGGAATTCTTATTTTTACTCTGGGTGGTTTAGGAAAGAGAGGAAAAAGATGATAGGTGCAGCTGTATAAGGAAAACCCTCGTTGTAAAAAAAAAAATAATAATGTAAGGCCAGAGATAAGCACGGTGGGCTGGGAGGGGAGGGGCAAGTGGTTGGTGAGGTTGTAAGCTGTAGTTGTAAGTAAAGTAGACAAAGAATATGATATTTTTCCTGAAAATACATAAAAATAGGAAGAAAACAGTGCAATAAAAGAAACAATGACAAATAAAATAAGTAAAGGAAGAAAAAAAACGTTTACTCTGTAGGGTAGCTGGTTGGAAGTTGTAAAGTTGAGAGAGTGAGGGAGCAGGAGGGATTTTTGTCTCTCTTCCCTCCCTTCAGAGGTCAAAAGCAAACACTGATAAACAGTCACTGTCTGGGAAACATACTTTCTTTGTTTATTGACTTTCTTGCTTTCTTATTCTTACATACATGAACACTATTGAGCAGCAAGAGACTAACATCCACTCATGACTGATCCATGAGACGTACAGACCGTTCGAGTGGTTTAGAGGCTAGGGTAGATCTGTCTGAACATCTCTCAGACCTTCGTTCCCTTCCCAAAATTGTTTGCAGCTTTTTGCAGGTTGCACTGCTGGACATGCTCTGATAAAGCATTGTTCAACACAATCGGACACGGAAAGGTTAACCGATTCCAACCAAACCTGGACATAATGACCAGCCTATGACTTAGCTGTGTCTGCAAGGTTTTGCTCGCTAGACAACCACTCGTTGCCTAGCAACTGCAGTAGAAGCATTACTAGTGGGTGCAGAAAGCTCTGACTTCTTTAGGCGTAATCATGAGGTTATTCCCTATTGGAAGTGCACAATCATTTTCCTCTCTCTTCTCTAATTTTCGAGTAACAACCTCGTGAATATTGGCCTCACCGTCCCTAGCAACCAGTACTGGTTTTCAAAAATGAAACTGAATGAAAAGGAATGAAATTTTGCGTGCTTATAGACACTGACTAGTGCTACAACTTTCTATGGTACATCTATGTGCTACATTGGTCAGGTCGGGCAAAGATCATCAAATGCAAAAACGATGATAACAGCTAAAATCACCAGTATGCTACCGTGAAATGCTAAGGCCCCTAATATTATTAAACCAGGTCCATGATTTATCAGTGGAATGTTGCACTGGAGTACCTCCATACAGAAATTACATTTATTTCTGAAACTCACTTCCAGTCGCTGGCTGCACTACCTAGAATTTGTACCCCTGGTGGGCCATTCCGCGTATTTCAAGTTCCCTAGCTCCATGGTGGGTGGATGGAATCGAAGGAAACTTTGCTTGCTTATAGACGTTACTACAAGTGTGCTTCATACATGCACGTCCTATATCTGCCAGGTCAGAGGTCAAAGGTCATCAAGTGCTGAAAAATTGAAAAGTGCTGAAGTTACAACCTTGCTTAGGGAAGTTGCTAAGGATCCGAAGATTATTAAGCCAGAGCCGTGATTCTTGGGTGGGATGTAGTCCTTTGGTACTGCCATACAGGAGTGACATTTCATATCGAAACTCACTTCCGGACCATCACAAAGCTTGATTCAGTGAGAGCTGACCATTGTCGCCTACCAGCTTGTATAGTATGAAATACACTCCTAGTATATGCCTGTGTGAGTGGAGACGAGAGGTGTGACTGAACAGAAGAATCGATGCTGCTCCCTCTTATTCATTTATGTCTTGTGAGGAAACTTTGCATAATTGGGTATTCAGCTGTGTCTTGCATTAAAATGAGAAACAATATGTACAGCAACTCAGTAATTGCCAAAGTAAGTTCGAGAGTGCACACACACACACACACACACACACACACACACACACACACACACACACACACACACACACACACACACACACACACACACACAGTGAGAGAGCAGGGTGGATTCACTTGGTGTGCCGGAATATCAAAAGTCATTTGTAAGACGTAGAATAAACCTGTCCTGGAGTCTCAGATCTAACAGTAACAATACCCAGTGTCTCAGATTGGTATTAGTAAGTACTGAATATGTAGCAGGCTGAAGCCACATGTAAGTATGAATCCATGCCTATATCAGCCCATCACAGATCATAACTGCATTTTGCTGGAGGTGAGACAACAATGTATCTCAGCACCTGGAACGTGCCTAGGACCTTCGGACGGAACTCTACCCAGCCGTTAGGAATTTTATATATTTTTCTTACGAAGAACCATTCGGGCATTGATGTCTTCTAGAGTACACCAACAGCAACGTAGTAAAAATGAGTGTATTATGGACGTAAAATGTACTAAAGCATAATCCAAAATGATGTATCTTTCCCGTCCTTTTATAATTACCGTACGTGAGTGCGTGCCCTGGGTCCCTGCGTCTCCACCGTCGCCAACTCCAATACAAAATGGGTCATTAACCTTCCCGAGACGAATTTCACATATACTCCACAGAGAACCGACCAAGAGTAATTAGACTATTACAGAAAAGCGCATTATGATGTGTGTGTGCGCCGGGGTGGTTGGGGGGGGCATATGTTTATGCCTGTCATTTCAACATCTGTCCATGATAATATGGTTTTGTTGAAATGCAATTGCCCCATATTCTGCTATATTGGGTAATAACCTCAACAACGTAGAGATATGCTTTCTACTGGAAGACTTTTCGCTGCCATGAGATTTAAGTCGCATTATGGCTCTAAAGTATAATATCAGCACAATGTGACCCTCTTGTGACCCTAATGGGATTAACCCAGTATGCAGTCATTGGACTGTTTAGGTCAAACAAACACACCGCCTTCACACCACAAATGCGTAGACGTGGCTGCATATGTGTAGTATATATTGGATATTCGGTATAAAACGTTATAATATGATGGTTTTATCTCTCTCTCTCTCTCTCTCTCTCTCTCTATATATATATATATATATATATATATATATATATATATATATATCATCAACGGCCGTTTGAGTATCCACTGCAGGACCGGCTTATCCCGACCGAAGTCTGGACGATATGGCCAATGTATCTCTACCAAGTAGCTTAGGCTGTCTAGCAGAGATTGTATGTAGGGTGAGAAGTGCTTGTAAGTGTAATTATAGTGTTGGAGTGGCTTTGGATGTGTGTATAGTCTGTGAACCAAGTGTAATCGGCCCACACAGGCTGAATGGGTGCAAACATACTTTATAGTAAGTGATACTGGTTCAGCCACAGCACCCCTTGTGTCTGCAAATGCAGTACGTGGCCGTGTGAACACTCCCAAAGTTTATTACCCTGGCGGGGCGCGAACCCTGGCCCACCATTGTACGAAAATGTACACTTTACCACTGTACCACAGGCTCCATATTTCTATATATATCTCATCTCATCTCATCAGCCGTTTGAGTGTCCACTGCAGGACCGGCCTATCCCGACCGAAGTCGGGACGATACAGCCAATGTATCTCTACCAAGTGGCTAAGGCTGTCTGGTAGAGATTGTATGTAGGATGAGAAGTGCTTATAAGTGTAACTGTAGTGTTGGAGTGGCTTTGGATGTGTGTGTAGTCTGTGAACCAAATGTAATTGGCCTGCACAAGCCGACTGGGTGCAAGCTTACTTTATAGTAAGCGACACTGGTTCAACCACAGCACCCCTGGTGTCCGCCAATGCAGTACATGGCCGGGTGAACACTCCCAAAGATAATTACCCTGACAGGGCGCAAACCCTGGCACACCCACGTACGAAACGCACACTCTACCACTGTACCACAGAGGCTCCTAATATATATATATATATATATATATATATATATATATATATATATATATATATATATATATATATATATTGTTACATAGCCTATGATTTCATCATCCTTTGTGTAATTTAATGCACAGTATGATGCATGTTTGATCACGAACGTGTTCTGCCTCAGTTCCCCCTTCTACCGTTATAGTAGAGTAAGTCGTCCTTTCTGTTGTTCACAGCAGGATTGTCAGCTCTTTGTCCCCTATGGCTTCATTTGCGCGTCCTTCTTACAAGTTGTATCAAGCTCTGCTGGCCCCTATATAATGAGCTCAGTCTCTACATTATTGCCACTTAGATCTACTCCTCATTTTGCTCACATCTCTGTCCTCCCCTGTACAGTTATTATTATTGTGAGTGCTCAGGAAGTCTCCAACCATCTAGCAGCTGTGTGTAATTTGAGTATAACTGTTGTTGCTTTTTTTCTTGTGCTGTATAGCATAACTTGTTAATTTGTAGGCCTAGTGAGGTTTTTGTAATTCATGTAAGGTTCTTACTGTTAGCCATTGTTCATAATAGTTTGTATCTGTAATAATTTATCTTGCATTAACTGAGCATTACCCAGTGTATTTTCATTTTATCAGGGCTGACTTAGGTAAATTTACTCTTGCTAATTTCGTGTTAATAGAGGCTATTGCAGTTAACCATATATTTAACCTGTTTTTTGCCATTACATTATCCTTATGAGTCCTGAATGTTTTGTTGTTAGTTTGAGCATTAAACTTTAACTTGTAATTTTACCTAACTCTTTATTTTGAACCTGGAACTTTGCGGGACATTTTTCTCTGTTCCGTAACATAAATTTGGCGACCTCATATCAGGATATTCAGGATATTATCATAAGGATATTGCTTGATATTTTGTGACTGTGATTTATTCATGATGTCTACTATTCCTACACTTGATGAAGCCAAAGATTTTTTGTCAAATGTGCAAACAGTGTGTGATATAGAAAACAGAACAAAGAATGAACTTAACCCGCCCCGTCCCGGCCACTTTTCGACCACTGGTACCCCCCAATCCCGGGCAATTTTCGACCTTTTTTTTTTTGCTAAAACTTTCGCTTTTGGTGAGAAACATCGAAAATTCATAGAGAAATCGCTCACCTGAGGTTTAAAATACTCATTACAGGTAGGAGAGCCTCCTTACTTTACTGGGTTTTCTATCAGGCTGGCACCAAAGAAAACGAGTTCTATGGGAGGATAACTATTTCACACCACTCATAAACGGTATTTATTTATTTACTGTTACGAATTTATATGTAGTACAAAAGTATATTGGTTTTCAAGCAGTAATATAGGCATTATAAGCATTGTTTCACTCACTAATACCTGACCTTTTTTTGCCACATTACCTGATCATCATTTCTAACTGTTTCTTCCTCTAATGCTATGTAAAGTTTGTCCTCCACATTGTCATTGATTGGGGAATCACTCTGGCCCTGAATTTCGTACCGTGGCATGACATGGCTATACTGGCCAGGTCACTGATAACAGGTGAATTGCTGAGAAAAGGGCATGCAGGGGGGGGGAGGAGGTCATGCTGGGTAAGGCATTGTCTCTGCCTGGCATCTTGTTGAGGAAGGTGTCCCGTGTATACGTACCAAAAATGACTCGCAAAAATTGAAAATTGTGGAAATTATGAACCTTGCAATTGCAGGACGTTGAAGTACGTCCTCGGGATTAGCTGTGACAAAACGTGAGGACGTGGAAGTACGTCCTCGGGACGGCGCGGGTTAAGCTTGTTGCTCAACAATTGGGAATTGCAGTTCACTCTCATCATTCTAAAGATCAAATTGTTGGCATGATTAATAAAAGCTTGTTTAATGTAACTCCTCCAAATGAGCAAACGCAGATTGAATTAGCTAAGTTACAGCTAGCTCTGCAGGAGGCTCGTGTGAAGGAAGCTGAATTTCAGGCAAATGCTAAGCAGGCGGAGTCTCAGGCTCGTATTCAGGAGGCTGAATTTCAGGCAAATGCTAAGGAGGCGGAGTCTCAGGCTCGTATTCAGGAGGCACAGATACAGGCACAAATTGAACTTGCCAGGATTCAGACAGACCATGAGTATCGCATGAAACAAGGTGGAACTGGATCATCTAGCTCTGATGATTTTGATGTGGCTAAAAATGTTAAACTTGTCCCTCTTTTTAATGAATCTGATTTAACAAAGTATTTTCAGTTGTTTGAGAGGGTAGCTACAGGTTTTAATTGGCCCAAAATGTATTGGCCAGTACTCCTTCAAACTGTTCTCACCGGTAAAGCTCAAGTAACTTATGCATCTTTGCCTCAGGATCAATCTGATAATTATGATGTAGTTAAGAGCTTGATTCTTAAGGCCTATGAGCTTGTTCCTGAAGCTTATAGAGTAAAATTTAGGACAACTTATAAGCAAGATAAGCAATCCCATGTTGAGTATGCAAAAATCAAAGAAGATCTGTTAGAGCAGTGGTTAAATTCTAAGAATGTGGATTCTGATTTTGGTAAATTTAAGCAAATGATTTTGCTGGAGGACTTCAAGAGTGTATTTATAAAGATGTAAGCCCATATCTTGATGAGAAAAGAATAGATAATTTGTCTGATGCTGCAGTTTTAGCTGATGAATATGTTCTCACTCACAAGAGATATTCTAGAGGAAAAAGGAAAGCTGAGAGTAAGTACGTTGCCTCTACTCAGAGTACAGGTAACAGGAAAGAGAATAAAGATGCTGTTTCTCAGGAAGTAAATACCAGCTTCACCTCTAGATTTCAGAAAAGTAAATGTACTCATTGTAGTAAGCTTGGTCATACTACGGAGAAATGTTTCAGGAGACAGCGTGATGTGAACAAAAAGGAGTCTTTAAATATTCAGTCAATTGGTCTAGTGTCCACCCTTGAGAGTTCCCAGAATTCTTTAACTGAGTTAACTGAACCTGCTTTGAGGGGTAACTTAAATTCTCATGATGGAGCTCCTCTTTTGAGCAGTAACATGGGTGACACTCTCAAGAGTTCATGTGCTAATTTCCTGTCTGAAGGTTTTGTCAGTCCTCTGGACAGTAATGACAGGAAATCAGTTAAAATATATCGTGATACAGGTGCTTGCCAATCCCTTATGCTGACCAGTGTTCTAGGCTCTAATGTTAATTCCTCTGATGAAACTGTAATCTTACAAGGTGTAGAGAATAATTACTTCTCTGTCCCTCTGTGCAGAGTTAATTTAGAGTCTGGTTTTGTTAATGGTTCCGTTATGGTTGGGACACTCCCAATGTCAGGTGTAACTTTCTTACTTGGAAATGATATTGGTGGAAGTCAAGTGTGTCCAGCTCCTCAGTTGTCTAGTGAGCCAGTGGCTGCGACCCAGGATTGTGATGTCCCTGATGTGTTCCCTGCATGTGCTGTCACTAGGGCTAAGTCTAAAGTTACTGGTGATTTAGAGGATAATGATGATAATGATGTTATCCTAGCTGACACTTTTTTTGCTAATTTGGACCACTCACCAGATGAGGCAGTACCCCGTAGTGTTGATAATTTGTCTCGTCAAGAGTTGGTTGAGTTGCAGGTTGCTGACCCTGAGTTGAAAGGTCTAGCTAACTCTGCTTGGAGTGAGGAAGAGTCAACTGGTGCTTCTACTTGTTATTATATAAAGTCAGGAGTACTTATGAGGAAGTGGAGACCCCCAACAGCATCAACCGACTGTGAATGGGAGGTTGTACATCAAGTTGTCATCCCTCGTGTTTGTAGGCAGGATATCATTAGAGTGGCTCATGATTCCAGTTTGGCAGGACACCTTGGAGTGAGGAAGACTGTGGCACGCATTTTGAAATACTTCTACTGGCCAGGTATCTTCAGGGATGTTTCCTGGTGTTGTAAGTCGTGTCACACCTGTCAAGTTGTGGGGAAGTGTAATCAGACCGAAAAGGTTGCACCTCTAGTTCCCATTCCTCCCTTTGAGGCGCCATTCACCCGTGTGTTGGTGGATATTGTGGGCCCTTTTCCTAAGACTTCTTCAGGATTTTCTTATGTGTTGACCCTGATTGATATGGGTACTCGTTATCCTGAAGCCATTCCACTTAGAAATATCTCAGCAAAGAACGTGGTTAAGGAAATGCTAGGGTTCTTCTCAAAGTTTGGTCTGCCCAAGGAGGTACAGTCAGACCGGGGAAGTAATTTCATGTCAAACGTTTTCAAGCAGTCTCTGAAAGAGTTGGGCATCACCCAGATCACGTCTTCAGCTTACCATCCCCAGACCCAAGGAGCGTTGGAGAGATATTATCAAACACTCAAATCGATGCTCAAGAAATACTATTTGGAACATCAGAAAGACTGGGACAAAGGTCTTCCATTCGTTGTGTTTGCTGCAAGAGAATCTCCAAATGAATCACTGGGCTTCTCACCTTTTGAACTACTGTTTGGCCTTGAAGTAAGAGGACCCCTTAAGTTACTCAAGGAATGCTGGCTGTCGGAGGAAGATGACGTCAACCTGCTGGAGTATGTGATGAAGTTCAAAGAACGGCTGTCCACTGCTTTACAGCTGGCGAGAGAGAATTTAGGAGCTGCTCAGGAGAAGATGAAGACTTGGTATGATAAGAAGTCCAGGTTACGCCACTTTCAGCCAGGAGATCAGGTTTTGATTCTGCTACCAGTTCATGGGCAACCTCTTCAAGCCAAGTTTAGTGGTCCTTATTTCGTGGAAAAGAAACTCAGTGATGTCAACTATGTCATCGCCACATCAGATCGTAGAAAGAACAAGCAACTATGTCACATCAACATGCTAAAGTTGTATCACAGGCGGAACGAAAATAACCCAGTCTGCACTGTAGCTGTTCCACCCGAGTCTGCAAGTGAAGCTCTCCCATGCAGTATGAGCCTGAGTGATAGTTTGGGGAAGAATCCTGATATCATGAATGATCTCCAGACTAAGCTTTCTCATCTACCTCCCGAGGAAAGGCAGGAGTTTTCGGCATTACTGCAGGAGTACCCGCAAGTGTTCCGTGCCACTCCAGGAAGAACCACTGTGTTGATGCATGATGTCGATGTTGGAGATGCAAAGCCAATTAAATTGCCTCCTTACCGTGTGAACCCAGTGAAAGTTCCTCTCATCCAGAAGAAGCTTGGCTACCTGTTGGACCACAAGATGATTGAGCCCTGTCAGAGCGAGTGGAGTTCTCCTGTCACTCTGGTCCCTATGCCGGGTGGGTCACAGCGGCTTTGCATCGACTACAGACGTGTTAATCAGATAACCAAAACAGACACTTACCCTCTCCCTCGCGTGGAATATTGCATAGACAAGATCAAAAAGGCTAGGTACATAAGTAAGTTTGATTTGTTAAAGGGATATTGGCAAGTACCTATGACTGAACGTGCTAGGGAGATCTCATGTTTTGTAACACTAGGAAAGACTTTTGCATGTTCTGTAATGTCATATGGTATGAAGAATGCACCAGCCACATTTCAGAAGCTCATGAATGTTGTAACAGAGGGTTTGGCAGGGTGTGTTGTTTATATTGATGATGTATTAATCTTCAGTGACAACTGGAAAGATCACCTATGCCATGTCAGTAAATTTCTTGAGCGTTTAGTTCAGGCTAATCTTGTAGCTAATTTATCAAAGTGTGAGTTTGGTCAAGCTAAAGTTCAGTACCTTGGGTACGTAATTGGGGATGGACATGTTGCACCACCAGGAGCTAAGGTTCAGGTTATAAGTGATCTTCCCAGACCTAAAAGTAGGAAAGAGCTACAAAGATGTTTGGGAATGGTAGGTTATTACAGGAGATTTGTTCTTAACTTTTCTATTCTTGTATCACCACTTACAGACCTACTGAAAAAGGGAGTTAAATTTGTCTGGACCGATAACTGTGAATCCTCTTTCAGCAAACTTAAAGGTATCCTATTAAGTCAGCCAGTGCTCGCTACTCCAAATTTTGCTAAGCCTTTTAAGATGTCTGTTGATGCAAGTGATACAGGAGCTGGGGCTGTTTTTCTGCAAGAGGATGATCAGGGTATTGAACACCCTGTATCTTATTACAGTAAGAAGTTCACTCCACCTCAAAAGAACTACTCAACTATTGAGAAAGAACTTTTGGCCTTGATTTTGGGTTTACAGCATTTTTCATTTTATTTGTGTTCTGGTTTTGACCCCATAGTCATTTATACCGATCATAACCCACTGAAATTCCTTAGTAAGTTTAAAGATAAAAATCAGAGATTGACAAGATGGAGTCTTCCTTCTTCAGGAATATTCATTAGACATACAACATGTCAAGGGGAAAGAAAATGTTATTGCAGATTGCTTATCTAGACTTTAGACAGATTGTTTTAGAGTAATAAGAAATTTCCTTTGTAAATTTCTTTTTCTTTGTGGGGAGGTGTTACATAGCCTATGATTTCATCATCCTTTGTGTAATTTTAACGCACAGTATGCTGCATGTTTGATCACGAGCGTGTTCTGCCTCAGTTCCCCCTTCTACCGTTATAGTAGAGTAAGTCGTCCTTTCTGTTGTTCAGAGCAGGATTGTCAGCTCTTTGTCCCCTATGGCTTCATTTGCGCGTCCTTCTTACACGTTGTATCAAGCTCTGCTGGCCCCTATATAATGAGCTCAGTCTCTACATTATTGCCACTTAGATCTACTCCTCATTTTGCTCACATCTCTGTCCTCCCCTGTACAGTTATTATTATTGTGAGTGCTCAGGAAGTCTCCAACCATCTAGCAGCTGTGTGTAATTTGAGTATAACTGTTATTGCATTTTTTCTTGTACTGTATAGCATAAGTTGTTAATTTGTAGGCCTAGTGAGGTTTTTGTAATTCATGTAATGTTCTTATTATTAGCCATTGTTCATAATAGTTTGTATCTGTAATAATTTATCTTGCATTAACTGAGCATTACCCAGTGTATTTTCATTTTATCAGGGCTGACTTAGGTAAATTTACTCTTGCTAATTTCGTGTTAATAGAGGCTATTGCAGTTAACCATATATTTAACCTGTTTTTTGCCATTACATTATCCTTATGAGTCCTGAATGTTTTGCTGTTAGTTTGAGCATTAAACTTTAACTTGTAATTTTACCTAACTCTTTGTTTTGAACCTGGAACTTTGCGGGACAGTTTTCTCTGTTCCGTAACAATATATATATATATATATATATATATATATATATATATAAAATGACGTGATAGTAATGTGTGTGTGTGTGTGTGTGTGTGTGTGTGTGTGCGCGCGCGCACGAGCTATTGAGGTGGAAATCAAGTATGAAGTTTTGGATACGCACAATCCCACGTTACACTCTCATTCTTATACCATTTCAAACGCAACTCATTTTACTATGTTTGGTCATGTATATGGAGGATGGGATGAAATTTTTAAAATTATGTATGGAGCTTCATTGCAGTATTGAATCAAAGTACTGTATGATCTTAAGAAGCTTTTCTGTGTAGTTTATTATCACCATGGATTCTTGGGAGTTTAGAATATGCAATCAAATTTCAGCAGTTAAAATAACTTGTGTAGTCGTCTGTAGAGAGTTAGTAACACCGTTAGTTCTTTCAACCAAACATAGATCTCGGTGGTCATGTTTCACCCACTTACATAATGGCAGTGTCCCTGCATATGAACTTGAATTTCTTCTGGAATATCTGGCACCGAAGAATGCCCAGGTTAGATAAAGAGTATGCTAGCTGGTTCATTTAGGTCTTCTTGACATTTCATTTTCCAGAAGTTTTTTGACATTTTTGAAAGATTTTTACAAAAATCTGTGGGATGACATGTAATCTTTGAAACTGAGTTGGGCTGATACTGAGAAATACGGTGATCGCCCATAGTTATAAATGTATGGTTCGTTCATGAATTAACACATCGAAGGCCATCAGAAAAACACGATTGCAACAGAAATTACGGGTACACCATGATCAGATAAAAGTTTTCTTACATTGTCACAATTTTGTGCTTTCTGTAAGTGCCTGGGATAGATTAAAAGCATCAACTTGACCGAGTGCTAGGTGGGTTATCTCATCCTTTTCAGGCCCACAGTGGGGACAGAGGGACATTGGTTACAAGATTGTGACAATGTAAGAGAACTTTTACCTGGTTGTGATGTAGTGGTATGCTGCCTGCCTCTCACCTGAGAGTCCCGGGTTCGATTCCTAGCAAAGTGGTAATGTATTGGATGATTATTTCCTGTGTAAAGTACAGGTTTCTTTCTTCAGAAATTATGTGTTTGTATGAACATATAAACTTAACTCTCATTTGTAGTGCTTTGCTTAATTTTTGCTTGAGTACCTTAATCCACTGCATCCTGTTGATGTATATATACATCTGAACGTTTTGTCACTGTGAGTCCCTTTGATGTATATAAACGTGCAGCAATTGCAAGGTCCCTAATTTGCACAATTTTCAAGTTTTGTGCGTGATTTTTGGTACGTATACCTGGGACACCTTCCTCTACAAGATGCCAGGCCGGGACAATGCCTTACCCCGCATGACCTTCCCCCCCCCACACGCCATTGTCTCGGCAATTCACCTGTTACCAGTGACCTAGCCAGTAAAGACATGTCGTGCAGAGGACAAAGTTTACTTAGCATTAGAGGAAGAAACAGTCAGAAATGATGATCAGGTAATGTCGCCCAAAAAGGTCAGGTATGTTGATGTGTTTGATGAGTGAAACAATGCTTATATTGCCTATATTACTGTGTGAAAACCAATATACTCTCATACTACATGTAAATTCGTACCAAATAAATATATAAATACCGTTTATGAGTGGTGTGGAATAGTTACCCTTCCATAGAACTCGTTTTCTTTGGAGCCAGCCTGATAGAAAACCCAGTAAGGTAAGGGGTACTGCTACCTGTATTCAGTACTTTAAACCTCAGGTGAACGATTTCTCTATGAATTTTTGATGTTTCTCACCAAAAGCGGAGGTTTGAGCCAAATTTTTTTTTTCTGCAAAATTGGTCGGGATTGGGGGGAGTCAGTGACGGAAAATCGGTTGGGACAGGGCGGGTTAAGAATGACAGTGGTTAAAATTAAAACATACATTAACCAAATTAAACGATGATGGCACTAACTACTTTAATCATTGCCTGTCTACATATGTGCTGTTGAATGTTTTTGATAATGGCTGTATCTCAATGTTGGTGCATCAGTCAAACACTGCCTGTGTCTTCACTGTCAGTACATATTAAAAATATAAAAAGAATCAGTAAATAACCTTAATTGCAAATGGTAAATGGATGGGAGACTGAGAACATTATAAAAGCCCTAAACTTCTTACCATCCAGGGGAAAGAATTTCTCATTTTAATCCAACATTTCTAATATGATAACATGCAGCCCATACTTGCACCACTGCTAAAGTATAACAACAGCTCCATCACACAAGGTATACAGCCTTAGGTGCATCATTTGTGACTGCACTGGAACAACACAATTTTGGGGTGTTAAGAGTTTCCTTAGTCCCATGTGTTATGAGGGTCAGTGTGAGAGTATCGGTGGCAGTGCAGTCAGTGAGGTCGTCATCAAGAAATATAGCAAAACATACAGTAAACACTCCATCATTAACTTGTGGTTCCCAGCATTCGACAGTCGGCAAAGACAGCCCCCTGTGTGCTGCTTTCACACTAGCAGTTTCTGCCGCGGTGGTTTTACCTGCTCGCTTGGATGTGCAGTTTTGGTCACCCCTTCACACAGGTGGTTTTAGCTGCAGTGTCAGTCTCCTAGTGTCCCTTCAAGATGGAGGACATGAGGAAGAGAGTTGTGTGTGTTTATTTAATGAACAAAGTCATGAAAAAAAAAAGAAACATCAGAAATTCTGGATCCATCTCTTGAACAGCAACCAACTCCTACAGGGTGCATTTTACAATCTGTATGAAAACCTGATAGCTGATGATGCCATGATACATTTCTGGAATTTAAAGTCATCATTGTTCATAAAACACAGAGCTAAAGGGTTAATAAGTTTCTAATTATATGCACAAGTACATTTTCAATATGCAGTTATGAAAAGAAAATAAGTATTTGCACGATTATAGTACATGCCAGCTACTGATTTTGGAGAGCAGTTGGTTGGGTGTGATCCGTCCCAGTTCATCTGCCGCCAAGGACAAAACTACTCGTGTGAGTGGACCCATAGCAACACTTGGGACCCAAGCCCGTCCCGCTGTTTTATTGGCACCGCGGTCCAACGATCCAGGCGGTCGGTGGCGGCTGCAACGGCAGCTATTTTGCTGCTCCCGCCTTGTGTGAACGGTCCCATTGGACTCCATATATTTCTAAACTGCGCGGCAAGAACCACCACGGCAGAAACCTCTCGTGTGAAAGCAGCCATAGGGAGGGCCAAGGACATCAAACTCCAGAATTGTTTTGATGCCAAACTGTGCATCAAAAAAATACAGACACTGACTATGAAGGGTTAAAAAATGGACGGACTGAATCTCCTTGGCCATTATGCCATCTCTTTGGGGGGAGGTGAATAGTTACAGTCATGAACTTCAGTCTACAATACACAATGGAACAGTACTGTTGTTGCCCAACCCCAATAAATTTGATCAAGCAGACATGTGATTGTCCCATAAGGTCCCTATACCATTGATGTTGTGTCTGTGTCTTAGTGTGGTATGTGCTATGCAGTACTGTATTATGTGTATTATTTTATGTGGGCCTAATCTACAGCCTGGGCACGTGTCGTCTGTGATTCCACCAGTCCCATATCTAAGCTGGTTGTTGAGGAGGTCAGGATGATGGTTTGTCTAAATCTAGGTAGGTGTACTCGAGCATCTCTATTTAAGGACAACTCTGATGGGTAGATGTGTGGGGGGGGGGGCGGTCCTGTAGTATGGTGTTGTGAATGAGGTGTTCCATTGCCGAGACATTATGTGAGTATTTTTATTTATTTTTTTTTTTCAGTGCTAGTGTTAGAATATTTGGAGGTGAGATATTGCTGTAGAGGGTTGGTAATGTTTGTTTGGTGACTGATCTATGCGCTTAGGTGTAATATGTCGTGTAATGACAGGGGTGTTTTATACTAGGACAGGCTGTTCTATAGCATTGTGTACCACTGAAATTAAGGAAGTCGCCGATAGAGAGGACTTTAGTTTCAGATTATAAGGAGCAGCGGGAGTGGTTTTGGTGCAACCATTGGTGATACGTAGGGTGTTGGTTTGTATGATTTGCAAAGTGTTTTAAAGGGAATTATATTGGATGGTAGCCCATGCCTAGAATTCATGTGAGATCTCTGATCGAGCGTGTTGTTTGTAGAGTAAGGAGAGTGTTTCATTTTGTTGCCCGAAGTCAGGCCCCATAGTTGCCTTGAGTGCACTGAGTATGGGGGTGCACTGCCTCCTGATGTCTTGGATACCCACTAAAAAAATATCGGAACTCTTTTAGCGCGATAAAATATAACAGACCGGATGAGAGATCTGAAAATAAACTGAGTTAACATGCCTGGTTGGTATCCCTGATCCGCTGAGCCTTAGGTCTGTATTCATAGTGGCATCCAAGGCTTCAAAGCACCACTTACTAATCAGTTTGTGTTGCCTGTAATTATTACTGTCCTTTACGTACTTAGAGAGTTTATGTTTCTGCATAGTTTCCATAAAAATTATAAACCAGAATGTTGATGTGTAATGTGCAGACAAAACTCGCTATCTAAGAAGTGTTGCGAAACGATCCAAAGGCACTTTGAATATGAGCCCTAGGTTCGAGTACTCTATGGTGTGTAACTGGCAGTGTTGCCATTTTGGCGAGGAATTCTCAATTTCTACCTTGCTGAAACATCATTTAGCATATTTCACACATATATGAAACTCGGCTGCCCCTCTATATTACGCTATTGTTTAAACTAATACATGCTTTTAAGTGGGCTGAATGCTTAGAGAAACAAGGCTGTTATACTGCACTTCATCTTCTTGCAACTGAATTAGATACAATGGGTTTCAGGATGTTTTGGAATAGAACAATTTCAAGTTACTGACGAACATAATAAAGTAAGAAACTTTTAAAGAAAAATGCGATGAGCTCGTATCAACAGCTAAAGTTCATTCATTTCATGTAGCGGGATTTTAATAATTTGCCCTAATTGCATTATTAACACAATACCACAGCTCATCATATTGTCCAGTACATTTCTCTGTGGTTAGTATTATTCTGTAGTCGTGATTTCTTGTCAAGGCTTTACATTAGTGGTTGAGAGATTGCCGATGTGTCCCTGGTTAACGTAATGTCGTAGTATTATTGAATAATAAAAACCTAGTGCTATATTAGGCCGTGAAACAATATCATCGATGAGTATTAGGGTAAAAACCTGGCCACATAAAAAGCTTGGCTCCTGCTACAGGAAATTTCCAAGTAGAAAACGATTATATAGAATAAAACGACAGATCATGAAAAGAGAATGGGTGATTAAAGAGAGCGGATAATAAAGATTGCTATTAAGGCGGGAACAATAAAACTTAAAATTCCTGAAGGAGAAGGATGTAGATGTAAGAAACAACATGAGGCAGCTCAGAGATATAATACTGTAGGATAGTTCTTTGGAAAGGGACGTATTTAGTCTAGCTTGCCATCAACCCATTCTTAACCACACATCATTCAGGTACCTGGAATCATGGCTCTGTCTCAGAGGCTTAGTTAACTGCACATTGGCTCTTCGTATCTCTTATATAGATGCACTCCACACAAACCTTTTAGAGCCAATTGGTTCATCAGAAACGGATGCCTATCCCACGTCAAATGTGCCTCCGTACATAATTAATCTACCACGCCTCCTAAACTTCCCTCCCTCTCTCTCTCTCTCTCTCATCAGAATTCTTTTCTTTACATCTTTTTGTGAATCTTGAAACGAACAACGAAAGAAAAAGTTTAAAGGACGATAAGTGACAATAGTAACATCATCCCAGTGTGGTAAGCCAAAATAACGGAAGGGCAGAGTGAACAAGCCAGACAAAACGAGCGACAGACATCAGCAAGCGGCAGGCTATGTGAACGAAAAACATTTAAAAATTCGGCATGATGCATTT
>NC_136998.1:1649577-1728684 GCF_032717465.1 Coenobita brevimanus
TTAAATCGGTCACTTTTTGAAAGTGACGAATTATTTGAAAAGTATACCCCGAAATGGAGAGAGAAACGGTTAACTGAGCGATACACAGTGAGTTTTCCACTAATAGTTCGTGGCTTCTCACAAAAAGGAAATGTCGCGAATTGATTCGTGACATTACGCCTTCATGATAATTAAATCTTTCTTCCTTCAGAAGAAAGATTTCAATATACATACATATAAATCCTAACTCAGTCACACAAGATTCACACTGTGGTGTGTGTGCTATCCTGCTACAGGAGAAAATCGCAGTCGCCAGTGAGCGAAAAAACCTCGTATTTACGTTAATAGAAGCAAGCTTGAGGGAAAAACTCCGTGACGACGGTGAAAATCCTGTACTCAGGTCAAACTGAGCGAAAATTCGCTACATTTACACTGACAACTAATTGTTGTGTAGCGTGGTGTATGTAATACACGGTGTAGGTGTGACAGTTGTAGTGTAACTGTACCTACATGTAAAATGACACAGTAAATAATATGGCGACGACGGAGGCAGAGGAGAAGAGGCGGCAGCGTGCGGCAGACGATCAGCTGGTCTGCACAGCAAAACTGCTACACCCATTGCTGAACCTGCAAAACCAATTGAGGTGGAGCATCAAAAGCGTCAATGAGACAAAATTCTTATTAAGTTACAAATTACTCTCTCTGCCTAGCAATCAGTACATGCTATGAAAAGTACACTCGAGGTCGCCATTAATTTTAGCACACGATTATGGTCGGCCAGTTGAGAATCCCTGTGCAAACTCGGGTCTTCCATAGCCTCAAACTGCACACGGGTCCTCAACCTGTGCCTTAACCTACAGTTCTTATATTAATATCGGGGAGCTGAGAATCCTTGTGCAAACTTGGGTCTTCCATAGCCTCAAGTCGCCTCTGCAGAGTTCTCACTTCCCCCTTAACCTACAATACAATACTTATATTAGTACCGGGAAGCTGAGAATCCTTGTGCAAACTTGGGTCTTCCATAGCCTCAAGTCGCCTCTGCGGAGTTCTCTCTCGAACTTCCCCCTTAACCTACAATACAATACTTATATTAGTACCGGGAAGCTGAGAATCCTTGTGCAAACTTGGGTCTTCCATAGCCTCAAGTCGCCACTGCGGAGTTCTCTCTCGAACTTCCCCCTTAACCTACAGTACTTCTATTAGTACCGGGAAGCTGAGAATCCTTATGCAAACTTGGGTCTTCCATAGCCTCAAGTCGCCACTGCGGAGTTCTCTCTCGAACTTCCCCCTTAACCTACAGTACTTCTATTAGTACCGGGAAGCTGAGAATCCTTATGCAAACTTGGGTCTTCCATAGCCTCAAGTCGCCTCTCAACTTCCCCCTTAACTTAAGGTACATAATATGCATGTACAGGCCCTGGACATAATGTGTCCTGTGGGGCCAATGGGCGAGACGTCAGGTCTGCACCCACTTCACCACTACCCTGTCTCTCAACTGACTCAGAGATTACAGGTGTAGTTACAAATGGCACAGGAAGGGCATGTCCCTGATTAGTGGTGATACTTTGGCACACACTGCAATAACGGACAAAACTATCTATGTCCCGTCCCATCCCTGGCCAGAAAAAGTCAACTCGGATACGGCCCTGGGTCTTCCTTTTCCCCATGTGACCTCCTGAGGCTGAACAATGACCCCATTGTAACACTGCTAGGCGGTACTTGGCGGGAACGACAAACTGCAGTCGAACCTCGCCCTCGGGTGTTCGTGACTCACGGTAGAGCCGTCCTTGTTTACGAAGGAACTTGGCTCGACCTCCCCGTGAATACTTAATCACTCGACCCTTTTGTTTGTTCCGCACGGTAGCAAGTGTCGGGTCAGAATGTTGTTCTTGCACAACAAGTTGACTACACATCAGATCTTGCGGCGATTCAATGATCACTGGGGTGACACAGTCTGGAGCCTCAGTCATGGCTCGTGTTACCGCAGCAGCCGAAGTCTGAGTAGCGTCATCATCGGAGCAACTATCCTTGACTCCTTGAATATTGCCTACTATTAAGTCAAATAGAGGCTCTGGCATGACAACTGCAAGTGTCGTACCAGTATAAAATGGAGATGCCACCTGGATACATGCCTCAGGGAACAATCTCACTGATCCATCAATAAGCTTTGCATGGATCTGTCGACCTGTATACTGCTCAGGCCGAACTAAACTCTGCTTAACAGAGCAACCTGAGGAACCATTGTCTCTCAGGACCTTCACAGGAATGCCTCCCACAAACCCTGGCTGAACAAGAAAGGCAGTGTTGCTGGTGGAAGGGTCTGAGGAGGTAGCAGCCAGTCATTCATGAGACTGCGGAACAACCGATGCAGCAAACGTGGCACCCTGGGAACTAGGTGTCTGAGGAGAGTTCATGGTCGGAGGGGGACTTGTAAAGTGTTGGGAAGTACCTGTACTGGTAGAGATGGCACCACCGGGTACTTGTGGAATAAAGGCTGCATTTGCCTCCTGCCTCCGATACACTAATTGACCTGACTGAGGGTTACGTGGCTTGTCCTTGTATTGCTGCTGATGCTTGGGAAACTGCTGCTGGTTGGGGTGCTTGTTGTACCGCTTCCACTCAGGTTTCTGAGTGTTTTGCCCCTGGTCCTTCCACTGCGGTTTTGGACCTTGGCCATTATTCTGAGAACGGCCTTGGTGCTGGGATTCAGTCTGAGACGGCTTCCCAGACTTGGCAGTATCTTTTCTGCTCCAGGTGTTTTGCTTACGAGCTTGATACCTGTATGCAGTAAAGAATGCGTCAGCCTTCTGCCATTTGGCTGGCATCTTTCACCTGGCAGATCTTAAGCTGTGCTATGAGCTCAGCAGGCCACGACCTCTCTAGCTGTGTACGCAGCATAAGGTCAATTATCCCCTCACGCGTGGAAGGAGTTTCATCTTTCTCCATCCACTCATTTAAGTAAGCTGTGAGACGATCAAGGAACTGAACAGCTGTCTCCTTGTCTTGGAGACGAGCTCGCATGAACTGAACTTTGGCGTCGTCTACTGTGAGACCATACGCCTTAATGAGTGCAGCTTTCATCATCTCATATGTGAGATTGTCTCCACGAATTCTGTGGAGAATATCGAGGGCAGGGCCCTCAAATAAACTAAGAAATTGGATCCGCTTAGCTGCCTCATCCAGTTGATACATGTCTGCCATGTCCTCAAAACGAGCTATGTACGGCTCGATTCGCTCGCTTTCCTTGTATGAAGGAAGCTTGATGCGTGGGGTCGCCAGGACATGTGCAGGAGAAAGCTCGTGGAGCTTGGACCAACTGCAGCAGACGTGTCTGAAGCCAAGCGAATCTCGCTTGAGCTTCAGCACTTCAAGTTCATGTTTTTCTCGTGCTTCTCGCTCGACACGTTCGTGTTCTCGTTGTTCCCGCTCGTATTCGCGCTGTTCTCGCTCTTGTACTAGTTCGAGTTCGCGCTGTTTTTGCTCATGTTCGCGCTGTTGTCGCTCTTTTTTCTAACTCGAGCTCGCGTTGTTTCTGCTCGTGTTCGCGCTGTTCTCGCTCGTATTCGCGCTCTTTCTCACGCTGCTCTTGTTCATAAGCACGCCTTCTTTCACGTTCCTCACGCTGTTCTACTGTATTCGTTGTTCTCGCTTCGCATTCGCGCTGAATCCTACGCTCTTCACGAGCATCTTTCTCACGTTCTTGCTCGTAATTGAACCGTGAGAGAACGTAACTCTGTATTTTCTCTGGGTCTGTGAGACCAATATCTTTGGCTTCCTGTACATATACAGCTGTAGCCATGATGCTAGCTCAATTTACTAAGTAAAACCGAAATTGAGTACTGACTGCTTAGCGACGAATACTAATAAACACAAGTAAAGAGTACAGACACAAGCTAGTGGTGACCAGTCTTATCCAGTTAACTGGCAAAGAATAAATAAAAAATGTAAATGACTGGGAAGACTCAATAATAAACACAATGGGTACGGCGACTTCCCAGAAGCGAATAAAATTGTCTGGCGTTACCAAAAATAAACTAGAGTTAAGTATTCTATTGATTAATAAAGCAAAATTCACTTGCTAAATTAAGGGTAAACACCAGTAAGCTTGTGCCTATAAACTTTAATGATAAATACCTAAATATGAATGAGTGAGCACTATCTCGTGAATAGCTTTAGAGCTAGGAGTTAATATCCTGGAATGAGGTCGCCAATTGTCACGGGGTTTTTATAATATCACGGTAATTTTAAAATAAATGGTTAAATATTATTTAAATTGATAATAATATTCAATAATATTGAAGAGCAGAGACAATGATTGTCTTGCTACATCAAGCAACGATTACTTTACGCTAGCTTAGCACGATTCTCTGAGAACGAGAATTTATAAACTTCCTCAACAGTACACAGCGGAGACTAATTACTCACAATTGCTGAATTACTGTACTGTTAGCCTCTGGAGAAAGTTACATCACCCTTGACAATAAATAACTAATACTAATAATAATAACATCAGGTTCTTGCTGATGCATTAACTCCTGGCACAACGGATTTTAAGTTAATACAAGACTGGTCTAAGTACCAGTTATGAATAGTAAAACGTTTATGCAAGCTAGGAGCTATATGGAAAGTAAGCTTAATTATGGAGAAATGAAACAAGATTTACTCTACATTAAGCTCAAGAAATAGAACTGTTAAATTTATTAATTACAAAAATAAATTTAACATTACATTTCAAATCAAATCAATGAGACGCACTCGCTCACTCACACAGAAGCTAAATACTTACGCCTAGGGAAAAAACACCTTAACTAAGCTCTTAAAACTACAAAATACACAAAAGAAATACCAGTCGATGAATACTATGTATCACCCGAGGAGTGGGTGGGAATACCGGGATTAACTGTACTAATGGAGCTTGGGGTGCTAGCTGACCTCTCCACTTCTGAGCACAGACCCTTTCTCCGTCACAGCAAACACACGACTGAATTCAAATACATTGAATGGGCAGGACGCAAGGCGTGGCTAACGGTTGAGGGAAGCAGAGGCAAACGATAAAGAAATAATTGTATCGCTCAGTAGCGCACTTAGTGACGTGCATTAAATCGGTCACTTTTTGAAAGTGACGAATTATTTGAAAAGTATACCCCGAAATGGAGAGAGAAACGGTTAACTGAGCGATACACAGTGAGTTTTCCACTAATAGTTCGTGGCTTCTCACAAAAAGGAAATGTCGCGAATTGATTCGTGACAGAGATAAATATATGAGTTACGCAATACGGAATGTGAAAGAAAACGTCGTACGAAATTCTGTTGCGGTGAAGAGACGGAATGGGTTGATTGAAAAAGTTTTATATGTAAATTACGAACGAATGATTGTGTAAAGAAAATCTTGGTGACGAATCACCTAATGGAGTGACGGGGAAAGGGGAAGAGGGAGCAGCAAAAGCATCGGAAAAAAAAAAAAGTTGGAAAGCATCAGGAATTAACCGGATTCCCACAAAATACCTCGAATATCGGGGAGGACTGTAATGTTGTGGAGTATTTACTTAGATTTCCAGTGTATGTTTGGATCACCGTGAGGCACATAAATAAAGGATAAAGATTTCTTATAATCACAAAAGCACAAAGGTCGTTGGAAACGAGACTTATATTTTAGATTAATAATTACATTGAGCAGATCAAGTAAGTATTATGAAAGATGATAATAGCAGAAGTACTGGAACATACAAAACACTGTACCATAGAGGAAAAGGGAAGTATTACGTGTTGGCAGATTATGCGTGGCACATGTGTTTATTAGACAAACATATATCTAAGGTACTTAGGGAAATTAATGAAACTGTGTGTGACTTCTGCAGACCAGAAAATATTATATGCAAAAGTACACAGAGATGGTCTGTGGCAATCGGTGCGGGTATGCAGGGTTGCCAGTGGTTTTATATTCATCTGTAACGACAACTTTTTAATTGATTTCACAGTTCGTCTGCAAGTTATTTGTGAGTTAGCTGTTTTAATGATGTTTCAAGCCAGTGACATATTCATTCTTGATCTGCAGTCTCTTTGCTCCGTGATAATTGTTTATTCGACATCTATCGGGCATATATTAGTGGTATCTCTCATTCTCTGTCTGCCAATCAGTCAATTACTCGACCTATCTGCCTATATATATATATATATATATATATATATATATATATAGATATATATATATAGATATATATATATATATATATATATATATATGAAGAACCAGATAAATCCATTATGGGAAGATATACTTCAACCCGAACTCATATGCTGAGACATACTTCAGAATCATCTGAATACAGTATTTGCTTACCCCCACGCACCTCGGCAAGTAACATGGAAATTTCAATTTATCCCAGACAGTAAAAACACCTTCCTATATGTTGGTGAAACACACATGTGCGTACATATGAGGAATGATTTTAACGAGCTAGCTGGGCATCGAACCAGGGAATTATAGATAGGAGACAGACACTTTGTCACAGCGAGGTGTAGGGAATAGTGTGATGGTTTGATTCCTAGATGGACGCCGATTTTGCGTCTCCAACCAGTTAATAGGGACACCATTGTAGGCTCCATATCCCGTTGTTTGGATAAATACCTACTATTATAAATAGGTTCAATGGATACAGGAAATCTTTAGACATGTCACTCATTATAAAGTCACCTTAGGAAGAGGTAGGCAGCAATATATCAAGCAAGTGGATGATGGCTGTCACCAACTACTACATTTTGTAGTGAGTGAAAAGTGTTAGCGAAAAGGAGAAGTGCTTTAAGTACAGTGATTGTAACAAACAGTATATACGCCACCGGCATATCCCAGGAAATGAAAGGACACACACTGCCAGTATACACTGCCAGCCACGGCTGGACTTCAAAGCAAGACCCAACTTTTCACAATACTGGAGGCAAACACAACACAAAGAAGTCATTACCAATAAAAACTTCTATCTATCTATTGCAGACGCCTCAATCCCGTAAGGGGTGGCCACAAACAAATGGCCTCCATATCGCCCGATCCTATGCCACTTCACTGCCTTGCTCCCAGATCACATTCCCCTCTCTCATATACCTCTCCACTCCATCCCTCCATCTCATCCTCGGCCTCCCCCTCCCTCTCCCCCATTCCACTTCAATCGCATACACTCTCCTCGTCAGTCTCTCGCTCTCCATCCTCTCCACATGGCCAAACCACCTCAGTGCCCTTTTCCTAACACTTTCTATCACATCCACATCCACATCACAACGCTCCTTCACTTCTTCATTTGTCAGTCTATCTCTCCATGTAACTCCACATGCTTGTCTCCAATAGCTTATTTCCACTGCACACACTCTTGACTTGGGTTCTTCAAACAAGGTCCAAGCTTCACTTCCATACAATAGAGTTGGCATCACAGTACTGTCATGCAGCGAATTTTTTTATTTCTATGCTCATTTCCCTGTTCCTTATTACTGCTTTCAAAGAACCAGCAACCTTTCTTCCCTGCTGTACCCTTTCAAGAACTTCACCCTCTCAACTTCCATCCTTACTCGTCACACTACCCACGCACTTAAATGCACTCACATTTTCCATTTCCTCCTCATCCAGCCTCATTGAACTTTCAGTGACTTCATTTCTCTTAAAGACCAACACTTTGCTCTTCCCTACATTCACCTTAATTTCCATTTCTTACACACGCTCCCAAACTCATTGACTAAATACTTACTTTTCCAGATTAGCTTCCTATATATCACCATACCATAAATCCCAAACACCCATACCAAAAATCCTCACCCCAAATACCCCTACCATAAAGCCCCACCCCAAACACCCATACCATAAAACCTCACCCCAAACACACACACCTTAAAACCGCACCCTAAACATCCATACCATAAAACCTCAGCCCACACATCCATACCATAACCCCTCAGCCCACACATTATGACCATTACTCCTCTTCCGCTGCATCCTTCCTTAAAGTCTCAACCCACACACCCTTCCATAAACTTTCACCCCACACATCCTTGCCAGAAATCATCCCACACATCCTTACAATAAAACCTCAACCCACACACCCGTCCTTGAAACTTCATCCCACACAACCTGCATTTAAATCATTTTTCACAAACTTCACTTCAAAAGATCGCCCGTAAAACTCCTGGCAGAGTTTTATGCATAACTGATTTTCCTGTGCTTTTTTCCTGTGCTTTTCCTCCCCTGGCAGTTAACAACTCTATGCTGTTAAAGTTTTGATCCAATTAGCTACAACTTTGGTAAGACTGGTTCATGGTCTCGTTGAAACAACACCCCTCTTTGTAGAAAAATTATTTATGATATGGTTGAACGTTGCTCGACCGCTATGATAAAGTGATTCTGAGAAAAATCTAATTTGAAAAGAAAATATATATATTACATGGGCTTCTCGTACGAAGTAATACCTTACTGTATTAACGAGAAAATAATGGGTAAACTGAAGCATCGGAGTGAAAGGGTATTATTCTTCATTTTAACAAAAGCCTCACCTCTCTCAAGATGATTATATCCTGTTCCAAGGTGGCAGGGACCAGTTTCACAAATAATTAAGATTAATTTCCTATTATATCCATTCGTTTTACAGCCACGTTCGTGGAAGGAGAACGAGTATTACGAATTTTAAGTGTGTGTGTGTGTGTGTGTGTGTGTGTGTGTGTGTGTGTGTGTGTGTGTGTGTGTGTGTGTGCGCACGCTAACAAAATAGCTCAGTTTTTATTCGACTGTAACGAAAGCTGTGAGAAGGAATAAGCGTCAACCAATGAGTAAATTTTTTCATAGACAAATAGGCGAAAATCTAGGCCCAAGTCAAATGTTCCTAACAAAATAATCCTCAAGGGTTTAAACTGCGCAAAGTCAAAATTCCGCCTGTGTGATTCTGTGTGGGGGAAAAAAAAGAATATCATCCGAACTGGATCAAATTTGTTAGATGAGTTGAGGATAACCCAAAGAGTGAACTTTTTATTACAAAGAGTCAAAGGTCAAGCCCACATGGCAGGGCCAACTGAAAATTTTTATTTGGGTTAGACTACAGTAAATCTTGTGCAACGGATTAAAATAAGGGAAGAAGAGATCTGATTAGACAGCAGTCGCTTAAAGGTTTAGGTCACAGAGAAATGTAAAATTTCAAGGTCACTGGGAAAAGTCAACTCAAACTTTTTTTTTATATCACTTGAACCAGATTTGATAGAAGGGTTAAGGGTTAGAGACGAATGAAGTAAAATATACATCTTAAGAATAATCAGCCGAAGGTCAAGGTCGAAAGACAAAGTCAGTTACTCCTTTCTTAGACCACTTGCTGGGCGAAGGTATCGCAGTCTCCTACTGCTTATATATATATATATATATATATATATATATATATATATATATATATATATATATATATATATATATATATATATATATATATATATATATATATATATCCAAATACCATCATCTTTTTCTCTTACAGTTATTGAGCCCACAGTGACTAGTTCTTCTCAGAAAGAATTGATTTTCTTATATTTTCGAGAGTCGCGAATTTTAACAATTTCGCTCCGTCTCGTCGTGCGTGGTCGCCAAAAATATTGTTTGGCATTTTTCTGACACTTCCCCGTCCTACCCCGACGTAATGCAAGAATTAGATCGAAATCTTTTATGACTCTTTTGTAAGAAACGGACAAATGCATTGACAGACACATACATACACATCTTGACCTTATTATTACCTCCGCCAACGACGCTGAAGGAGGTTATGTATTCAACTATGTCTGTCTGTTTGTTTGTCCACACGATATCTCCAAAAGCTTTCAGTGAAACCTAATGAAATTTTGTGAAAAGGTGGGCCATGGGCCAAGAAACAGCTGATAAAATTTGGAGGCATCTCCGCATCCGGATCAGCAGGATCCTGCACAGTATCTCCAAAAGTCCTCAATGAATTTAAATGAAAATTTGTGGAAAGGTGGGCCATGGGCCACGAAAGAAATGATTAAATTTTAAGACAAATCCGATTCCGGATCCTATGTATCCCCCACAGTATACCCAAAATTCTCAATGAATTTCAATAATAACTTGTGGAAGAGTGGGTCATGGGTCAAGGAACAATTGATAAAATTTCGGGGCGGATCCGGATCCTATGTATTCTAGACAATATCTCAACAGATCCGGATCCTTTTTAATGGCAGTGGCATTGGTGGAGGTATGTTCTCTCTGAGTGCATTCTAGTTTAAATTACTGTGCTTGACCACAAATATTTGTGTGACCAACTAATAGCCTTTCCATCAAGAAATGCCTGGAAGTACCATTACCTTTGTTTCCATACCGCTATTGAGCTTAAAATGACAAATTCTGCCCAGGAAGTAAAAAGAATAAAAAAACAATAATTTTTGTATATTTCCATCAGTTTCTCACCGTCGATATCTATTACAGTTCTCGCGAAAGAAATGAACAAATGTAAATTCAGACATTTCTGCTTTTCGTGATTTCCGACAAATTTGAGCCGTCGCGTCGTGCGCAATCGCCAAAATTTCTTGTGTGGTATTATTCTGACCCTCCCTTGACTTAGCCTAGCCTAATGCAGAAAATATTAGGTCGATATCTATTACCTTTCTCGCGAAAGAAACGAACAAACGCACAGACAGACAGACACAAGCACACACACACACACACACACACACACACACACACACACACACACACTCGTGTGTATATATATCTATCTATATCTATCTATCTATCTATCTATCTATCTATCTATCTATCTATATATATATATATATATATATATATATATATATATATATATATATATATATATATATATATATATATATATAATTAGATGCCTTCATCCCGTAAGGGGACGGGGTGGCCACAAACAAATTCCATCCACGTTACATTCACTTTGGCCATGAGGCTACCTTTCCTCCAATGCACACCCCCTCTCTTATAATTCTGTCGACCCCAGTCCTCCAGCTCATTCCCGGTCTCCCCCTCCCCCCCTTCAATTTTCCACCTCACTCACATACAGCCTTGTAGGCTAGTCAGACTCCCATCATCCATCACCGGCATGTTGCCAAACCCTCATATATTTCATTTCTGTCGCTCTCAGTCATATCAGTATCAACACCAAAACGCTTCTTCACTTCCTCATGTCTATTTTATGTCTTTATAGTAGCACATGCTCCTCTCAGATAACTCATTTCAATTCTCTTACACTTTCTTTGTGATATACGGCGGCTGCATAATATGCGTTGCAGCTGGAGCTGTATGCCTCAAGTGGGGAAGATGTTGGTGTACACTCACAGTGGTGCATGTTTAAGTTATGTCATCACATTAAAGGTGTTGGATTAAAATACCAATGCTGCCCCTGTGCTGATAGGATTTTTTAAAAGTCCTCCTGTACATCTGCCACTTTTACATTCTTTGTTCATTTACTCGATTCTATTGTATTTTTTCTTGTACTGACAGAAGTTCAAGTGATGACGCAGCTTAATTTGGCGGGTTATACACTTGATAAAGTTTTATGAATCGCCTGGTGTTTTTTTTTTTTTTTAAATTCCTTTTCAACGTTGTGTTGGCGAATTTTTGGAGAAAGCAATTGAGCAATACTTCTTATTTTTTCCACAGTCTTTCCAGTGCTGTATATCGGTCCGTCTTAACCATAACAGTTTCTATGATAACCCAGTTCTAGTGTTCTGATTGTCACTTTTTGCTGTTTTCAGCGATTTTCTAGAGAAGCCACTTCAGCAACACCTACTTCTTGCTTAAAGTTTCCATCGATATGCATAGGTCCAATGCAACATTAATAGCATCCGAGACAACCCAGAGATAGTGCTCAGTTTGACATTTTATCGTTGTTAACAGCAATATGGTGTCGAATTTAGAGAAAATTCTCTTTTGTAACTCGTATTGTATAATCATAATGTCTCCATCAATGAGTAATGTGTAGATATATGAGTTTCTGAGATATATGGGTTTTGGAACTCAATTTGGTATTTTCTTGCTTTCTTCAGTATAATGGTCTTATTCGTTAGAAAAGTCACTTATTTACAATCAATTAATGCATCACAATGCGTTGATTCTCCGTGGCTTTGATATATCTGTAGTGAGACAAGTTTGGTGATCAAATTGGTGTTTTGTCTTTTTTGTTAACAAAGTCGTTGCAAACTTTGTACAGTCTATTAACACTGCAACTGTACTTAGTTGTAAGTTTGCAACGATGTGCGTAGATTCTGTGGTGCCTTAATAGTCTGTGAAATAAGTGTGGTGCTGTGATATATTACCCTACATGTTTGATACTACTGCAGCTCACTGGAACAAATATCTCAAGAAATGGGTGGACCCACCATAGGTATGGAACATGACCGAGCTAGCAAGGTTGTTGTTTGGCTGTTTTCAGCTGCATTTGGTTCTGTTTCAGAAAATGACTGGCACCACAGGATGACAGTTTTAATGATGGGTTAATAAGACTTCAGCATAACAGTCCATGACTTCAGCTGAAGGGGAAAAGGAAAAAAAAAATGTCCCGTTCTTGCCTAGCGGAAGTGTTTTGGGCGTTTTTCAGCGGTATTTGTGTCATTTGGGGAAAAAAATTAGAACCACTGGAAGTCGATATCCATGACGTCAAAACCTGTACGACATGCCGCAATTGGTTTGGTTCAATAGCAAGGAAGGAAAAGTTTTAGTGCTTTTCAAGCAGGAACATTTTACAGTTCATGTAAAACAAGAATTACACACACCAAATCTGGGCTGAAGGATAGAGTTGTCGATTGCATCGCTCTCTTGAACAATAATGTTACATCCTATCAATGAATTGACATAACAAACGTTTAAAGGGTTAAATTTCAGGAGAGCAGGTTGATCATATTGAAACACTGATTGGAGTAAGAGTATGATAGGTGTAAAAAAGAGGTAATGGAAGGAAAGTTTAATACAGTGCTGCTCAATCATGGATAGGCGCATCCTATGGAATACGAGAAGTTATTCAAAGGGATGCGTGATGAAATTAATGTAATAAATCAGACACGGATCCTAATTCAATTTCTAGAGGATAAAAGATAAGGAAAAATGAACATGCAGGCGGTGTGAGGAGAGACAGGAGAAAACGAGGATGGGAGGCAAGGAGGCAGAGCGAAGAGGATGGAAAGGGACGAGGTAGAGAAAAAAGATGGGAGGAAAGAAAGGAATGATGATGGACTATTGTTCACAGCATGTTCAGCCAACGTTCATGTTACTGATCTACTGTATACCTGAAAAATTTCCACACAAAGTGAGATGTTGTACCTTTAAGTTTAAAAGCTACTTTATATATGGTATTCCTGGCCTCGGTACTTGCCGCTTGTCAAGCTCTGCATGATGAGTCACAGTTCAGTAATGACTTAAGTCAGTCAAGGACCTATGGAACTGAAAAATATCCGAGAAAGAGTACAAAAAAAGGTGAAGAAAACTGGCAGTACAAAACATAAAGCCACAAAAAAAGAAAAACAAGAAAAGGATTGAGAGGACGTCTTCATGCAAAAAGGTATAAGCAAGCACGTCTGGCTTCAGTATCATAGCCAGAGTTTGAGATTAATTAAGGCTTCCGTAAGCTAATAAATTTCATAATTTAGATCACGTCAGTATTTAATCAGCATATAATCGCTTTTGATGTTAAACCATACACATAACTTACCGTATAATCCATCTAATTATACATTTCCTTCACCAGAAATGCAGAGGTGTACTTCGTACAGAAAGTTGAATTGTGAGTGACAGGTTCCTCTTCCCTGAATAATATTACACGAACAAGAAACTGCACAATGAATAACACTGTAAGTCACATCTGACCTGGCGTCCATTTGTTTACCGCTCACCACACAACATAGTAACTGATTTCCTGAGCTATAGGAGAACGAGTATCTTTGCATTGTTAATTAAGGTACAGTCAACTGCACGTCGCAGTACCTAGTATAAGATGGACACCTAAACTATTATATAGATGGATGGATAGATAGATAGATACTGTAGACATATAATGCATGTAAAAATACATGTAAAGTGAGAGAGGAAGATTCATAATATTGATAAAGAAATGGATATACAAGAGCCTCTCGGTTTTATCGAGCTGCTCAGCATCAGACCAAATTACAGCCGCCTCTGAACCACGCCTTGCTTTGAAGCAAGTGCTTCATGGCCCCTTCAGGCCACAAAGCACTAGCCCAGATGTGAGCCGTTTCTGAACAGCTACCACCACCACATCTTCCACCACCACAGCTATCATCGTCTTTATCACTAGTACCTTAATGTGTGCTGTGAGAGTGCGTGACGAGCGAGCGAGCGCCATGTTATCACAGTTTCCCTCTGATATATTATTTTTTCATGGTGGTAGCTGAACAATGAAAGATATCCTGGAACGAAAGACATTCACCCACACACACATAAACACACACACACACACACACAAACACACACACACAAACACACACACACACACACACACACACACACACGCATATGTCAAAGTGAAAGCTACAATATAGCTCAGGGATTATTTGAGCAACACAGGTTCGAACGGTACGTGAGTGCTGATGTAAAGTGAGGCGTCGTAGCATTCATCACACCCACAGTGCTCAGTTCTACAGTATCCGCTGCCAACTTGCCGTGTCGACGAAACTGAAACGATAAAGACTTGGTTATTAATGAGATGATTAAAGCCAGAAAGAGGGTACTTTCCCTTTGTGATTTCACCATTTAAACAGGAAAAACATAAATGTAAAATTATAATCGGAATCTCTAAAATTTTGTTGCTAGATGTGATGCCAAAAAACAGTGTTACAATGGAAAATCCATTTAAATTTGATTTTGTACTTGAGGTAGGGTACTCACCGAAGAGCCAAACACTCCCTTGGAAAACTCGAGATTCCAAGGGGTTCCTACGTCTTTATGGGTGAGTTTTTAGTCAACCTATCTATCTATTGCCAGACGCCTTAATCCTACAAGGGATGGCCATAAAAAAATCGCCTCAATGTCGTCCTGTCCCCAGCTATTTCACTGCCATGCTCCTAGTTCACATCCCCCTCTCTCATACATCTCTCCACTCCATCCCACCAATTCATCGTTGGCCTCCCCCTCCCTTTCTCCCCCCCCCCCCTCAAGTCACATACACCCTCCTCGTCAGTCTCTCGCTCTCCATCCTCTCCACATGGCCAAACCACCTCAGTGTCTTTCTCCTAATGCTTTCTATCACATTCACAGCCACACCACAACGCTCCTTCATTTCCTCATTTGTCAGCCTGTCTCTCCATGTGACTCCACATGCTTCTCTTAAATAACTCATTTCCACTGCTCTCACTCTTGACTTGTGTCCCTCCAGCAAGGTCCAAGCTTCACTTCCATACGTTAGAGTTGGTATCACAATACTGTCATGCTGAAGCTTTTCACTTCCATGCTCTCTTCCCTGTTCGTTATCACTGCTTTCAAAGAACCAGAAACCTTTCATCCTTCCTGTACCCTTTCAAGCACTTCACCCTCTAAACTTCTATCCTTACTCATCACACTACCCAGGTACTTACACGCACACACATTTTTCACTTCCTCCTCATCCAACCTCACTGTACATTCAGTTATTTCATTTCTCTCAAAGACCATAACTTTTACTCCATATATTCTTAATACTTTCCACAATTCTTGTTTATCCACCCTGTCATATGCTTTCTCCGAATACGTGAAGGCCGCATACAACTTCTTTCCTTTCTCTAGAAACTTTTCCACCAAAGACCTAAGAATGAATATCTGATGTACACAACTTCTTCCCTTCCTAAAGCCTCCCTGTTCTTCTCCAACTTATTGACAGAGTTAGGGAAATAACATATGAATTAATGTGTTATTTCCCTAACTGTGTCAATAAGTATTCTATCGTATACCAACATGGTCTTTGACGCACGTTTTGTAAGCTGATGACATTATATTACCATATGTACACTCGGCAAGATTTCCGACTGGACCACCTGGTTACTGGATTTGGCTAACGTGGCAACAGCGCGTCCCCGTGTGTGTGTGTGTGTGTGTGTGTGTGTGTGTGTGTGTGTCCGACAATTTTTCGAATAGCTAAGTTTCATCCTCCGAATTATATTATGTGGTCATTGTATTATGTTATGAAATAGCCTAATAAATATTATGTGATTGGGATAATAGGCTGTGCACTATACTATTTATAGTCTGAATTATATAAAATAATTCTCTAGCCTTTTAGCGTGAACCACGATACAGGATGAGTTGTGGTTCAGAAATAGAGGGCAAGTTCACCCAGAAATGACGCGATGTAGGGGGACGGAGGGAGTATGGAGTGAGCGGTGATAAACAGTTACATATTCTTAGTCATTACAGTATAGTTATTAAGGTGTCAATGATATCCTGTATCCTAAGTGATAATAAACCTATTTATTTTTATTATCTTTATATAAGCCCGATTACACATTAGGATACCCCCTCCCTCGTTAATATGCAGCCTGCTCCACCGCCTCGACTCTCTCTCTCTCTCTCTCTCTCTCTCGAAAACTCCTCAGTTGGCTAACAGTTCACACACACACACACACACACACACACACACACATCATCAGTTTGTCTTGATGAGTAATGACGTTGCACTTAGTATGTTTACCTAATTAATACTGTGTCAAAATACAAGTGCAGTACATAACCATCTCACATTACGGATTACATTAACCAGTAATCACTTACTTATTTGCATAGTTTATGTTTCAGTAATAGTCATAGGGTAGCCATACCCACAGTGATGTTTTCGTTAATGTTAAAGGTAATCGTGTGTTCAGTGGCGGATACCAGTCAGAGAGCAGGTGGCAGCTGGCACCTCCAATCCTCATAGCTACGCTGGTGAGTTGTAGTGTCACTGAAGAGGTCCCTGTTCCTCCAGTTATGTCAATAATTAAAGTTAACATACTGATGAACGGCCATTTCTTATGAAAAATACAAACAGCCAATATGGAACTCTCAAAATGCATTTATAATGCATATTGTGGGTGCTTTCCAGCTCTCACGCACCAGTCTGTGAAGCCTATGCCCAGAGTCGGTCACATAAAAAAAAAAAAAAAAAGTCACAGTCTTAGTCCTTAGTTTCAGTAGTCAGCCTGACAGTGTGCAGTGTTAATGATCATGCTATTAATGTTAGTTCTATATGCTTATTTACATTTGGAACAACAGAATTCAAAGCAGGATTTCAATCACTACACAGAATGCCAAATACAGTATGTGTGTGTGCGTGCGGTTGTGGGACAATGCGTGTTGTGGGGGTGGGGGGAGTATAGTGAGTATGAAATGTGTATGTCAAAATGGCAATATGGGTGTGTGCATACGTGGCTAAGGACGTCCAAGACTGATATGTAATCTTTGCCTTTAACACTTGATGACACACACCTCAGTGTTTATTTAGGTTGTATTTATATGTTTGTAGCATGTTACATTATTATATTATTACGTTTTGGGTAGTGAAACCTGAATTACCATATTATAAAGACAAACACTGAAATATTAAAAAGATAATAAAATCTATTATGTGTGGCAAAATACATGAATAACAATATTTCAGGAAGAAATATTACCGTATTATAACATCTATTTCAGTACGTTGTAGGTGCAGCGTTTCTTAAGCTTAGATTATCGGATTTTCTTTGATCAGTATGTTACGTTATACTGTAGCTTTGAGTTAAGTAATATGTTATGTATTGTATTATAAGTGATGTCATGGTGGACGTTCACTTAAAACTACATCGAACAAACAGCAAGTTCAGTTGTTAGTAGTTTACCGGTATTTGTTATTGATCACACACTGACCAACTTATTCCTGAGTAATTTTTTTAAGTCATTATCACGACTGGAAAACAGCGCCTTGGGCATGTCAACAGGTGGCAAGATGTCTAGCGAGTTGGCAAAATGTCTAGAGAGTTGTGATTGTGCCAATCAAGAAAGCATAGTATTTTAATGGAAAAAACCTGGTATTGTAAGAGGAAAGTTGTGTTAAGAAATGCACATAAAAGTCACTAATTCCTGTATAAGTGCCCCGTAATACAAATCATGTAAGTGAGCAAAATATATAAGATAATGTTGTATCAGTTATATTGTCAGGTATGTTATAGTAAGTTATTAAAGTTACTGTTACATTGTCGTACTGCATGGAGTAGTATCCATTATAATCAGATGATAATAAAAAAAAATAAGATTTGTATGGAACTCATTCATTAGTAGGAAATAACCCACCCTCCTTCTCGATCACCTCTCGCAGTCTGTTTGCATAGAGGCGACATGGTTCCGTATGAGCTGGTGCTAGCATCTGTACTGTTCCCACTAGGTATGGGTGTGGTCCAGTAGTTCATCTGGTGTCCATTCACTCTTAGGCTCCCAACAGTTACCCATATTCCCCCATTCATTTTCGATGAAGTTCATGTCTGCTACCTTACAGAGCCAGTCGAGCAGCTGCATGTCCTCTCTACCTTCAATCCTTTCCGAGACTCTTCTCCCCGTGTGGATGGGGCAGCAGTACTGAACAAAAATTATAGAGCCGGGAGGAAACGGATAGTTCTGCTCCTGAACTGAGGGGAGGAAAAAATCCTACAAAAAATCAATGTATTTTTTAGTAGTGGAACTCCCATCTATCCTGGTGACGTCACCCATGCCGTGGATGCACACCCATCCCCAGACATTGACAGTGACGTGCCCACTTCTGGCATCCTCGTAGATGTTCCAAAGGTCGTAATTGCTCGTGAATGGAATATTTATAAATCGTTCATATAGTTTAATTTCTAATATCTTTGACGCTTCGGGAAAAGCCATCTTTTTTCATGTTAAGGTTCATTATCCACTATTCGTTTGGAATATATATTTTATGAGGATTGTAAGGCTTAATAAAACGTGGTGCAAGTGTTGGTAATATGCGTTCATCAGGACGTAATTTTACTATGAATATCAGTTGATCCCTGAATGTTTTTTTTTAATAATATTAAAATTACTTAGTGATACAGTATAAAAATATGTTTGTTATACATATCAATAAATTTATACTTTTTTTTTTTTTTTTTAATGTGTCCGGCTCCGGGCATAGGCTTCACAGCCTGCTCTCAAGGCCCAGTATTCCTCCTACATACCATACACCTCTCTACATGTCACCACTTCGGCGCTAACACACACCGTCCAGATTGAATACATGCTAGGGCTGTCTCATACAGGACTGGTGTATTGGTATTAGCGGGGGTATTTTTACGACATGTCAGCGGGTCTTCTGGTAGATCAGTAAAGTCTGATTATATGAAATTCAAATCCTTAAACTGTTCCCTGTCCCCAGCGGGGATTTGAACGTGGGTCTGATAGGACTACAGGCCACCTCTCTACCGATTGAGTCACCGCCTCCCCAATGCATTAGAGTACTGTCGCCTCCAGAAATCTTTTCTCTATCATTAAATTTTATGAATACAAAATACCTGGTAATAATGTCAGGCATACGATCAACGCATCTCTGTACCCTGGCCTTTACCTACTGCTCTTCCACACCATCCAATTTTTCCTCAACGTGTCTGCTCACCATAATTCTTACAATTCACAATTCACCACTATATATATATATATATATATATATATATATATATATATATATATATATATATATATATATATATATATATGTACGGTATATATTCTCTCTCTCTCTTTCTGTGTGTGTGTGTGTGTGTGTGTGTAGGTTCTCACTTTTACCTGATAACCTTACACCCACATATCTTATTAATCAATAAATTTCATACTGGCTAGGTTATATTCTGTAAATCCACGTGGGCTATCGTGTCATTTACTCATATCTGTTCCAAGAGGCCCAACATTAAAATAAGTAAAACAAAGATTCTGGGTGTGGTCATTCGGGAGGGTCATTGAGTAATCATATTTTATTATCAGTGATCATTTTCAAACTACTATGCTACATAGTGTATTAGTTTTACACTTGACCAATCTCATTTAATAGGTAATTACGTTGGCCAGTAAAGGACAGCTGGATTTATAACCAAAAACTACGTGAACTTCCCAAATTATTAAACACTGATCTTGCTGCCTTTTTGAAGCAGTTTACGTGAAAGTCCACTGTGTGAGCTTTCATGACATAGGTAATACAATATATATGACGGATATATCGCATAAGTCTATGCTATAGTATGACTTAATAAACTGATCTCTGGGAATCCGGTAAGCTACCATTAAAAACAGATGCTCCTACAGTGTAATTTTGTAATAAACATTAAAATAATATTATTTTCTCCTGGAAGAAACAGTTATTCACGTAATATAGATTCCATATTACAGGATTAATATTTCAGGTTTCATCCCCCAAACATAATCATAATATTATAATAATGTAACATGCTACAAACATATAAATACAACCTAAATAAATACTGAGGTGTGTGTCATCAAGTGTTAAAGGCAAAGATTACATATCAGTCTTGGACGTCCTTAGCCACGTATGCACACACCCATATTGCCATTTTGACATACACATTTCATACTCACTATACTCCCCCCACCCCCACAACACGCATTGTCCCACAACCGCACGCACACACACATACTGTATTTGGCATTCTGTGTAGTGATTGAAATCCTGCTCTGAATTCTGTTGTTCCAAATGTAAATAAGCATATAGAACTAACATTAATAGCATGATCATTAACACTGCACACTGTCAGGCTGACTACTGAAACTAAGGACTAAGACTGTGACTGGTGCGCGAGAGCTGGATAGCACCCACAACATGCATCATAAATGCATTTTGAGAGTTCCATATAGGCTGTTTGTATTTTTCATAAGAAATGGCTGTTCATCAGTCTGTTAACTTTTATTATTGACATAACTGGAGGAACAGGAACCTCTGCAGTGACACTACAACTCACCAGCGTAGCTATGAGGATTGGAGGTGTCAGCTGCCACCTGCTCTCTGACTGGTATCCGCCACTGAACACACGATTACCGTTAACATTAACGAAAACATCACTGTGGGTATGGCTACTCTATGACTATTACTGAATCATAAACTCTGCAAATAAGTAATTGATTACTGGTTAATGTAATCCGTAATGTGAGATGGTTATGTATTGCACTTGTATTTTGACACAATATTAATTAGGTAAACATACTAAGTGCAACGTCATTACTCATTAAGACAAACTGATGATGTGTGTGTGTGTGTGTGTGTGTGTGTGTGTGTGTCAAATGTTAGCCAACTGAGGAGTTTTCGAGAGAGAGAGAGAGAGAGAGAGAGTCCAGACGGTGGAGCAGGCTGCATATTAACGAGGGAGGGGGTATCCTAATGTGTAATCGGGCTTATATAAAGATAATAAAAATAAATAGGTTTATTATTATTTAGGATACAGGATATCATTGACACCTTAATACCTATACTGTAATGACTAAGAATATGTAACTGCATATCACCGCTCACTCCCATACTCCCTCCTTACCCCTACATTGCGTCATTTCTGGGTGAACTTGCCCTCTGTTTCTGAACCACGACTCAATCTGTATCGTGGTTCACGCTAAAAGGCTAGAGAATTATTTTATATAATTCAGACTATAAATAGTCTAGTACACAGCCCATTATCCTAATCACATAATATTTATTAGGCTATTTCATAACATAATACAATGGCCACATAATATTAATTCGGAGGATGACGCTTAGCGATTCGAAAAATTGTCGGACACACACACACACACACACACACACACGGGCACGCGCTGTTGCCACGTTAGCCAAATCCAGCATCCAGGTGGTCCAGTCGGAAATCTTGCCGAATGTACAGTCGTCAGCATAAACTCCTGCAAGTCTACTCGTGTGATGCGAGTCCTTTTTTCTGGCAACAGTGTATGGGAACTAGTTGCCATGTAGACTTTAATACACTTTAACGACCTGTTTTTTAAAAGTGGTACTAGAGGCTGGCTAGAGTACAATATTATGTATACCGTATTAGTATAAATAATAAAAAAAAAAAAGGGCAAGAGTTGACAGAATGTTATGAAACGACGTACGAGCGAAATACTCTGACATTCCTCATAACCGTGTCTAAACTCCCTTCCCCTCTCTCCTCCTTTCTCCTCCTGATGTCCCCCCACCCCTCCTTCCCCCTCCTACTCCCCACTCACGTTCATGCATCTCCACTTTCTCCTCTCCCCACTCTGTCTACCTTCATTCATTTATCCACAGCACTAACCCGACTGGTGCATCGCAATTCTCTCTTGACTGTTTACTAAACCAATATTGTCCTGTTCTCAATTGCTCGAAAAGCTTTAATAAAATGTATCCAAGGCTAATTACCAATATTCCTTCCTGTTCTAATTCCATTCTCACCCTCCCCGTCTGATTCCCACTCTTTTCCGGTTGTCATTCTTTTCTCCACCCCTTGCCACTACCAACAGCCGCTAGATACAGAAACGTTTGAGGTCTCGTTCTTGTGATGTATTCCTTACTGTGTGTGTGTGTGTGTGTGTGTATGTGTGTGTTTAGTGAGCCTGGCAGTTGGTGGTTATTATTTCAGTAGGCGAAATTAAACAAACATTTGTGCCCATTCCTACTACTTCCTCTCTCTCTCTCTCTCTCTCTCTCTCTCTCTCTCTCTCTCTCTCTCTCTCTCGTTCCAAGGAAAATGTTCCCATCCTCCTCATACTGTTCACTGATTCATGAAGCAGGATCAGAACCCATCATGTTTCAAACTATTGCATCACGTTCGGAGTAAAGAGTGGGTGAAAAAGACGGAGGCATGTCAAGATACTCTCAAATGTAAGGAGCTAAAAGGTTACAGGAAGAGACAAGAAATGGAGAAGAGTGCAGTTCTTTACGTAGATCTGCGCCGTGGTTAAGGTAGACAGGGTGCGGAGAGAGGGGAGTGGAAATGAAGGAGCATGGGGGGGGGGTTGAGAGGTAGGGTGGGGAGGGACATGGGGTGGGTACGAGGGAGAGAGCAGAAGTTTTATCACGCTACAACATTCTTCTGTCGTCTTTTGCTCATTGTTATGCTAATCAGATATAAAGACTATTGCATTCTGGGCGATTTTTAGCACAAATTCTTACAAACACGTCTTTAAAGCGTATAAAAGCCTGTGTGGCAACTAGTTCCTATACACTGTTGCCAGACAAAACAACCACATCACACGAGCAGGCTTGCAGCGAATTTGTGCTGACGACTGTACATACCTAAACCGTTCTCACATCTGTAAATGGCTGATGCTTTCATATCATACTGTAGGTCAGAAAGCTGCAAATGTGATAACCACTTTAGATCAGTGATTCGGTACCTTATGCTGTGTGTGTGTGTATATATATATATATATATATATATATATATATATATATATATATATATAACCACTTTAGATCAGTGATTCGGTACCTTATGCTGTGTGTGTGTGTATATATATATATATATATATATATATATATATATATATATATATATATATATAGTGCGTAGTGGATCTTATTCGGCTTTAATAAGTGAATTATTACATCGAAAGAAAGTGTAGGTAACTGTTTTTGACTCAAGTGAAGTGGTGAACTCTCTCGCCATCCACTCAACTGCTTCACAAGACTCGCCCACACTGATGAGTCGAAGATGTTCGATTATGCAGCCTTCTTTCAGGAGAAAATATTTACCCACCCTGGGTCATAAGTTTAAAGCCGCGTGTGTACTGTACATAGCAGTCCAAGCACTGTGTATGGAAGTGGCGACTTCTTGTGATAGACAGAGTCTCACCAAGGTTGGTACAAAGTCTCGCTCACTGCAAGGTGCATGGAAATACGAGGAGGTTTTTTTCATGGGTGGATGCTGCAGTTGCCGCGCCTAGGATGCATAACGTCACCACGTGCAGTTTCTCGTCGGTGCCGATGATTATGGATATGCGCCGTAAACGGAAGAGCATAATTGATTCACGCAGTGGCGATGCAGGTGATAATGTGAAGATGTTTGGGTATGTGTGGTAAACTGAGGAGCAGCACTGATATGCGTAGCGGTGACAGATGATGATGGTGGGTATGTGCGGTAACGTGAAATGAGAGGAGGATGGAAGTGAGATGAGTAAACGAAAGAGGGGAAGGAAAGGAAGTAGAATGAGGCAATTATCGGTTGGGGTGCGAACAAAGAGAAACCTAACAAAGACACAGGATCACAAAAATAGGTGTATTCACTGGTAGCGAGGCTGCTGCTTGTATCGGTGGTGTTGTCTGACAAAAATGAACTGTGATAATTCAGGACACTTTGAGAGGTATAAAATTTTTCTGGTTTTGTTAACGCTGACTATAATAAATATTATAGAAAATATGATCATCACACTTGGATGCCATTCTAGTAAAAAATTAATAAAGGGTTTTCCCCAAGAGGAGGAGATTTTGTAAGTTCTGTCAGCATCATCTCCCAAGAGATTTTTTTTTTTTTTTTCTGTGTAGCTTGCACAGGTCATAAGCTTGAGGCCCGGCAGCCCTCTGGCTTAGCATGTAATTGGTGCCACACTCCTGTTTGCCGACAGATACATATTGATAGATTGGTAAAAGATTCATTCAGGAACTGTACTGAGACTAGTAGCAAGCAAAGTTGCGGTGTTAAGAAGTAATTTTACTGGAGTACTTTACTGAAGCAACTTTTGTAGGAATTAACTTTTTTAAAAAGTACCCATTTTGTTCACGTTAACATGTCCACGGTTTTCAAATACTTGTACTCCAATACATTTGAGAATTTGCAAAAATTGCTCATTACATTACATAATGGAGTTTGCCTCAGAGACCATTGGCCAGTGGGAGAGCTTGGAACAGTGCAAACAATAATGGTGACGAATCACAATCAGCTCATATTTAAGCCAGTCACGCGTGATATTTCATGTGCTGTCGCATCGGGCATTGTCTTTCCTTCCTGCTGAATGAGCACCACCAGTCCTCTCTCGCTCAACCACCATCGTCTTGACTTCTGCTCACCTAGGATGGGTGGCATGTAGGGTTTAAAAGGTAAGAAAAGAAACACGGTGGAGGGAAAACTACTGTAAGGAACAACATCCCCAGTGAACTGAGCCACACACTCATACACTTGCCATACAAATTCCTGAAATCCTGATGGGCAGTTTTTTAATACATGAAATTCATACACAGTCGGTCTGAGAACAAATTCACTCTCCAGCCAGTTCCCTTACCTCATCGATCTCCATACCTTGCTTCCCCACCAACATCATTTATACTGTCTACCCATGTTCTTGGACTATCACACATAAGAACATAAGAACATAAGAAGAGAGGATAACTGCAGTAGGCCGGTTGGCCCATGCTAGGCAGTTCCTAGAAGAGTAACTGAACTACTAGAATGAGATAAGAATAGCAACGAAGAAGGCTCTCCCCCGCCCTCCAAACCCTCCAGCAGAAGCCGGCAGGAAAAAAGAAAGAACACCACGCAGTATAGAAAAACTGGCGTGGACATTTTATAGGAAAGTGTGAAAGGAGAATAGAGATTATCGTTGTGTAACCTGAAGGAAAAAGTATGAATTAGTATTGGTTATAAGATTTTTGTTTTTTTCTGTATATACCCACCCCTTATTTGTCATATGCTTATCTAGCCTATGCTTGAAACTCCCAGTGGAAGAGGCAGCAACTACTTTACTAGGTAGCTTATTCCATTCGTCTACTACTCTATTACCAAGCCAATTTCTACCTATTTCCTTATTGAAATGGAATTTTCCTCGTTTGAAACCATTACTTCTAGTTCTATCCTGTATGCTCACTTTAAGTACCTTGCTAATATCTCCCTTATTTATACCCTTCATCCACTTAAACACCTCAATTAAGTCTCCACTTACTCTACGTCTCTCTAACGAATGCAGACTTAGTCTTTTCAGTCTGTCTTCATATGACAGGTTCCGAACGTCATGTATAATTTTTGTCATTCTTCTCTGTACATTTTCTAACGAGTTAATGTCCATTCTATAGTAAGGACACCAAAATTGTACTACATAGTCTAAATGTGGCCTTACTAATGCTAGATAAAGTTGCAGTATTACTTTTGATGACCTGTTGCTCACGCTTCTCGAAAATAAATCCTAGGACCCTATTTGCTTTATTTCTCGCATTAATACACTGTTGCCTTGGTTTAAGGTCGTTACTAACCATAACTCCTAGATCCCTCTCGCATTCCGATTTGCTAATTTCTTTGTTATCTAAGCCGTATTTAGTGTCTCCAATGGTCTTGTGTACGTTATGTGCTTTACATTATTCAATGTTAAATTCCATTTGCCAAGTTTTAGACCATTTGGACAATGTATCGAGGTCTTTTTGTAAGTTATGGCACTCGTCAGTCGAGTTAATGATACGTCCTATTATTGTATCATCGGCAAATTTGCTGATGCTCCTAATGACTCCTAAGTCTAGATCATTTATGTATATAATAAATAACAAGGGACCGAGTACTGAACCCTGTGGTACACCGCTAGTTACTAATCCCCAGTCCGATTTGGTTCCATTTATTAATACTCTCTGCTTTCGTCCTTTCAGCCAGGATTCTATCCATTTCAAGATATCGCCGTCTATACCGTGTGCTCGAATCTTTCTAACTAACGTTTCGTGTGGGACCCTATCAAAAGCTTTACTAAAGTCCAGATAAATAACATCGTAAGCTTTATTTCTATCTACTGCCTCATAGACCTCCGAGTAGGATTACAACAAGTTTGTGAGGCAGGATCGTCCTTGTCTGAATCCGTGCTGACTTTCTTTTATATGATTAAATCTTTCTAAGTGTTCTCTAATCTTATTTGCCAAAATTGACTTACGTTTTTACTACTGTTGACGTTAGACTTATCGGACGATAATTCGACGCAGCTGATTTATCACCCTTTTTAAAGATGGGCACTACGTTTGCGGTCTTCCATGCCTCTGGAACTTCTGAAATTAAAGAGTCATTAAATGACGTTAAAAGTGGCTGACATAATTCTCTTTTGGTTTCTTTTATAATTCCTGCATATATATCGTCCGGACCTGGCGATTTTTGAGGTTTTAACTTATTTATTTATTTCAATACGTCATCCTTACTAATGGTTATTTTACTAAGAATATTTTCCGTATTCTCATCGTAAACATTTGCTGCTTGAGGGACCAGGTCTAGGTTTTCCTTGGTGAACACTGATATGAAGGAATTATTTAGGATGGAGCACATTTCCTTATCTTCTCTGGTGATGTCACCTGATTCTGTTCTGAGTGGTCCTATCCTGTCTTTATTTTTCGTACGGTACATTTGATAAAAACCCTTGGGGTTTTCTTTCAATTCACCAGCAATCTTAATTTCATAACTTCTCTTTGTTTTTCATATTTCCCTCTTTACTTCTCTATTTAAAATTGCGTACCGGTTATGTAAGTGTTCCTCTCCACGTTTTATTTTTCTATATATTCCTTTCCTTTGGCCTATGAGAGATTTTAATCTGTTGTTTAACCATCTTGGTTCTGAATTATTCGTTCTAAACGGTTTTGAAGGGATACATCTACAGTATCTTGGCCTCCGTGTATTATATTTACTTACTCGTTACATTTCTCGCTGGTCGAACATCTGCTTGGTACTGAAACTGAGTTAATCCTCATCACCTGGCCTACACTCCTATCTATGACCTCACCATCCACAGACACCTGGCGCACATTCCAACGTGTTTCCTGCCCCTCACCTATGACCTGGGGTTCCCCACTGACCTGGCACTCCCTAAAATAGCTATTCTCCCTACGGAATACTGTTCTAAAATAAGTTCTAAAGCCATCGAAATCTCCTGGACGAAAATTAGGAACGGTGGAGGTATTTTCAGTGGAACAGACATCCCAAATAAATCTGAACTTAATTTCTTCATGATCGTTATTATCAAGTCGTCCACCAACCTCTATATCACTAATGATATTTTCTTTATTAGCTAAAACCAAATCTAGTATATTATTACCTCTGGTGGGCTCTCTGATATACTGATAAAGGAAATTATCCTGTACTACCTCTAGAAATTCCTCTGACTCTGCATCTCCTGTCTGATTTCTCCAATCTATCCTTTTCAGATTAAGGTCACCTACAATTATTACTAAGCTGGACTGTGACGCTTTCCTAATTTTCTCCCAAAAGTATTTACTATCTGCTCTACTTAATTTTGGAGATCTGTAAATTGCTCCTAAGACTAATTTCTCCCCATTGTTACTAATTTCAACCCAGACACTTTGTGTCCCTATTTACTTTAATGTCTGCTTTATTGTAATAGTTTAATGAATCCTTTACATAAATAGCTACACCCCCTCTCTCTTTCTTTCCAGACGGTTTGACACAAAAATATTATAGCCTTTTATCTCATATTCTGCTAAAAATTCTCTAGTGTCTGCATTCATCCAAGTTTCATTAATAATGGCAACGTCTATTTTCTCTGTACAAATTAAAGCCCTCAGTTCATCCATTTTATTACGTAAACTCCGGCTGTTTGTGTAGTACACTTTCAGATAATTACGAGTAGTTATGCCTCTACCTTGGGATTTACTGTTTTTTTATTTCACTACTAACTGGGAAACTCTTTACTTTACTAATATAACAATTGTTTGTACTATCAAATATCGCCCTTCTATCATTGCTTGTTCTGTTCTCTATCATCGCCTGCTCAATTTGAGGTGCCTGAGTGGATATATCTACACTAACGGTTAACATTTTGTTCTTACTTTTGCAAGTCTTGATGCATCTATCCAGACATGGTAATAATGATTTCTGAGTGCAGTTGCTGTAACTTCCTGTACATCTTCTTCTCAACCTCGAAAAAAACCCTCTAACTCCCTATCTATCATTCCAGCTAAAACAGTAACTCCCTGCCTGCTAAGATGAGTCCCATCCCAATTATACAAGGCACTCCGTACATAAAACCGGTCCCAGCTGTCTATGAAAGGTACTGCATTATCTTTGCAGTACCTTTCAAGGCGGCAATTAAACCCTATTGCCCTGCTCAACCACTCCCTCCCAACTCGCCACCTGGGTAAAACACCAAGCACTACCGGGGTTCCTCCCCTCTCCCTAACCTTCTCTAACATCACCTTATACTTGTGCCACAGTACCTCACTCTTACAGCTACTAATATCATTGGCTCCTACACTGAGGCACACAGTAGGTTTGTCATCACTATCCTTCACGATATTTGTAATTTTCTCTATCACACTAGCTACCCTGGCCCCTGGAAGACACACATGTTTAGCAAGTGGAGTATACATGGCTCTGTTAAGATATCTCACCTGGGAGTCTCCAACAACGGCAACATTATTCTTTCTTGTTCTGATTATACTTACCTGTACAGGAAGTTCTCCCACCGTCCTTCTCGTGCGCTCATCTCCACGTACGTTCATCTTACTCATAAATATCCTTTTCAACACTCGATTTACATCTTGTCTTCATTGACCATACAATCAAAGAATACACTTCACCTCTGTTGCCAAGAGAATGCCTTACATCACGTTTCACGAACTGCATCAGTTTTACCGGTATCTTGTCTATTTTAACTAGATTCTCATACGCTCTTCAATGACCCCCCTCCCCTAACCTTATTCTTTATATAGCGCTTTCCTGCCAAAACAGAAGCTCACACATACGTTTATGTGGGCGTTAATATTCCTATATGCAATTCACTTACATTCTCCATACTCAGACCTCTATGTACAATCACGGCCTTCAAGGTACCTGTTGCTATCTTAGTGCTTCTCTACTTCCCTATTCATTTTGAATCTAGCTTTAAACACACACACACACACACACACACACACACACACACACAAACATATATATATATATATATATATATATATATATATATATATATATATATATATTTATATTTCTATCTATCATTCTATGTATGTATGTATCTATCTGTCTATCTATATATATCTATCTATCTACCTATCTATCTATCTATAAATATGTATGTCTATATATTTCTATCTATATATATCTATCTATAGATATATATATATATATATATATATATATATATATATATATATCTATCATTCTATGTATGTATGTATCTATTTATCTATCTATCTATATCTATCTATCTATCTATCTATATATATATATATATATATATATATATATATATATATATAAAACATTAGTGGGCACTCCTGTGGAAGATTTTGTCGTGTTGATAGGTATAAGAACTAAGTCTCTGATGCATTAAAAAAAATTAGATTACTTTTACCCCAGTCAGAGATACGAGCCAAGTCAGACATTAGGTGAGCCATAGCCTCATCCCTTATTTGTTTAAGTAACTGTTGAGATGGACATTGCGAGAACCGAATAGAAAGGTGAAGGGTGGAGTCATCAGCGTATAAGTGGACAGGGTTAGATGTAATGCTTAGAAGGTCATTGATGAATAAAAGGAAGAGAGTTGGTGATAGGACAGAGCCCTGAGGAACACCACTATTGATAGATCCAGGAGAACAGTGACCGTCTACAACAGCAGCCATAGAACGACCAGAATGGAAGCTAGAGATGTAGGCACAGATAGAAGGATAGAAACGGTAAGAGGGCAGTTTGGAAATTAAAGATTAATGCCAGACTCGATCGAAAGCCATTGAGATGTCAAGTGCAATGGCAAAGCTTTTGCCAAAGTCCCGAAAGGAGGATGACCAAGAGTCTGAAAGGTAGGTGAGAAGATCGCCAGTGAAGCATCCCTGACGGAACCCATACTGATGATTAGAAAGGAGTTTGTGATAGGAAAGATTCTTTCAAAATTTTCTTTTAAGAATAGACTTGAAAACTTTTGAGACACAGGATGTTAAAGCAATTGGGCTGGGAATGAGAGCAAATTTCCAGCAAGAAGGAAAGATGCAAGTTGATAGACAAGGGCGAAAGAGTTTACCTAGGCAGGGTGTAAGCACAGAAGCACTGTTCTTGAGGATGACAGGAGGAACCCCATCAGGCCCATATGCCTTGTTGGTACTGGGGCCAGAAATGGCAGAAAATACATCAGTTGAAGATAGTTTAATGTCAGCCATCGGGAAGTTAGAGGGGGGAAGTGATGAAAGAACAGCACCGGAATCGTCTATGGTGGAGATGGAGGAAAAAGTCTGGGTGAAAAGTTCTGCTTCATCTGTAGAAGAAACAGATACACAGCCATCAGTGTAGAAAGAGGAGGGAAGGATGATGAGGTAAAGTTATTAGAAAGGTTTTTGGCAAGGTGCCAGAAGAAGCGGGAAGAATTCGAGTTGGAGAGTTGAGAGCATTTAGCATGGATGAAATTATTTTTAGCACGATTCCCGGCAAAAACATAAAAAAGAATGTGATTCAGGGATGGGTTGGCTCCGGTACCTTTTATAGGCCGTCTTCTTGTTGTGGACAGCATTAAAACAAGCGTGGTTAAACCAAGGCTTTTTTGCATTAGTCAAAGGATATGAGAAAGGAATGTATGCTTTCATGCCGGAGAGAAAAACCTCCGAAATGCGAACGGCACACTTAGATGGCTCCCGGCCATGGAAGCAATAACCATTCCAGGGAAAATCAAAGAAGTATTGCCTAAGGGCTTCTCAATCAGCAGCTCCAAAGTGCCACAACCGACGTCCACTGGCTGTACTGGAACGATAGGACGGGTTAAGGTAATAAGGCTGTGACTGGAGGAGCCCAACGTTGAAGGAAGATAAATAGTGTAAGCAGAAGGATTAGTTGTATGGAAAAGGTCAAGCATGTTAGAACTCTCTCCATGGTGGTCAGGGATACGGGTAGGGTGCTGTACAAGCTGCACTTGGTCATTAAGGATAGAAAAGATGAAGGCTTGTTCACCAGGTGGATCAGTGAAAGAAAAGAAGAGCCAAAGGTGCTGGTGAACATTGACATCTTCTAGAGTGGAGATTTCAGAGAAAGGAGAAACGGATAGGATGTGTTCCAACGAAGAAGTAATATAGTCGATGCATATTTTATAGTCAGTAGAATTACGAGATAACTAAACAGCACAGATATATTTAGTCAGAGAATGACAGGAAAGCCGAAGCCAGAGAATAGAGAATTCAGAAGAATCAAGTTCCGGAACGCGAGAGCAAGATAAGTTGTTGCATATATATACACAACAGCCACCTTTGGCTTTGAAATGAGTGTAGAGAAAGTAGGAGGATACAGAAAAGGGTTTGCTATCAGTTGCCTTAGACAGCTGAGTCTCAGTTAAGAATAGAAGGTGAGATTTAGAGGAGGAGAGATGGTGCTCAAGAGAGTAAAAGTTAGAGGAAAGGCCACGAATGTTGCAGAAATGAAGAAGTGGGTCAGACAGTGGTTCCAGGCAGCTCGTTGTGTCGTCACCAGGAGATGAGCGGACGGTGAGGGCATTTATGGTTCTCCTCCTTGGAGACTCCGAGGCTTGGTTATTAGATGCCTTTATTTCTTAAATTTTAAAAAGGAAGTGCAGTGTGTAATGTGCATGTAGTTTGGTGTTGACAGTCAGAGAAATTTGTATAGGAGAGCATACTGGCCTACTCTCTATGTTACTGAAACAATGAAAAAGTTCAGGAATGGGGGATGGTAAGGATCTAGTCCCGAGGGCTGATGAAACGAGAGCTCCAGCTCTCCCTGTCACTAGCTTTCCATCCACCTTGGGAATACTGCCCTTTTTGACTGGTGCTACAGTTTACTGCAAGTCCACTGCTGAACAAAGGCCTTCCCCAGCCAAATGTATAAGTTGCTTCACTCCCAATCTCTGCATGCAAACTTTTTCTGTTTCATTTCTACACCAGTCTACCCGTTTTCTATTACGCTTGCAATCATTTGAAGCCAAGTCAGTCCCCTTCTTGCTGCATTGGTTATCTCTCTCTTTGTGTGTGTGGGGGGGGGGGGTCGATTTTTTGAAGATAATTTAACGCTTCGTGTCATGTCATGCCGTTCATTGATAATTTGTCATTTTCTTGTCCTCAGAAAACAAATTGAGGGATGGGAATGTTTAAACTTTTGTTTTGCGACAATACCATGAAAGGAGTCATTCATTATTGTTGCTGTTGCTTAGCTTTCATGGACGAGACCGCCTTCCGAGCCTATTAGAGGGCTTATTTAATCTTTCTGTTATTTCTTACACATCAGACAACAGAAAAATAATTTAGGGTTTGATTTTGCTTCACGAGAAATTTTTGCCTCAGTCTCGTTTAGGTTTCCGAATAACTTGCGTACGTTGCCGCAGTAGTTTAGAATATCTGATACCGTCATCGTGATTTGCTGTAAGTTTATTATTTTTGTATGCTGTTCTCTTGTGACCAGTGATTTCTTCAGTATTCGTCGAGATTCAGGCTGGTTTATTAATATGAGATTTTTTTTTCTGGCCAATTCCCAGTATATTCTTACTTTCAGTAGACCTCAATTGATTAGTGAATATTTTCTACATATATCGAGTTATACGACTAGTAAATTCATCTGGTGTTGAAAATTTCGCTCCTCATATTATCGAGGTTAGCTTTTTCTTTTTAAAGCTAGGAACTAAAAGGCTATTAATTTCTTGTCTTACAGTTATGTTAACTTCAAGTCTTATGATATTATAATTCCTGTTGCTAAAATTTACACCAGCATCACGTAAACTTATCAGACCACGCTCAGTTGCTAAGGCAAGGTCGACAATACTATTACCCCGAGTTGGCGTATTCACTGCCAGGCATTAAAAAAAAAAAAAAAAAAAAAAAAAAAAAATGGTCTACCGGTGTTAACATCCCGTACCCTTCTTTTTCTGCACATGAATTTTTCCTATCAATTTTCGGATTATTGAAGTCCCCCAAACAACGTGGGCTTTGGATTTTATAACTGATTTTATTTCATCATACAAAATACTGCCATTTTCTTCGTCTGACTTGGGTGGTCCGTATATTACACCGAAAAGAATGGGTTTATTACTCTATGAAAATTTCGATATAGGCTACGAAGAATCGTATGTTCAAGCATCCAATTTGTTGATTTGTAGTGCAGTTACATACTGCATATATATATATATATATATATATATATATATATATATATATATATATATATATATATATATATATATATATATATATATATATCACACCTCCCCCGCTGGTTTTGTGCAGTCGCTATTTTTCATATAAACCATGGTTCTGAAATCATAAGTATGTCGGGATTTTCGGTAGTTGCAGAGCTAACTAATTAGCCTTACTTTGAAATAATACTTCTCTCATTCGTATACATTATAATCATAGTGCAGCTAGATCTAACAGGGCTGCGAGACACCAAAATTAGCCCTGGTTAATAGGAGCCCCCTCAAACTGGAAAAAGATGCCACCGCTTGCCAGACTACTTAATGTAAAATGCAAAAGTGGGGTCAACTTGAATTACCCTTTGTAATACAATATTTGTGTTATTTTACTGAAAATAGGATATTTTTTTATTTACCTACATATAATACTGGAGAAAAAAGATCACTTCTTTATCAAAATATAATAGAAATGGAAGGTTGCGTCTATCTCAGTTTAGGGACAGTCTAGATGCGATTATTATACTGCCTGAGTATTGATCACAGTCATTTTTTTAGGTGGTGAATGTACATCTATATGGAAAAATTGTAAATGAGTATAAAGAAATTGTATCGTACACAAGAAATGAAGGAAATATGGGACTTAAACAATCGATGATCGTATGAACCCACTGAACTCATACGGAGGCGCTTTCTTATGGGTAGCGTGGCGTAGTTTGTGCGGCCGCCGCCAGGGGCCCAGGACGGCGCTGATGGCGTGTATACACCACACCTAACTCCCACGCCTTTTGAAATTACCCGATGATTCGGAAAATATAATGTCATGGTCCACTGCGCAGGTAAAATATATGTGGAAAAATAGATTGTAGCAGAACTGAGACGTTTTCTCAAAACAAGAGGAATATCATGCCTTTAAAATTTCGGGTCGGCTGATCTCGGCCCCGTAAGATTTCGGCCCTACAATTCTTACTGTCATTAAGTGTATAATGGATAGAATCATGTCAGGATTTGCCAGATGAAAGATTACGATCTTTGGAAACTGTATGATATATTTTTCCAACAACTGAGATTCATGACACTTGGTAAACATGTGCTTATTGTGTGCAAAGACACACAATAAGCTTTCATGCTTTTTAGTAAACTCCACGGAGAGCTTTCCAGCGCAAATCTCATGTAAAGCATCAGTAAAATATCTACGATGAATATAACACTGGTATAATGCTTTATGCATGAGTAATAATCCAGATAGAAATTTTTTTAAAGGAAGGTATACAAGCTCTGAGTGGGTAGTGACCCCACGTAATTTAGTGATATGGCGAACAGTGGCAACTTTCAGGAGTTTGTGGGGACTCCAATTGTTTAAATCCTCTGCCGAAACTCTAACGCTTTTATAAGCCGCTGATGGCCTGGCAGTCCCTCCCCTCCCACTAATTGATTGTCTACCTGCACCAGCGGTGAGGTCAAGTGCACCCGATTATCCTTGTGGGCGGTTCTCACCTCAGTTACCCAGACACCATTGGCCTCCGGGATTGGACTGTTAACATCTATGACATTGATTATTCCTCTTTCCAACTCTCGATCACTACATACCAAACACTGTCGTCAAACTCCTTATCTAACCTGGCCTTTTCCTACCCTATTGAAGTGAAAGCCGCCTCTACCATACAAACTCCTGTCAAGATTAAAGTTGTCCCAAACATCAACAAGCTTCACACTCTTTCTACACAAACCTTCTAGCCTACTATATTGACTAATATCATTCTATTTTGGGTCACATAACCAATTTCAAATCTTTGTAACAAATCACAGACAACTAACGTCCTTCGACATTCCTTGAAGTTCCTAATAAGGTCCTGATACTTCCTCTGACCTGCCTGAAGCTATATTATTAGTCCCTACCACAGGAACAAAAACGGCGTCCTCTGAGGTGTTGCTAATTAAGTTATCAACTCTCAGTCACGTCCTGTATCTTACACTCAGGAAAACAAAAAACGCTTCCTTCTAGAACCCTTAGCACAAAACTCCTTCTCCTGATGCCTAATTAACGATTCACCGACAAGTGTGAGGCTAGGCTCATCCTGCACTTCATCTTCTAGTATCTGAAACCTATCCCTAACAGCCACAGTCCTATCACTGATACCTAAGCCTTGCAACCTCCCTTGACTGGCTATCCTGGTCTCAACTAAGGGGGCACCCATTGGAGCGCATCTCTCGGACAAGGGTATCGTAATTTCCAAACTACTCTTCATAATGGGTTTGGTTTTCTCATCATTTATTATTATTGTGTTTTCCGGAACCAGAATTTGTAATACGATCCGGATCGGTCCCAAAGTTAATTTATTTTTCGCAGGGACATAGGCTACCTACCCACCAAATTTGTTCCAAATATCTCTTTTAGTTTTTGAGTAATCCTACCAACAGAAAAACAAACAAACAGACAAAACATACAGGAGTGAAAACCTACGACCGCATTCTTAACCCGCCCCGTCCCGACCACTTTTTCACCACTGGTACCCCCGAATCCCGACCATTTTTGGACCCAAATTTTTTTTGCTAAAACTTTCGCTTTTGGTCAGAAACAATGGTCAATCACGAAGAAAGTGTTCACCGGGGTCCATAAGTTGCCTAAACATGTATACCTTCGTCACACCTGGTACCGTGTTCTCTGTAGGTGGTCTGAGGCTCTCACGTTTTCTATGGTATTATAAGTCTGGGAAACCAATGAAAGTAAGTAGATATGTATTTATTACAAACATAAAAACATGTGATACAAGAGTAAATTGGATTTTATACAAAAATAGAGCTGAAATAAGCATTGTACCATCGTGCGAACCGAGCAAAATCGGGCAGACTGGTCACGATGAATTGCTAATATTCCTGAATCATGATACATATCATTTTTTCTAATTACATAATACATCTCCAATAACATTATACCATTTTACATTTTATTGAACTGTTTTTACGTATTCACAGGCCTTTCGATAACATTTAGTGTAATGTTAGCGCTTATTTACGTAGTGAGTGAACTCGCTGTGACTGTTGTTTCAACTCGTATTATTTTTTTTCAACTTACATAATACTTTCCTAATAACATTATACACTTTTCCACTTTAGAGAACTGTTTTGAGATAGTTTCAGGCCTTACGATAATCTTTAGCGTAATAATAGCGCATAATAACACAGAGGATGAAGCCGCTATGACTATTATTTCAACTTACAACCTATTTTTGTACTTATATAATACTTCTCCACTAACATTACACATGTTTCCACTTGATATAATTGCTATCACATAATTGGAGACCTTACTATTCTACTGAGCGTCATATTATCGCATATTTACACAGTGAGTGTTATCGCGATATCATTTATTTCATCTGACACTAGTATTCAACTTATAAATTACTTTCCTACTAACATTACACCCTTTTCCACTTTATATCATTGCTATCACATACTTACAGACCAGAATGTTCTACTGAGCGTAATATTTTCGCAGATTTACACAGTGGGTGTACTCGTGACATTAATTGTTACAACTTACACTATTTTTCAACTTATACATTACTTTCCTGCTAACATTACACCCGTTTCCACTTTATATTCTTGCTATCACATATTTACTGACCAGAGTGTTATACTGAGCGTCATATTTTCGCAGATTTATACAGTGGGTGTAGTTTTGATATCACTTCGTTCAACTTACGCTATTTCTCAACTTATACATTACTTTCATGCAAATATTACACCCGTTTCAAGTTTATATAAGACTTAGCACATACTGACTGGCCTTAACATTATACTGAGCGTCATATCGCCATCCCACACAGTTTCAGTAGTGTAGGAAGTTATGGTACTCTCTGAAACATGGCTGAAGGCACAATGCAACATTGGTGGTGGTGGGGGAGGTGGAGAGCAGCGCCTTTCATCACTCGCACTTCTCTTCCCTCTCCCTTTTCCTTTACCCTTTCCCTTCCCTTTCCTTCCTTTCCCCACATCCTGGGGCTGTGGGGAGGAAGTTTGGGAATATTGTATGGCGAAAGACGTGCTGGGGAGTGGCTCCACCTCCTCTCCCCTAGGCCTATGTGCACCACATGCTCGTGCTGCCTCCCTCACACCACTTTCCCTTTCACCCCGCACTCCCGCCACACCACTTTCCCTTTCACCCCTCTCTCCCGCCACACCACTTTCCCTTTCACCCCGCACTCCCACCACACCACTTTCGCCTTCCCCAGACAAAACACTAGGCCATACTTTATTTGCCTTCTCGCCCCACCTTCTGATCCTCGGGGTGAGATTTTTTCCTTCCCCAACCACGAGGCAACATCACGTCCTAAGCCGCCGTCATCGTCATCGTCCTCATCCTTGTCCTCATCAGAATCTCTCTCTAGGGGATGGAGAGAGGTCCATGCAGGTGTTTTGGGTGCAGGCTGGCCTTCCCTTGCCTTATGATACGTGACATACCGCTTTTTCCGAGGCGAAGGGACCTCCTCATCACTGCTTGTTATTTCCTCCTCAGGCTGCACATAATCTCGATCCACCACATCATCATCAAGTGGAGAATTACTATCTCCAGTGAAGGCATCCAGGGCAGATTGTATTTCGTCGTCTGAGAGACCTTTACGCGCCATGTCTGACCTGGGTCACTGCTAACAGGTGAGTGACCGAGACAAGGGTGAGCGCGGGTCATGCGGGGTCTGGGACGCTGCCTGCCTGGCAGCAGGTAGGGGAGGCTTGGGTAGGTGGGGGAATCGAAAATCTCGCACGAATTTTAAAAATTGTGGAAATTATGAACCTTGCAATTGCAGGACATTGAAGTACGTCAACGGGATTGGCAGTGACAAAACGTGAGGACGTGGAAGTACGTCGATGGGACGCCGCGGGTTAAACATTTTCATCCCTTGTAGAGGCATGGGAAGGAAATCTTTAGCTGAACTGGTATTCTTAAAAAATTCCTTCCCTTCCTGAGCCACTCAAAGGGAAAGATTTTTCCTCTGGGTAGCAGAAATTACTGGAACTTGAAGGAATTCCTTGACCCATCTCTTCAAAAATTCCTTCATAAGTTTTGTGCTTTCTGTTGTAATTCATTGTCATACATAGATTTAAAATGTTGACGGAAGATACTGTAAAATTTTATCGATGCAGTTTACAACGCTATACTAATGTTTAAGCGCTATTTGTGTCTCTTTAAAAGTGTTACCGATGTCGGCTGAGATAATTAGCCTGGCATAAACAGAGCAGACGACGTACTATCTTCGATATTCATCCAGTCTTATATAATCTGACACTGACCAATCTTATACATTATGGCCAGGGTCACACGAAGATTATTTTCAAGAAACATTTTGGTTGTTAATTTGCCCGAAAAAGGAAAATCTGCCGTCCAGGTCACACAAGTGGTTCGGCTCATGTCTTCCAGCTGGAAAAAAAAACAGTGAGCGCCGCCATGCGAGTACACGAGACTGACGTTAACAAGTGATTCTTACACTTACCAATAACAACATAAAGCATAATAATATTCCTCGAATATAATTTATTATCAAAATATTGTCTTAAGGAGTGAACACCGCTGCGGTGTTGGCCAGAATGGCATTTATGGCTGAATACAAACCAACAGTAAGGATGTGGTGGCGACCTCTCACATCTCAAATGTGCAGTGCATGGATGTAGTACGATTGAGGCTAAAAAGGAGGAGACTGGGAGAATGTTTGTGACCAGAAAGTTGATCTTCTAGCTTTGAGTGAAACAAAGTTGAAGGGGAAAGGTGAGTCTATGTTTGGAAGTTGAATGGAAGAACGTCAGGTGTTCATAGAGGAAGGGCGAGAGTAGATGTGGCCTTGTTAGTGAGCCCGGAAATGCAGCAGTGTGTGATTAATGGAAGAAGGTGTCATCGAGACTGCTGTGGGTGAAAGCGAAGTTTGGACGTGAGCTGTGGGTATTTGTGAGCGCATATGAGCCTGGCAGCGAAAGGGATGCAGAAGAGACGAAGTGTTTCTGGATGTTGAGTGTCTGCAGAGTTTTAGAGAGAATATGAATGTGGTAATGATGGGAGATCTGAATGCTAGAGTGGGAAATGTAGCAGTTGAAAGTGTAGTTGGTGTGCATGGTGTACCTGGAAGAAATGAAAATGGGGAATGATTGATAGGGATGTGTGTTGAGCGAGAGATGGTGATTGGAAATACTTTGTTTAAGAAGAAAAATATAAATAAACATGGGTGAGGCAGGAGGGTGGAAGGGTTGTTGATAGAGCATTGATGGACTATGTGGTGGTGTCCAGGAATGTAATAGGAGGATTGTTGGATGTGAGAGTTTTGAGAGGGGAAGGTGGAGGTATGTCTGACCACTACCTGGTGGAGGGAAATTAAGAGTAGGTAAAAGATGGATGAGAGCTAGGAGGGTTAGGTGTGGCAGGGAGGTTTTGAGAGTGAGTTGGATAAAAGAGAGAAAATGATAGAGTATCAGGAGAAATTGAAAGATGAGTGGGATGCAGTGAAAGATCACGAGACTGTCAGTGGGGAGAAGGAATGGCAGTTGTATAAGAGTGCTATGGTGGGGCATGTGGAAGATGTGTGTGGTGTGAGACGAGTATGTGGTGGCGTAGGAATGGGAAGCAAATGGTGGTGCGAGGAAGTAAGTATGGCTGTGGCTGAGAAAAGCTGTGCATATGAAATGTGGCTGCAGAGAATGGATCAGGTGTCATATGAGAGGTATAAAGAAAAGATGAATAAGGCTAGAAAGACAGTGCCTGATGCTAAAGTGGCAGCTGATGAGAGGTGGGGTATGCGGTTGACTGAGAATTTTCAACTGAATAAGAAAATGTTTTGGAAGGAGGTGAAAAGGGTGCAAAAGTGAAAGTCTGAGAAGCAAGAGCGAGTAAAAGCAAAGGATGGAAAGATGTTAACTGAGATGGATGCAGTAAGGAAGAGACGGGCAGAGTATTTTGAAAGGTTGTTAAATGTAGAGGAGGAAAGGGAGGCTGAGATTGTGGCAGATGTAAGGATGCAAGGAATAAATGTGTATGGAGAGTTGAATGATTCTTTGATGACGATGGAGGAAGTGCAGGAGGCAGTAAATGTGATGAAAACAGGGAAAGCTGCAGGTATGGATGGGTGTGCTGTGGAATCCCTGAAAGGTGGTGGAGCGACTGTTATTGGCTGGTTAGTAAGATTGTTGAATGTGTGTTTTGTGAGAGATATGATGCCAGTTGACTGGGCAAGTGTTTTAGTGATGCCGTTCCATAAAGGTAAGCGTAATAAGTATGAGTGTACTAGCTTTAGAGTTATAAGTCAGTTGAGTGTTCTAGGTAAGGTGTATGGTAGGGTGTTAAGAGAGTTAGAGAGGGTACAGAAGGAGTGATTGGTGATGAGCATCGTGGCTTTAGGAGAGAGGGGGGATGCGAGGATCAAGTGTGCTTTAGGTGAGGGAGGGGAAGCGAGGATCAGCTGCGCTTTAGGAGAGGGAGGGGATGCAAGGATCAGGTGTTTGCTGTGAGACAGGTGTATGAAAAGTATTTAGCGAAAGGTAATGATGTGTTTTGGCCGTTCATGGATTTACAGGAAGTGTATGATAGAATTGAAAGAGAGGCTTTGTGGACTGCTTTAAGATTGTTTGAACTTGATGGTAGGTTGATAAAATGAGTGAAAATTATTATGTAAATAGTAGAGCATATGTAAGAGTGGGAAATACTGTGAGTGATTGGCTTCCTATGAGAGTGGGCTGTGGCAGGGATGTGTGATGTTGCCTTAATTGTTTAATATTAATATGGATGGTTTTATAAAGGAGGTGAATGCGAGAGTGTTAGGTGGAGGTTTGAGTCTGGTGAATGATGATGGTAGTAACTGGAATCTGAATCAGCTGCTGTTTGTGGATAATACTGCGCTGGTGGCTGATTCGGAGGAGAGATTGAGACAGTTGCCAGAGAAGTTTAGAAGGGTGTGTGACAGGAGGATTTGGGAGTAAATAAGAATAAGAGTAAAGTGATGAAGTGTAAGAGATTGGTAGATGGTAGGAGGATGAATATAGTTTTGAATGGTCAGTAGCTTGAGGAGGTAGAGTGTTTTAAGAATTTAGGGTCACACGTTGCTATGGATGGAAGAATAGATGTAGAAATGAAGTTTAGAATGAATGAAGTAGGAAAGATGCTGAGAGGAATGAAAAAAGTGTTTAGATGCCGTTCGCTTAGAATGGAGGTAAAGAGAGGCTGTATGAGGGTGTAGTGGTACTGACTGCAATATATGGGGCTAAAATATGGGGTATGGGCGTAGCAGAGAGGAAAAGTTTGAATGTAATGGAGATAGGTGTCTGAGGAGTATGTGTGGAGTGACGCGTATGGATCAAGTGAGAAATGATGAAGTGTCAAGGATAACTGGAGTTATGCTGGAGATGGCTGATAGAGTTGAGCAGAGAATGTTGCGATGTTTTCTGCATATGGAGAGAATAGCTGATGAGCCATTCGTAAAAGAGATAACTGGATCGGATGTGAGAGTTGTAAGGCTGAGAGGAAGACCTCAGATAGGATGGATTGACAGTGTGAAGACAGTGTTAGATGCGAGAGGGATGTCTGTTGAGCAAGGAAGTGTGGCTGCACGTGATAGAAATGATTGGAGAGAAATTGTGAATGAATAAATGATGACGCGGCCCCAAGGGGATATTCTTCTGCATTTGGTCTGATAAGCTGATCAGGTCAGGTGCGGGTAAGGGGATGGGTCCATTATGATGTGGCACGGGTAAACCAGCTCTGCTGTCGGGCCCTGCTGCTGATGTCGCTGATTACATTGCACAGTTGACCCTCGTGCGGTGTGGTGCGGTAAGGATATGTCACTTCTCCCTCTGGTGCTAAGATACAAATAAATGTGTGTGTTTGAATGAGGAAATTGGGAGTGTGTCGTCCTGTCTCGGCTACCTCCCTTTCTTTGGGGGAAACAGCCTAGGTATATATATATATATATATATATATATATATATATATATATATATATATATGTGTGTGTGTGTGTGTGTGTGTGTGTGTGTGTGTGTGTACCTAGGCTGCTTCCCCCAAAGAAAGGCTACCAAAAAGTTCCAGTAATTTGAATACTGTAGGAAAATAAGTTAACTTACCTGGTAATTCTCACTGTTGCCTTCGAAGTAGTCCCCTTGTGCATTTATACAGTGGTCCCAGCGTTTTTTCCACGAGTCCATGCATCTCTGGAAGGCTTCAGGCGTAATGGTCTTGAGCACCTCCTGCGATTCTGTCTGGATCTCCTCAGTCGAGTCAAATCGACGCCCTTTCGGTTGTAATTTCAGCTTGGGAAACAGGAAAAAGTCGCAGGGGGCAAGGTTATGCAGATAGGGTGGGTATGGAATGACTACCGTGTTTGTAGAAGCCAGGAACTGCTGGAAAACAATTGATGTGTGGGCGAGGGCGTTGTCATCGTGCAGGACTAAGTCCTTGTTCTTCCACTGTTCTGGACGTCTGCAGTAGATGTTCTCCCTCAGACGCTGCAAACTTCACAGCATAACTTTCCGCTGACAGATTGACCGGGTGGGACATATTCCTTGTAAACAATCTCTTGGATATCGAAGAAAACGATCAACATCGACATGACATTGCTGCAAACTTGACATGCTTTTTTCGGCCTCGGTGAATTGGGAGACTTCCACTGTGATGACTCCTGCTTTGTCTCCGAGTCATAACCATAAACTAATGATCCATCATCAGTTGTGTCCTTGGAGATGAAGGTGGCGTCATCTCTGACCTGATTCTTGAGCTCCCTGCTAAGTGCTAACTGCAGTGCAATGTGCCTTCTGCTCGTCACTCAGCAGTCTTGGCACAAATTTTGCAGTGATGCATCTCATGCCCAACATGTCCGACAAAATGCGTTGCACACTCCCGTACGACAGTCCAGTGATGTTACAAACTTCATGAATAGTTCGTCTACGATCTGCAAGGATAGCCTGACGAACATTTCTGACGTTTTCTGGTGTTGTTGTCGTTGACGGTCATCCAGACTGGTCGTCATCTCCAACAGACGTTCGTCCTTCCTTGAACCACTTGTACCAGAAAAATGTTCTACTTTGGAACATGGCATTTTCACCAAAGGCTTGCTGAAGCAACCAGTGAGTTTTTGCAACCGTCTTGTTGATCTTGAATCAGAACTTGATGCCAGTTCTTTGTTCCGTGAGGTCCGCCATTGCAAAACTGCCAAACCTCCTACATACCACGTTACAATAGTAAGCGTAGCTTAACAACACGACCGCTCACAGACACGGCCGGGGCCACAATGACGCACAAGGGGTGCTGCTGACTCCTCCTAGGGGCAAAAGGCAAAACTGCAAACGGTTGCTCCCTCTGTTCAAATTACTGGAACTTTTGGGTAGCACCTCGTGTGTGTGTGTGTGTGTGTGTGTGTGTGTGTATATATATATATATATATATATATATATATATATATATATATATACAGACACACACACACACACACACACACACACACACCATCAGCACCAGCAGCCACTGCGGGTACACTGCAGAACTAAGGCCTCTCCCAACCTTTTACATGAATTCTTTGACTGAGCCAATCTCTGCCACGTTTTGCCTGCAAACTTCTTTATCTCATCTCTCCATCTACTGTCTCACCTTTTTCTGCAACGCTTACAATCTCTTGGTGCCCAATCAGTCAGCTTCTTGCTCCGTTGGTTATCCATTATTCTTGCGACATGGACTGTCCATTATTCTTGCGCCATGGCCTTCCCACCTACCGTTCTCTTCTTTTATAATTTCTCTAATGTCTTTGACTATAGCCTGTTCGCTCAACCAAGTTGATCTTTTCCTGTCTCTTAAAGATATTCCCAACACTGACCTTTCTATTGCCCTATGAGAAGGAATTAGTTCATTTTCCGTCGATTTTACTTGTTTCCAGGTCTCACAACTGTATATCATAGCTGGGATTATACATTTGCTATATACTTTTCGTTTCATATATATTGGCAAGCTACTTTTCATGATCTGTGTGTGTGTGTGTGTGTGTGTGTGTGTGTGTGTGTGTGAGAGAGAGAGAGAGAGAGAGAGAGAGAATGTACTTGTATGTACGTACGTATATATATAAATTAATTATATACGGCCAGGCAATAAGCATTTCAGAATTTTCTGGTTGAATTATATTAATAATAATGATTATGAAGTGACTGTTAAATGTTTCCCATGAGGAGAAGGAAGCCTTTTAAAAGAAATTATTTGCAAACATGTTAAATAAACTGTCCACTAATAGGGCAGATTGGAATTAGGGAATAACATTTATAAGGAACTTGCATATATAACCAACTTCTAATCAAGAGGTAAATACAATTATTGCTGAATAATAAATAAGAAACACTGATTTGTCTCACTTGTTGTGCAGAAACAAACACAAACTCGTTTACCACTCAATGACGCTTCGCCCCTCCAGGCCCAGATGGAATTCCACCAATTGTTTTGAAAAAGTGTTCCCCTGAACTTGCCTCTGTTCTAGCTAAATTATTCAGACAATGCATCCTTACTTCTTCATTCCCAAATTCATGGAAAGAAGCCAATATCCACCCAATTCCAAAGAAAGGAAGTTCCTCTGACCCCTCTGATTACAGACTAATAGCCGTCACATCTTCTCTTGGTAAGGTATTTGAAACTTTAATAAATATGCACATTGTTAAACATCTTGAATCCAACAACTTAATTAGTGATAGACAATATGGTTTTCGCCACGAAAGGTCCACCATTGACATACTCAGTCTCCTAACTCATACCATCCATCAATCAATTGACGTACATGGAGAAACTCATGCAGTAGCTCTTGATAATTCTAAAGTTTTCGAAAGAGTATGGCACCGTTCCCTGCTGTCCAAACTCCCTTGCTATGGACTACCGTCTTTAGGTCCTTTGATCTCCTCATATCTCTGTGACAGGAAAATAAGAGTAAAAGTAGATGATGTATATTCCAATTTCCCCTCAGTTAACGCCGGCGTGCCCCAGGGATCAGTTGTGGCCTCAACCCTGTTCCTGGTTCATAATAATGATCTCTTATCTGTCACCAACAATCCCATCCACTCATACGCAGATGACTCAACACTACATAGTTCATTCACACTCAGACACCCATTTACAAAGTCTAATATCTCTAACTCTCACTTCAGTACAGCCATCTCCATAAATCAAGATCTAGCTACAATCAGTGAATGGGAACAAAACAACCTTGTCTCATTTAATGCAAGTAAAACCAAATATAAACAATTTACTAATAGACAGATATTGCCAGATTCGTATATTACCTTCAGTGCTATTAATATTCCCATCTCCAAAAGTATTAAAATTCTCGGCGTCTCACTTAACAAAGCCCTCAGCTGGACCTCTCATGTTAGATCACTTGCTAAAACCGCCTCAAAGAAACTTGGATTAATGTACAGAGTCCGTAACTTCTTCACTGACGAGCAGTTAGCTATAATTTATAAGAGTCATGTGCGCTCTCAGCTTGAGTATTGCTCAACCTTGTGGAATGGATGTGGAGAGGATGCATTAAAACAACTAGACAAAATTCAGAACAAGGCTTTTAGAATCATTAACAACTCTGCCATTACAAATAAACTACCTCCCCTGCAAGTAAGAAGGAATGTTGCCTCCCTTGCATTATTTTACAGATATTTTTATGGTAAATGCTCAGACAAAGTTGAGTCCATGGTGCCACCTCTTCATGCCATCCCTTGTGCTACACGGGCATCTGGTAGCGCTCATAACTGGAATGTCACTCAGGCACATTGCAGACCTTCTGCCTATTAGAATTCTTTGATTCCCCGTACTGCATCTCTCTGGAACTCGCTTCCCTAGAGTTGTTTCCCTCAACACTTCAACTTACAGCTGTTCAAGTCTAACTGTTACAGATATTTTATGAGCAGAGGACACCAGTAATCTGGTGTATGATATATATATTTTTTTATTCATTTGTTTTTCCTTCCTCTGTTCTGTTACTAATATATATATATATATATATATATATATATAGCCCGACGCCCTAATCCCGCAAAGGGTGGCCGCAGACAAAACGCCTCCAAGTCGCTCTGTCACCCACCATTTGACTACCCTCCCCCCAACTCACCCCTCCTCCCTCATATACCTCTCAACTCCATCCCTCCACCTCATCCTCGGTCTACCTCTCCCTCTCTCTCCCTCCACCTCACCTACATACACCCTCTTAGTGAGTCTTTCATTCTCCATTCTCTTCACATGTCCAAACCACCTCAGTGTATTTTTCCTAACCTTCTCAACCACATCCACATCCACCCCACAGCGTTCCTTCACTTCTTAATTCGTCAACCTGTCCCTCCACGTCACTCCACATGCTCCTCTCAAGTAACTCATTTCCACTGCTCTCACTCTTGACTTGTTCCCCTCTTGCAAGGTCCATGCCTCGCTTCCATACGTCAGGGTAGGGATCACAATACTATCATGCAGTGACTTCTTAACTTCCATACTCACCTCCCTATTGCTCATCACTGCTTTCAGTGTACCAACAACCTTCCTTCCCTGCTGTACCCTTTCATGCACTTCATCCCCCAAAGTTCCATCCTTACTCATCACACTACCCAAGTACTTGAATGCACTCACATTCTCCATATCCTCACCATCCAACCTCACTGCACACTCTGTGACTTCATTCCTCTCAAATACCATAACTTTACTTTTGTTTACATTAACTTTCAGATTCCTCCTCCTACACACTGTCCCAAATTCATTCACCAAACCTTGCAACTCCCATTCATCTTCACTCAACAGTACTGTATCATCAGCAAACAGCAACACCTGAAGCTTCCAAATCTCACCCTCATTCATTAGAGCCACCCCCACATCTACTGCCCTACCCTGCACCTCCTTTACAACCCCATCCATGTATATATTAAGCAGCCATGGAGACATCACACAACCCTGTTTCAGTCCCACATTGAGATCAAAGAACTCACTCGGCTCACCATCTACTCGCACCGTAGCCCTAGCTCCCTCGTACATACTCTTCACAGCACTCAACAATTTCCCCTCCACTCCATATATTCTTAATACCTTCCACATACCTTGCCTATCTATTCTGTCATAAGCTTTCTCCAAGTCCATGAAGGCAGCATACACTTTCCTTCCCTTCTCTAGATACTTCTCCACTAAACATCTTAGAACAAATATCTGATCTACACACCCTTTTCCCTTCCTAAATCCCCCTTGTTCTTCTCCAACTAGCTCGTCTGTCATATACCTAACCCTATCAATGAGTATTCTACCATATATTTTACCAGTCACACTAAGTAGGCAAATACCCCTATGGTTACAACATACTTCTCTCTCCCCTTTTCCATTGTATAAAGGAACAATTATATATGTAATTATATATATATAGAGAGAGATAGATAGATAGATAGATAGATAGATAGATAGATAGATAGATAGATAGATAGATATAGATATAAAACCTGTGTAAAATATCATTCTCCATTTACAATTTTCTCCAAAACATCTGTGACGATTCTTCCCTATACTACATGGTGATCCTCATTTGTCGTGCCGGCCTCGGCTACAGGGTTTGGTGAGTGGGGACAGTGTGGGGAGCCTTCATACTTTATTGTCCATTAATTTACCTCATAGATACCTACCATAGTTTTGAATTTCTCTGTAACGAACGGTTTTGAAAGACCTTTTGATGTTTCTTGCTTCCCTTTGCACAATCTTGTTATCTCTAACGCATGACATGGAGACATATTACGTAAGCACTTGAGAAAGTATTGCCAGATCTCAAGAATTTAGAATAACGCTTTCACGTCGTTAATTTAACCACTTGTGTACAATGACGCACTCTGATTTTAGTCGGATTCCTCTCAATCCTAGACGGTTTTCTTCAACTAGAGAAATTGTAATTGTAAGGAACAGGGTTAAAGGAAATTGTGCTTTTCAGTCCCAGGTCAAAATGTGCCCAAAGAGTAAAGAAATTTCTAGACGTAGCAACGGTCAAGTTATATAATTTTCTCTGGCACACACTCCTAATGTTTGTTACTTATTCCTCCTAGGTCTATACTCTATCCACATTAACCTAGCGCAAAATGACCATCTCCCAGATTTGACTTAAAAGTTGCAACAAACTGCAGAATATGGTTCTAGTTAGCGAGGAATGTCATGGAAACACTGGAAAGCCGTGGTATTATTGTGTCAAAGAATTATGTGAAATAATCTTCACAAGGAGGAAAATCTCCACAACTTTCAAGTGACGTAATTGCATTCATTATTGTGCCTTCTTTATTCCAGGGCTGATATCGGAACTCGACTGAAGCTGCTGTATCAACGTCAGCGGGGGCCTTGATCAAGGGAAGAACGAAGCTGATCACTGAAACGTCTCACACGGATCAGATTTTTGTTAAGCTAACTGTCTGACAGCCAAAAATTAAAACTATATATATATATATATGAGGCAAAATTTATAGCAATGTAATTATTGCTTTCATTAACATAAACAAGATTTAAACAAGTAAGCATCTATAAGAGATGATTAGCTGTTAAAATAATTGTTTTCAAATTCTCCAAGCACTAATCCAACAATCACCCACAAGGAGCCTTCAGAAAGTGTAATACCTGCCACCTACAGCTGCACAGCTGGACTAAGAAAAATTTGACTTTACCCTGTGACCATGATGTTTGACCAATTATTTCCAACATTGAAATATCATACTTACCTGATGCAAAACCTTTCAAAAGTATTTGGAACAAAATGGCTTGAGTCGACCTAGCTCTGAGGCATTCACCTATGACCTATTGTTATCAAAACTGAATATTTTCATCCATGCCTGACCTTTAATCCTTCCACCAAGTTTGGTATAATTTGGGAGAAAAGTGTTTGAGTTATTGGGTCGAACATATGTCCTTGCCCTGTGATCTGGGAATTTGACTAACTCTTCTAAGTCAAATTACTTCAGCACTGACGTTGCATTATCCAAGCCACCATTTATACCCTCACCAGGTATTATTGTACTCAAGGGATTTTTGGTGTGTTTCTCAGAGGCAAATCTTTACCCGTAACTGATACTATGTGTCCTGTATTATTCTGAGATGGTGAGGTGGTTTAAGGTTGGAGTCACTACTGTGTCTTTTTTGGTTATGGGGATATATATATTTTACTAGGGGCTACACCAAGGCAAATGGTTAGGATAAATAAATGTCAATGCGTTGGGAAGAAATAAACAGGGCAGTGATTATTGACTTGGAACAATACAGTGTTAGTGCATGATTTCAGGATAGTACAAGGCCATTACAGTGTGTGTAAGTCAATTACATTAGTGAATAGTTACAAACTAAGAATATGAGTAATGAATTTAGTGAGAAGTGGGAGTGCCGGGCTGTTGTGTTTAAGTGTATTGTATATGTAAAGTTGTACCACGTGGCCAGATTTTACCAGGAGAGACGGAGAGCAAGGCAGGTAGTAACCGGGTGAAGTTCTGAGTGGTAAGAAGGCCGGAGCTAGGTTGCCCACTCAGTTTTAAGCCCCCTAATGAGGTGGATGGAGCACCGGTAGGCCTAGGTCACCTGAATATACAAATCTGATTGGTTTAGGCACCACTACAGGTGAGGAGGGAAGAGAAATTGAATTCTATTGGTAGCGGCACCAGTAGCGATGCTAATTCCGAGAACAAGGTGGGGAAAAGCCATGAGGGAAGGAAACCAAGTGTGTAGGTGAAACGAGGAAAGAGCCACGAGGGAAGGAAACCACGTGTGTCGATGAAATGCAAGGTACAATACTTTGTGGTGTAATATACGCCACAGTGGTAGCAAAATGTATGACATATATGTTAAGAGTATGAGATGTAAGAATTTATTTGAAGTACCTGCCCAACAGAGAGAAGAAATGCTACTGCTACGTGACTTCGGCAGAGCGCTTCAAGCCTTTACTGGTGCACCAAGTTTACTTTAATACTCATTTTTTTCTGTCTTTGATATCGCTTACTGTTTGGTTTCCCACCCTTGTATGTGCAACATAGCTGGAAGAAAAAGTTTTGTGCATAACTGTGTTGTCAGTGGAAACTGACTGGTAGTCATTATTATGTAAACTTGTGTGGTGGCAAGGGTAGCTCTGTCTTCCTGCTGGGAAAATTAGCAGAAGTCAGTGTAGTTGAACAGTAATTTTGTAGGTCAAACATGAGGTCATATGATTCCCCCCCCCCCCCGTCCCACCTTGTGTGATGTAAGACACCCTCAAGGGTCAATCCTTGTTATCTCTTCAAGTTAACATCATTGTCAACAACTTTACCTCATCATCCTTCTCTCCTCTTTTCTGCTATCTCTTCTACTGATAAAGCAGATCTCTTCGCTCAGACTTTCTCCTCCAATTCCACTGTAGACGATGCTGGTGCTGTTCCTTCATCACTTTCCCCCTCTGACTTCCTCATGGCTGACATTAAAATTTCTTCAGCTGATGTATTTTCTGCCATCACAGGCCTCAATACTAACAAGGCATATGGGCCTGATGGAGTCCGTCCTGTTGTTCTCAAGAACTGTGCTTCTGTGCTTACACCCTGCCTAGGTAAACTCTTTCACCTGTATCTATCAACTTGCACCTTTCCTTCTTGCTGGAAGTATGCTCTCATTCAGCCAGTCCCAAAGAAAGGTGACCATTCCCAACCCTCTAACTATCGTCCAATTGCTTTAACATCCTGTATCTCAAAAGTTTTCGAGTCAGTTCTTAATAGAAAAATTTTAAAGCATCTTTCCTATCACAACATTCTTTCTGATCGTCAGTATGGGTTCCGTCAGGGAAGCTTCACTGGCGATCTTCTCACCTACCTTTCAGACTCCTGATCATCCTCCTTTCGGGACTTTGGCGAAAGGTTTGCCATTGCACTTGACATACAAAGGCTTTCGATCGAATCTGGCATAAATCTTTAATTTCCAAACTGCCCTCTTACGGTTTCTATCCTTCTACCTGTGCGTTCATCGCTAGCTTCCTTTCTGGTCGTTCTATAGCCGCTGTTGTAGACGGCCATCGTTCTTCTCCTAGAGCTATCAACAGCGGTGTTCCTCAGGGCTCTGTCCTATCACCAACTCTCTTCCTTTTATTCATCAATGACCTAAGCTATACATCTAACCCTATCCACTCATACGTTGATGAATCCACCCTTCACCATTCCATTCGGTTCCCGCAACGTCCATCTCAGCAGTTACTTCAACAAACACGGGTTAAGGCTATGGCACACCTAATGTCTGACTTGGCTCGTATCTCTGACTGGGGTAAAAATAATCTCGTTGTTTTTAATACATCAAAGACTCGGTTCTTACACCTATCAACCCGACAAAATCGTCCACAGGTATACCCACTAATGTTAATAATATTCAGCTTAATCCTGCATCATCCTTGAATGTGCTCGGGGTTTCATTTACTCGGGATTCATTTTGGAAAGAGCATATTACATATCTTGTAAAATCTGCTTCCAAGTGATTAGGTGTGCTAAGCCGACTCCCTTCCTTCTTTACCCCTGCACAATTGTTGACTCTATACACGGGTTTTATCCGCCCCTGTGTGGAGGACAACTCTCATGTGTGGGGAGGCTACCCACATACAGCTCTTCTCAATAGGGTGGAGTCAAAGGCTTTTCATCTCATTAACTCTCCTCCTCTTACTAGCTCCCTTCAACCTCTGTCTCTTTGCCGCACTGTTGCATCTTTATCTCTTTTCTATTGCTACTTCAATGGTCACTGCTCCTCTGAACTGTCTGCTTGCATTCCTCCACCTCTACGACGGACGCGTAGCACCCGTCTAGAAGCAAACTCTCGTCCCTTTTCTGTCCAACTCTCTCATGCAAGAATTTACCGTTACTCCCAGTCCTTCATTTATGCAACAGGTCAGCTCTGGAACTGTCACCCTCTGTCTGTATTTCCTGCTAGCTATGATCTCCAGTCTTTCAAAAGCAGTGTGTCCACGATTCTCGAACTGATCGGATCTTCAATTTGGCTTTCTCATGTTTTTTTTTTTCTTCTCTTGGAAGGAACAGTTTTTGCTGGCTCGTAGCCTTTGATTCCTTCTTCCTAGCATTAAAAAAAATATATATATATATATATTTTTTTTCAGGTAATAGATCATTCACGGGCAAGGATATACAATTGGCATCCAGAATGCTTCATCCTACTGGCAGGCTGAACTCTGGACACCTGCTCGCCAACGTGTTTTCTTTTTTTTCCTTTTTTTTTAATCGTATGTATTTCTCCAGAGGAGCATAAGCTGCTGCCCTTGTTTAGTCTTGAGACTTACTTGGCTTCAAGGCTTGACACTAAACTTACAGTTTTACCAAGAAAGCATCATCATGACGCCAAGGTGTATACTTGTGACAATAATACCCTTGGCGTCAGGCTGTACTCACGACACCAACTGTTTGTCTTCCCGGCGCATATTTAGTTCTTAAAAGGACGACGGACCAAGGAGGATAGGCTGATGCAGGCGGCTATAACGCGAGGAAATATATGATTTAATATATAAATCATGTTACCCGAGGAAAGGACTTGATCAAAACATAGCTAAAGCAGAAGGCTTTCTATGAGAAGGATACGAAGGTCCTTTTCATTGGGAGAGAAAAAAAAAAAAGTACTCGGTTTACCTTATCATATGAATCAACACCACTCAAATTAATTTTAAAAAAAATGGATATGAATGTTGTGCTCAGGGAGAATACCTATAAATCACCATTAATTTCGAATAGCCTTATCACTGATGCAGGCGTTTATTTCCCTGTAAAGTGTTCACTGAGATTTACGTAGGTCAAATAGGCAAGGAAGAGAAAGAGTGAAAAACACAAGCAGTCTGTAATTTCGGCCCTGGTTTCAAGCGACATTTTTAGATACAAGCAGAGAAAAGATTAACATATTAAATTCGCTGAAGCTAAGGATATTTGCTAGTCTGAGTGCGCTAACGAAAGACATTTTGCTGACTCCACGCTGATGAGAGTTATGATACTGTGAAGTTAAATGATGACCTCTACAATACAGTTTATATTAAATCTACTATGAATAGTAGGAGATGTAAAAATGAAGCATACCGTAACTTCACGTCTTGCAGTTGTTCAAATAGCCCAAATTGTGTTTCGGAAGAGATGAAGATAATGACAATTTCGCCCAGTTATACCATCATCGTCATCCAATCCTATGTTGCCCCATGAGGACCGTAGGAGCCCGGGGCTAGTCAACTTGGTCCTGACATTTGAGATGAGAAAGCCAAGCTTCACTCATCCCTGAGTGGCATTATGTGAGCATTAAACCCCAACCAACCCTTGGATATAAACCTACACAGTCTCAATCCGATTGGAGCGCCTTAATTACCCACTAAACCACCAGGCGCCATAATTTAGTTATATTGTTACCACCCAGCGTAGTAAATGGTGTCCTAGTGTACAGGAAACCAATTGGCTTGTCACTCAGTGTAGAGTCACCCATAGGCAAAAGGGAGAGAAAAGAATAAAGGAAAGAAAGACAGAAGAGCGAGTGTCAAGTCACCCGTGGGCAGAATGAAGAGGAAAGAATGAAGGAAAGTAAGACAGAAGACAAGGAAAGAGGGAAGGAAGAGAGGAAAGGGCAGACACTTGACAGCAGCACTACATCGAGTGAATGGATAATGGTCGCCCTCACCAGTTATACAGTGTGGTAATTCCTTCTGATCTGACGTGAGTGACCCAACCCAAATCAGATTTACCCTTGTGTGAGGCCTACGTTTATATTTAGGTGTTTGTGTCTAATTTTTTGTATTGTGCTATTACTATTATGTTTATTACATTAAAGGTCATGTTTGCTGCAACCCAGACGATTAGTTGTACAATACTGGTAGACGTTTGTGTGTGTGTGTGTGTGTGTGTGTGAGAGAGAGAGAGGGGGGGGTAATAACAGAAAGAAAAAGTACGATTTATAAGCATTATGATTATCAGCTACCGAAGGTTATTGCACTGGGATTTTATTCATATTATTTTATATCTCTGTATCAGTGTACTACCGTATATGTAACTAGAAAAGCGCTCAGTAGAGCGCATACCTCCGCCAAGACCCAACATGCAGCTGGAAAAAGACTACCCCCCTATAAAAGCATACCATCCGCTAGATCCGGAATTTTATATGGATCCACACCAAACTCTACACATTCGTAGATACCAACGTCCTAAATATGCCTGATTTTTTTTTCATCAATATCCATGCAATATTCACTGAAAAATTAATGAAAATGTCGAAAAACGCCCTATCTCGCATTGTTAAAAGAAAGTGGAAAAAAAAAAAATCCTGGATCCGCACCTTTATCCGGATCCGCACCAAAATTTATTGGAGTCTATTCTGGGTCAAGGCCCATTCTTCTACCAAGTTTCGTGGAAATGCGTCCAGTAGTTTTTGTGTAATCTTGCCCACAAACCAACCAGCAAACAAACAAACGGACAGGGGTGAAAACATAACCTCCTTGGCGGAGGTAATTGTGTTACATTTCAGATATACGATCATGATGGATATTCGTTTGTATGTGTAATTTACATTTATTTCATTAAACATTAAAATTTGTTAGTTTGCTTTTTATCACTTTTTACTTTAAACGTAAACAACCGTGTTGAACTGTATTCACTGGTTGACGCGAGAAATGGCACCGGTGGGCTATATACAATCCTATCTCCCCCTCACCCCTGTATTACCCCGAAGATAACATGAAACTACAGAGGAAAGCTCAGTATTCCACTTTTCTTTATTCCTAGGGACTTACACTTCATGTAATTATATGAATATGCATGCAGGTAGCTGGCAGGGTGTATATCTTTCTGTTGCCTGAGGTCGCATTCTGTAATGTGCTGCCTCGACAAGAAACCTGCCAATAATAATAATAAGGGAGTGAAGAAAATGAGGCACGATATTATAGTTTCTTAATCATCCGATCAGCAGTTGAAGAAAAGTTGAACAAAGGTTATATACTGTAGATATTAGAAAATATAAACATCATAAAAAATACTAAGGAAGAAATAAGAAAACCAGATGGATAAATCATTAGAAAATCATAATGGCTATGTAGAAGAAATCGTGAGAAAGGACAAGTTGCATGCTAAACAACCATATTCACTTGAAAATGATCATGAAAAAGCTGGCAGTAACAATCGAGCAAGCAGAAGGTAGAAGAAATTGAGAAATAAGGAGGAGGCCTCAACGTGTGCAGCAGTCGAACACTGCAGTTGGTCTAAGGGTCAAACATTGGACATTGTCCTGGGACCATGACGTTTGATATATTGTTTGCAAAATCGAATTTCCTTATCATTAACTTACTCTCAAATAGTCCACTAAGTTTGGTGTAAGTCAAATAAAAATTGCTGGAGTTACAGAATTCATTATCTGACCTTGTCCAGTAATGCTGGCCTTAGATCGAGCCTTCACAAAATGGAATCCCTTCCTCCTTACATTATGGTAAGCCCTTTCATCATATTTCTGTTAAAATGGGATGAAAAATGTTGACGTCAACCTTGTCATGCGACCTTGGCATTTGACCTACAATATCGGTCTCAGAAATATAGCAAACCTGTGAAAGTTCTTTCAATTTTCCACAGAGGTTGGTTCAATTGATATTAAAACGGCTTCATTTGTTTGCTCTCAAGCAGACATACAGTGGACATATTTTGACCCAGTTTTGTGACCTTCGCCCTTAACTGTTCTCAAATTCAAATACCTGTTTTATCATGTATAGTGTAAAACGGAACAAAACTGTTTAACTCATTGTTTCATGTTTTCCTACTACACACACACACACACACACACACACACACACACTATATAATATATATATATATATATATATATATATATATATATATATATATATATATATATATATATGATAAATTGCACAAAATCAGTCGTTAATATAGGAGGGAAACTGGGTATGAACGTATGAGCTTTGCGACTATCAGCCGATAGCCGGGGAATAGTACGCTAAACATCATCTAGAAAAATTCACCACTGTAAGTCGGCCTTGCCATATGACCTTGGCATCTGACATTCCCTTTGATCTTGACCTTTTTCTGATTGTCCACGAATCGCATCCCATCTTCATGCCTTGCCCCGAACCCTGGAACTTCATTTTTTTATAACAATTTAAACTGACCATGTCATATCACCTTGAACTTTGACGAATTGTTCTCTAAAACAACTAGTTCTTAACTTCGGTGGCTGCTAACATTTCCACCAAGCTTGGTGAAATTTGGATAAGAATTGCTTGAGTTGTACTGTTCACTGAGCGACACACACACACACACACACACACCAGAGAGAGAGAGAGAGAGAGAGAGAGAGAGAGAGAGAGAGAGAGAGAGAGAGAGAGAGAAGTTACACTTTTGCATTACGTGAGCCCTGGCGTAAAAATACATGGGACAATGACTACGATAAGTGGAGGTCATGGGCAAAAGTACGACAACAATGACCCGCAAATATTTAGAAAGATATATATGACTACGAAAAGAGCAGTAGTGAACCGAAAGCTTGGAGGAAAGATAGGAGGGGAGAGGGGAAGATTAAGGGGAGTACAGTCCGAGGTGCGGTGAGAGGGAGACATGGCGAGAGAAAAGATGGCAAAGAGAAAGGAGCGAGGCACGATGTGAGAGATGGACTGTAATGGAAAGAATGGTGAGATGATGGAATGGTTATAAAAGAAGTTATCAAAGTTGAACAAAGAGCAACATCCAGTCCTTTATTGTCCATATCGGTGCACAAGAAGGCCTGAAGCTGGAATATTATAGGTAGGGAAAGGAAACGCACCGAAGAAGAATAAACTACTAAACACAAAAAAGGCTTGTTTCTTAACTGTTTTTACCGCCAGACATTTTTTACAGGTTAGGGGAGACCTCACATAGTGAATAAAATAGCACCATAGACAAAACTAAACTTAGTGCAACGAGTCAGTGTCAAGTAGTGAAAGACTAATATCTAATATCAGAATAAATGACAACTCGCAAGCTTCCCACAGGGACAGGTCGGCATAAGTATCAGAAGGGCGTCTAAGTACTGGGGACACCACCAGGACCACGAGGACACCACCGGGGCTTTGAGGATAATCACCAGTGCACCAGGACGATTACTGGGTCCCGGCAAGTGTGCGTGAGTGGAGGTTGTTGTATAACTCTTGGTAACGACCTCACTAGCCACACCACCACCACCATTACACTCAGCACGACACTCGTAACACACCGGACTAATAACGCTTTCACACACCACACCACTGCTGCTGCGGTTGTCCCAGGTGTAGACCCTGACGATTATACTTGCATGATAGAAATGTGGGTAACCTTCCACAGTGTGGGTCATAGGATGGAAGTAGTGAAGCTATTCCTTTTGAATCCATAGTGCGCGCGATGTGTGTGTGTGTGTGTGTGTGTGATCACATTAGAGGCATTAAAGAATAGGGAATATTGTATTGTTATTAGGTAGGTTTAAATTATATGTATTTTCTTCGTTAATTCTGTATGCATTGTATATATTCCCTTGGTTTATTTACTCAGGTCCTCTAGTGTCCCTCGTGTATTGACAGCAGAGATGTTTTTTTTTTTTTTCTTGGGAACCTAATTTTTCTTTGTGTTCAATTGACAGCATACACCATACAAACACACGCTGTTACAAAACATTTAAAGTATTCCCTAAAGTTTTTGATGATCCCTGAAGCATCACAGTTTTTTTTTTCTTACTTTTTATTCACTCGCTTTCTATTAAAACATTCTTTAATCTTGGGTGAGGATGATCAGTACTTGTAAACCTTCCCTCCATCATTTCAGAGGCAACACAACTTTATTTGGATCAGCCAAACATTCTCGTACAACATTCCTTGGTCCTGGTGAAAATTGTCTCCTGCCTGGCCATTGTTTCTGAGACCAGTGAAACTTCGTGGCTTTGCTGCCCCATGCACACAAGAAACACGAAAACTGTGCGTGGCCCGTCTGTTGTCCATGCAGCATACACAAGTATTTTTGGATCTCCACAGATCGTCCAGTTGTGGTTTTCTAGATTTTCGTAACTCTTTAAGGTGCACTGAATGAGGTACGGGAACAGAAGCATCTTAAGTAGACAGTAGCACCAGTCGAACAGGGCAGTACTCTCAAGGTGGATGGTAAGCTGGAGCTCCCGGTTCATCAGCCCTTGGGACTGCTTCTGACAATTCCCTTTGGCTTGGCTTTTTCAGTGTTTCAATAACACAAAGAGTTGGCCAGCATACTCTCCATACAATTTCCTCCAACTGCCAACACCAAACTGCATGCACATTATACACCGCACTTCTTTATTAAAAAAAAAAAAAAAAAAAAAAAAAGCACCTTACCCAGGCTCGGAGTTCCCAGGGAGGGGACCATAAAAGCCCCAGCCATCCTTCCCTTTCCCAGTGACGGCCAAGAGTGATGCTTAGAACCACTGTCTGACTCACTTCACATCCTCAACATTCGCGGCCTTTCTTCTGATTTTCTCTGTTTTGAACACCACCTCTCATCCTCTGATAAACCTCATCTGCTATTCCTGACTGAGACTCAGCTTTCTGAGGCGACTGATAGCAACCCCTTCTCTGTACCCTTCTATTTTCTCTATACTCACTTCTTAGCCAAAGATGGATATTATGCATACGTATGCAACCACATATCTTGCTCTTACATTCCTGAACTTGAATCTTCTGGATTATCTACTCTCTGGCTTCGGCTTTCCTGTCATTCTCTGACTAAATATATATGTGCTGTTTACTTATCCCCTAATTCAACTGACTATGAAAAATTCTTTGACTATCCTACGTTTAAGATGGAACACATCCTATCAATTTCTACTTTCTCTGAAATTTTCATTCTAGGTGATTTCAATGTTCACCACCACTTTTGGCTCTCCTATCCTTTCACTGATCTACCTGGTGAACAAGCCTAGATCTGTTCTATACTTAATGAACTAGAGGAGCTTGTATAGCACCCTATCCGTATCCCTGACCTTGGAGAGATTTCCAACATATATACTTGATCTTCTTCTTACAACTAATCCTTCTATTATGCTGTTAATCTTTTCTCTGCTTTGGGATCCTCCAATCACAACCTTGTCACCATAACTTGTCCTGTCACATCAGTAAGGCCTGTAAACCCTCCCAAGAAACAGTGACTATGGCAGTGAGGAGCTGTTGACTCTGAGGTGCTCAAGTCGTACTTCTGTTTGATTCTCCCCTGAATGATTATTGCTTTCATGGCCAACGGCCATCTGAGTGTGCCTTGCGCATTAGAGAGGTTATTCTCTCGGGCATGGAAGCATACATTCCTTTCTCATATCCTGTAGCTAAGGAAACAAAAAAAGCTTAGTTAATTATGTTTGTTCTCATGTTGTCCACAAGGAGAGGGCCTTCAATAGAAACGGGAGTCGGCCAATCCTAAATCTCATGTATTTTATGTTACTGCCCGGAATCGTGCTAAATCTGTCCTTCGCTTTGCTGAAAATTATTTCGATCATACCAAACATTCTGAAATCTCCTACTCATATTTTTAAAGCTCATTCTGGCACCTTGCCAAAAACTTTTCTAATAACTTAATTTCATCATCCTTCGTTCTTTTCTTCTCTGATGGCTCTGTAGCTATTACTTTTACTGAACTCTCCCCTCAAACCTTCTCCTCCAGCTCCACTCTAGATCATTCCGGTGCTGTTCCTCCATCACTTCCTCCATCTGACTTCCTCATGGTTGACACTAAACTTTTTTTCAGCTGATGTATTTTCTGGCATCACAGGCCTCAATACTAACGAGGCATATGGGCCTGATGGAGTCCCTCCTGTTGTTCTCAAGAACTGTGCTTGAGTGCTTACACCCTGCCTAGGCAAACTCTTTCGCGTTTCTCTATCAACGTGTAAGATTCCTTCTTGCTGGAAGTTTACTCTCATTCAACCTGTTCCAAAGTTGGGTGACCATTCCCAACCCTGAAACTATCGCACAGTTGCTTAACATCCTTTATTCCTGAAGTTTTTTATTTTTGTCTTAAGACAAAAAAATAAAGCACCTCTCCTATCATAACCTTCTTTGGATGCACACACACACACACACACACACACACACACACACACACACACACACACACACACACACACACACACACACACACACACGGCTAAAACGTAACCCCACTCTCGCTTTGCGAACAGAGATGTTAAAAAATTTCTTCAGCAGAGAAATATCCAAGTACATTGACATAAAATTGGCACCTCTTGCATGCTGAACCGTAATAGGAAATTAACAAAAAAATAAATAATGATTCTAACGTAGTTAGGAGGAAGTGGTATGGAGTGGATGTCAACACACACACACACACACACACACACACACACACACACACACACACACACACACAGGTACATGAAGCTGTGGGGATGGACGTGCGCTGAAAACCATCGGAATAAAGTCGAGGCATTAAAAAAATATATAATCCCATCACAACATTTTTTCTTTACTCCAGTATGTGCCATTACGGTGTAGCATAGGCGCACTCGAAAGCTGTCTAGACAATGCTGGTTATTTACCAACTACACAGGACGCTTCGATCTCGTAAGGGGTGGCCACAAACAAATCTCCTCCATGTCGCCTTGTCCAAAGCCATTTCACTGCCTTGTTCCCGCTCATCCACGACCTCCCCCTTCCTCTCCCCCTCCACCTTCCTCGCATAAACATGAAAATTATGACTAGATGCTTAAAAATAATAACTCAGTCTTTGAAAGTTACGAATGATAATATAATTTAAGACATGGGCGCATCGGTGTCATCCCCTGACAGTATCTACCGACACTGATTCATAGTCTGCCGTTGAGCTACCTGATACCGAATGCCAAAGTACGAAAAACTACGATCTTGGTGGACGAACTACAACCGGTGAAATGCGCTCTGTGAGAGCGTGACGAGCGAGCGAGCGCCATGTCATCACAATTCTACATTGATATAATATTTCATCATGATGGTAGGTGAATAATGAAAAATGTACTGGAATGAAAAACATTCTCTCTCTCTCTCTCTCTCTCTCTTACACACACACACACACACACACACACACACACACACACACACACACAAAATCTTCGAAGCCAACCTGCCGTGTAGACGAAATTGAAAGAAATGAGGGTTGGTTAACAAGATGATTTCAGCCAGAAAAGGAATGTTTTCCCTTGGTGATTTCTCCATCAAAACACTGGAAAACTTCACTGTAAAAATTATGGGCGGAATCTCCGATATTTCACTGCTAGAGCTGATGTCAAAACGACAGTGTCACAACAAAAATCTTTTTAAATTTGATTTCGTAATTGAGGCGTTCACCTGTTAGAGCCCAACACTCCCTTGGAAAACTGGATATTCCAAGGGGTTCCTACGCGTTTATGGGTGAGTTTACAGTTGAAAAACAAAATTTATTGAATGTATGTATCAAATGCTGAAAGAATTTTAACTCTACTTCACACAGGAGTAAAGTTACCAGCTTCTGCTTAGCGTGACGGTCGGGTTGGGCCAGGCCGGGTCTGGCAAGTCGAGCTGGGACGCTCATTAAAAGTTAACGGAGAGTAAACACCTCTCGCTCGTTTTGCTCGCTCGCTTCTGGTCAGAATAGATTAACAGAGAAATAAAATACCATAATATTTCCCATTAGAACTGGAAATGTCACTTCTTATTGCTTTTCGTTCCTTTACAGGTGGCTTTACATTGAGTGACAAGCCAAATGGTTTCCTGTAAGCCAAGAAACCATTTACAACGCTGGGTGGTGACCCAGGGGGGGGGGGACCATAAATGCCCCCACCATGTGCCCCTCTCCCGGTGACGACTCAAGGTGCCTGGAACCACTGTCTGACTCTCTTCTTCTTCATTTCTGCAACATTCGCGGCCTTTCCTCTAACTTTCGCTCTGTTGAGCACCACCTCTCCTCCTCTAAACCTCACCTTCTTTTTCTAACGGAGACTCAGCTGTCTGAGGCAACTGACAGCAAACCCTTTTCTGTATCCTCCTACTTTCTCTATACTCATTTCAAAGCCAAAGGTGGCTGTTGTGTATATATACGCAACGACTTATCTTGCTCTCGTGTTCCTGAACTTGATTCTTCTGAATTCTCCACACTCTGGCTTCGGCTTTCCTGTCATTCTCTGACTAAATATATCTGTGCTGTTTACTTATCCCCTAATTCTACTGACTATCAAAAATTCTTCGACTATCTTACTTCTACGATGGAACACATTCTATCCATTTCTCCTTTCTCTGAAATCTCCATTCATGGAGATTTCAATGTTCACCACCACCTTTGGCTCTCCTCTCCTTTCACGGATCCACCTGGTGAACAAGCCTACATCTTTTCTATCCTTAATGACCTAGAGCAGCTTGTACAGCACCCTACCCGTATCCCTGACCGCCTTGGAGAGAGCTCCAACATACTTGACCTCTTCCTCACAACTAATCCTTCTGCTTACTCTGTTAATCTTTTCTCTCCGTTGGGCTCCTCCGATCACAACCTTATTACCTTAACCTGTCCTATCACTCCGGTACGGCCTGTGGACCCTCCAGGGAAACGTCGTCTGTGGCATTTTGGAGCCGCGGACTGGGAGGCCCTCAGGCAGTACTTCTTTGATTTTCCCTGGAATGATTATTGCTTCCATGGCCGTGAGCCATCTGAGTGTGCCTTGCGCATTACGGAGGTTATTCTCTCGGGCATGGAAGCATACATTCCTTTCTCATATCCTTTGACTAACGCAAGAAAGCCTTGGTTTAATCACGCTTGTTCTAATGCTGTCCGCAACAAGGAGAGGGCCTACAAAAGGTACCGGAGCCAACCCACCCCTGAATCACATCATCTTTACGTTTCTGCCCGGAATCGTGCTAAGTCTGTTCTTCGCTCTACTAAAAATAATTTCATCCATACTAAATGCTCTCAACTCTCCAACTCGAATTCTTCCCGCTTCTGGCATCTTGCCAAAAATCTTTCTAACAACTTTACCTCATCATCCTTCCCTCCTCTTTTCTACTCTGATGGTTCTGTAGCTATTTCTTCTACTGATAAAGCAGATCTCTTCGCACAGACTTTCTCCTCCAATTCTACCTTAGACGATTCCAGTGCTGTTCCTCCATCACTTCCCCCCTCTGACTTCCTCATGGCTGACATAAAAATTTCTTCAGTTGATGTATTTTCTGCCATCACTGGCCTCAGTACTAACAAGGCATATGGGCCTGATGGGGTCCCTCCTGTTGTTCTCAAGAACTGTGCTTCTGTGCTTACACCCTGCCTAGGCAAACTCTTTCGTCTTTGTCTGTCAACTTGTACCTTTCCTTCTTGCTGGAAGTTTGCTCTCATTCAGCCAGTCCCAAAGAAGGGTGACCACTCCTAACCCTCCAACTATCGTCCAATTGCTTTAACGTCCTGTATTTCAAAAGTTTTCGAGTCAATTCTTAATAGAAAAATTTTAAGGCATCTTTCCTATCACAAGCTTCTTTCCGATCGTCAGTATGGGTTCCGTCAGGGACGCTCCACTGGCGATCTTCTCACCTACCTTTCAGACTCCTGGTCATCCTCCTTTCGGGACTTTGGCGAAAGCTTTGCCATTGCACTTGACATCTCAAAGGCTTTCGATTGAGTCTGGCATAAATCTTTAATTTCCAAACTGCCCTCCTACGGTTTCTATCCTTCTATCTGTGCCTTCATCGCTAGCTTCCTTTCTGGTCGTTCTATAGCCGCTGTTGTAGACGGCCATCGTTCTTCTCCTAGATCTATCAACAGTGGTGTTCCTCAGGGCTCTGTCCTATCACCAACTCTCTTCCTTTTATTCATCAATGATCTTCTAAGCTGTACATCTAACCCTATCCACTCATACGCTGATGACTCCACCCTTCACCTTTCCATTCGGTTCCCGCAACGCCCATCTCAACAGTTACTTCAACAAACAAGGGATGAGGCTATGGCACACCTAATGTCTGACTTGGCTCGTATCTCTGACTGGGGTAAAAATAATATGGTTGTCTTTAATGCATCTAAGACTCAGTTCTTACACCTATCAACCCGACAAAATCTTCCACAGGTATACCCACTAATGTTTAATAATATTCAGCTTAATCCTGCATCATCCTTGAACATGCTTGGGGTTTCATTTACTCGGGACTTATCATGGAAAGATCATATTACATCTCTTGTAAAATCTGCTTCCAAGAGATTGGGTGTGCTAAGCCGACTCCGCTCTTTCTTTACCCCTGCGCAATTGTTGACTTTATACAGGGGTTTTATCCGCCCCTGTGTGGAGTACAACTCTCATGTGTGGGGAGGCTCCCCACATACAGCTCTTCTCAATAGGGGGGAGTCAAAGGCTTTTCGTCTCATTAACTCTCCTCCTCTTACTGACTCCCTTCAACCTCTGTCTCTTCACCGCACTGTTGCATCTTTATCTCTTTTCTATCGCTACTTTAATGGTCACTGCTCCTCTGAACTGTCTGCTTGCATTCCTCCACCTCTACGACGGGCGCGTAGCACCCGTCTGGCAGCAAACTCTCATCCTTTTTCTGTCCAACTCTCTAATGCAAGAGTTAACCGTTACTCCCAGTCCTTCATTTATGCAACAGGTCAGCTCTGGAACTGTCTCCCTCTGTCTGTATTTCCTGCTGCCTATGATCTCCAGTCTTTCAAACGCAGTGTGTCCAGGCATCTCAAAATGATCGGATCTTGAATTTGGCTCTATATTGTATTTTGTTTTTCTCTTGGAGGGAACTGTTACTGCGGGCTCATGGCCTTTGGTTCCTTCTTCCTCGCATAAAAAAAATATATATATATATATAACCAAACCACACGTGCTCCCTACGTGTCAACAAGTGGGCTGGTGGAGGGTTAATGCCCCTCCCCGTAAAACAAATAACTCAAAGTCAAATGGCCACCCCGTACGGGATTATGGCGTCTAGCAGTAGATAGAACTGTAAAAAAAATCTAATAGTTATTGTACAACACAGGTTATGGTTTTTTGAACCATCATAAGAACAGCAGCAGAACAATAGGCTGATTTGTGCGATCCATTCTCAGACGAGGCTAGCGGTAACATCTGTGATTCGTTATAAGAAGCCTGCAGTATTAATTCAAGACTCGTCCGAACCATAGCCACTGTCGAAGAATTTGTTTAATGCCTGAAAACTTATGTTTTCCTCCAAGTAAGGGTGGCCGAATAAGGTAAGCTGGTCTTTAGACTAGATTCATTACATCTAGTGTAGATTTATAATTACCTTTAGAATGAAGGGGATTCCTATACTCATTTTTTGTTTTGTTTTTTTCCGAGGCGAAGATGCACTTGACACGTTGGTGATGACTGGCTGAATGCAACATTACTTCATAATCTCTTTACTCATTTGCATTATTAACTGACAACATATATCTGAGGGAAAGATTTAGGTTAGTAAATGTTATTCAGACATGTTGCTTTCAGCCAATCATCACCCACCTGTCAAGTGAATCTTCGCCTCAATAAACAAAAACTGAGTATAGTTACCGCTGGTTGGAAATAGCTGAATAAACGCCTGCACGGCAGAGGAGTTGTTTGAGAGGAGCCTGTGACGATAAGTGGAGAGACAAAGAAACAAATGATAAAGTGAGGAAAGGTTGAGATGGTGAAGTGGGCGTCACTCAATGCGATAAGATATATACTCTGAGGTGGGAAGGTCATACAGAAGGGATGGAGAATAAATACGTATCAAGATGAGTGTGTCATTGAGGGGGGCACAGGGGGAGGGGATGACTAAGGCTAAGATGGTGAGGCTAAAAGTAACGGAGATATATGAGGGAGGGAGGTGTGAGTTGGAGGAAGGGCAGCAAGTGGAAGAAGGACGACGTGGAGACAATTTGTGTGTGGCCACCATTTACGGGACTGAGGTGTCTGGCTACAGCTAGGTGGTCAAGTAACACAGAGAGATAGACGGTAGGTGACTTTTTTTTTTTTTTATGTATCCGACTCTGGGCAAAGGCTTCAGGGCCTATATCTCGGGGGCAGTAGCCTATCCCAAGGCCTAGTAGTCCTCCTACACCTCCACATGTCACCGCTTCGGCGCTAACACCCACCGTCAATATTTAATACATGCTAGGGCTGTCTCATACAGGACTGGTGTGTTGGTGTTAGCGGGGGTATTTTTACGACATGTCGGCGGGTCATCTGGTAGACCAGGAAACTCTGCTTTTTATGAAATTCAAATCCTTAAACTGCTCCCTGCCCCAGCCGGGATTCGAACCTGGGTCCATGAGAACTGCAGGCTGCCTCTCTACCGATTCAGCCACCTCCTCACCGCGTTCACCTCACTAGGCAATAGAAAGGGATGTGGTGTGTGTGTGTGTGTGTGTGTGAGAGAGAGAGAGAGAGAAAGAGAGAGAGAGAGAGAGAGAGAGAGAGAGAGAGAGAGAGAGAGAGAGAGAGAGAGGGGGGGGCAGTAGGGTTCGAATGAAGTCTTTGATCTCATCTAAAAGATTTAGAGTGAAGTAGTTTAAAATCAGAAGTGATGTGATTTTTTTAAAACCAGAATATTAGATATACAGGCATCGTGACATATGATTTAAATATAACTCACCCAACGTTGTTAAATTACAGTACCCCAATTTGATTTTTCTTTTAAATATTTCTTCGTGTCATTCGTCGTGTTGCAGTCGACACACACATATACACACACACACACACACACACACACACACACACACACACACACACACACACACACACACACACACAAATTCCCAAAACAATGAACCTGGACTCCAGCGCTGCACCCACCTCGCCCCCTCCTCATTCTCGCGTCTTCTACTTCCTGACTCCGCCCCTCTCCCAAGAGAACGATTCAAGTGTCCTCTGTGGCTGAAAATCACACTGAAGGTGAGTCTGAAAACTTGAGCCTTAGACTGTACCTCGGGTTCCACAGACCCATCTGTTGCTATACACATTTACAGAAGTCCAAAACACTTCTCACGTCCTCCAGATCTTCACCACTGAAACGGTCTCTTAGCTCTTTTTCCTCCCTCTCACTACGGCATTTCATCAGTTTTGATCTTAATATCGAAATAGTTTTGCATGAAAAACACAAGCACACAAGAACATGAAGGCAAAAATAAGTTAGTTGTTAAGCCTAGTAAGTCAGTGGGAATGCAACTATATTTAGTGTATAAACGTAAATGACGTTGTGTATAGGGTATTGGGACAGCATTGGTGAGTGATGAAAGGTAAAGGGGAGAGAAAATATGTAAGAGTAAATTGAAGGTCTATCTAGCTATATACCTAGGCTGTTTCCCCTCCAACGGGGTAGCCAAGACAGGACAACACACTCACCAAAGTATTCATCCACACGCACACATTTACTCGTATCTTACCCCCTAAGGGGAGAAGGGAAGGCTCCTCACCGCACCACACTGTATGTTTGTCAACTGCTCAGTACAATCCAGCGACATCTGCAGCACGGCCCGACAGCAGAGCTGGTTTACCCATGCCGCATCATACTGGACCCATCCCCTTCCCTGCACGTGACCGATCAACTGATAAGACCGGATGCGGGAGAACATCCCGTTGGGGCCGCGTCACCATTTATGCATTCACAATTTCTCTCCATTCGTGCCTATCACACGTAGCCACTCTTCCTTGTTCTACAGACATCCCACTCACATCTAAAGCTCTCTTCACACTGTCCACCCATCCTAATCGTGGTCTTCCCACACCTCTCACATTAGGTCCAATTACCATTTTTCACCAATCACTCTTCATCCATTCTCTCCATATACTCACTTAAAGGTACATTATGGAATCTGAAAGTTGCTCCAAAAGTGTTCAAAAAAAAAAAAAAAAAGCAGAGAGGAACATACCTACTGATCTTTTTTTAGGCTGTTTGCTACGCAGGAGACCGTGAGTATGATATCTTATTCTGCGATATGAAGATAAGGTTAGCAATGTAAGAAACCCCCTGCCCCATCCGAAGCCAGGAGGAAAAAGTTCAAAAGGACCAGCATGCAGCACAGAAAAATTACCATGGTTATATGTAGGATAGCAAAGGAAAATGAGTGAAGGTAAGAAAGTAGGTGAAAGTAAAAAAGTAGGCAGACGTAGGTAGATAGGTGAAGGTAGGTAAGTAGGCAAACATGAGAAAATATGAGTAGCTATGAAAGCAGGTGATGGCGTTAAAGGAGGAGGGCGTAGAACAGTAGGTGAAGGTGAGACAGTAGGCAACGACAGGAATGTAGGCAAGGACAAGAATTCAGATAAAGGTAGGCAAGTAGGTGAAGGTTGAAAAATAGGTGAATGTGGGTATGAGTGCTGATGAAAATAGGTTGCGAAAGTAAGTAAAGAGGAGAAAGTTGGGTAAAGCAGGAAAGCAGAAGGTGCGGGTGAAAGCTGGAAAGTATAAAAAGTTAGGTAGGAAAGCAGGCGAAGATCAGAAGCAGACTTCGCTAGGAAAGTATGTGTAGTTAGAAAAATGGGTATAAGTATGTAGTAAATGCGGACGCAAGTAAAAAATTGTGAGAAGTTAAGCTGAGGGGAAAAAGTAGGTAAGAAAGTTGATGAAAGAAAAATCCAGAGAACTTGAGTAAAATATTCGCAGGACCCTGAAGACTTAAAATGCACCCCCTGCTGACATGACTTTCCAGAATGAATTTTAATGATTGTCCTTCAGGAGAAAATCCCAGAGATGCCATTAATGATGAGGCGACAGCTGGCGGGTTGATGGTGAACTAGGGGAAGCTGAGAGCTAGCGGCCCTGTCAAGTGCGATTCTTATAATGATTTGTCCAGTGCATATGCGATGCTAAGTGTTCACTCGACTAGCTCTGTTACATACAGTTGTCTTTCTTACATTCCACTCGGTAGTATAATCTCCTCATTAACTCTTCGCTCGTGCTGTTATAATTGCTATTGTTGTCATGAGCAACACGCGGGGATATCGTTACAGTAAGCTGTCTACCCTATTATTACAGTGAATGTCTGATTAGAAAATGAGTCAGGTTATGGAATACCTTTGAATGAAGGTTACACTTCTGAGAGATTATTAGCAAGTGCACAAAAGCCAGCACATGTATCGCGTGACGTGATTATATTTCTCTTGTTCACCTCACCAGTTACTTATTCATGGCCTCACTTTTATATTCTTTCTTTCCCTGTCTCCGGTCTCTTTCTTCTTTCCCTGTCATTCACGCTTTACATTCTTTTCTTTTTAGTATAGTCTCCTCTTCCTCAACGGCAAGGCTTTCTTCTCCTCTTTTCCATGACTTCTTATCATCTCACTGAGTTCCGTCTCATTTCACTTTTAAGTTCCTCATCATTTCATGCAAATTGCTTCTAGTTTCCATTTGCCAGAGAAATTTGCATATTACTCTCCATTTTCTCCGTTCCCCCAGACGACTGTGTGACATTCTCCAGCATAACCAGCACTGGAGGAAATACAGTTATTATTTAACATCTATTGCAATGAAGAAAGTTAAATCGGGGAAAGCCCCAGGAATTGATGGAGTGTGTGGTGAAATGCTGAAGCATGGGGGAGAGATAGTAGTAGAATGGATGTGGAAGATGTGCAGATTGGCATGGGAGGAAGGTAGAGTCCCGGAGGATTGGAAGTCAGGTATAATTATTCCCTTGTACAAAGGAAAAGGGGAAAAAGAAGTGTGTGGTAATAATAGGGGCATTTGTCTTCTTAGTATAATAGGAAAAGTGTATGGTAGGATACTTATAGACAGAGTTAGAGAAAGAACAGAGAAATTAGTTGGAGAAGAACAGGGAGGCTTTAGGAAGGGAAGAGGTTGTGTAGATCAGATATTCATTCTTAGATCTTTAGTGGAAAAGTTTCTAGAGAAAGGAAAGAAGTTGTATGCGGCTTTCATGGATTTGGAGAAAGCATATGACAGGGTGGATAGACAAGGATTGTGGAAAGTGTTAAGAATATATGGAGTAGATGGGAAGTTGTTGAATGCTGTAAAGAGTATGTACGATGGTGCGAAGGCTGCAGTGCGTGTGGATGGCGAACTAAGTGAATTTTTCTCTTTGAAAGTTGGTTTGAAACAGGGATGTGTCATGTCTCCATGGTTGTTCAATCTGTACATGGATGGGGTAATAAAAGAGGTACAAGGTAGGGTAGTGGATGTTGGAGTGGCCCTGGTGAGAGAGGATAGTGTTTGGAAACTCCCTGTACTGTTGTTTGCAGATGATACTGTGTTGTTGAGTGAAGACGAAGGGGAGCTGCAAGGCTTGGTGGATGAGTTTGAGAGAGTGTGTAAGAAACGGAACCTAAAGGTGAATGTAGGGAAGAGTAAAGTGATGGTCTTTGAGAGAGGTGAAGTTAGTGAATGTACAGCGAGGTTGGATGGTGAGGAATTGGAAAATGTGAGTACGTTTAAGTATTTGGGTAGTGTGATGAGTAAGGATGGAGGTTTGGAGGGTGAAATGCTTGAAAGGGTACAGCAGGGAAGAAAGGTTGCTGGTTCCTTGAAAGCAGTGATAAGAAACAGGGAAGTGAGCATGGAAGTGAAAAAGTTACTACATGACAGTATTGTGATACCAACTCTAACGTACGGAAGTGAAGCTTGGACATTGTTGGAAGGACACAAGTCAAGAGTGAGAGCAGTGGAAATGAGTTATTTAAGAGGAGCCTGTGGAGTCACGTGGAGAGACAGGCTGACGAATGAGGATATAAAGGAGCATTGTGGTGTGGATGTGGATGTGATAGGAAGCGTTATGAGGAACACACTGAGGTGGTTTGGGCATGTGGAGAGGATGGAGGGTGAAAGACTGACGAAGAGAGTGTATGTGAGTGAGGTGGAGGGGGGAAGAGGGAGGGGGAGGCCGAGGATGAGATGGAGGGATGGGGTGGAGAGGTATATGAGAGAGGGGGGTGTGAGTTGGGAGCAGGGCAGTGAAATGGCGGGGGACAGGGCGACTTGGAGGCGATTTGTTTGTGGCCACCCCAAACGGGATTGAGGCGTCTGGCAATAGACAATTACAAATGCATATACTTGCCTGAATTCCTTAGTTACCAGTAAAGTGTGCTTTGTGAGCACGTGACGAGCGACAGAGCGCCATGTTATCACGATTCCTTTCTAATATAAAATTATAGGTTGATTCTCCGGTACTTAATTGCTAGAGTTGATACCAAAAATACAGTGTTGCAACGAAAAATTGATTTCGTAATTGAGGCGTTCACCAATTGGAGACAAACACTCCCCTCGAAAACTCAATATTCCAAAGGGTTCCTCTGCCCTTAAGGTGAGCTTTTAGTTGATAAAAAAGTTTATTGAATGAATGAACTACAGCCAAGCTTCTGCTTGGTGACGGTGGGGTCTGGCCGAGTCGCTCAGTTCCAAACTTAACTGAGAGTAAACTTCAGTCACTAGCTTAGCTCGCAAAAATTAGATTTATATTTATAATTATAATGCTCATTTACATTACAGTTGAAGTTTAAAATCAAATCTTCCCTGTAACTATTCATAGCTAGGTGTCTTAATCCCGTAAGGAGTGACCACAAAGAAATTGCCTTCATGTCGCCCTGTTCCCTGCCATTTGGCTGCACTCTCTTCAGCTCTGCACCCCCATTCTCATATACCTCTTCACTCCATCCCTCCATCTCATCCTCGGCCTCCCCCTCCCTCTCGCCCTCCACGTCACTCACATACATTCTCCTCGTTAGTCTTACGCCCTCCATCCTCTCCACATGGGTAAACCACATCAGTATAATTCTCCCAAGTCTTTGTACCACATCAACACCCACACCACAATGCTCTATCACTTCCTCATTTGTCAGTCTGTCTCTCAATGTAACTCCACATGCCCCTCTTAAATAACTCATTTCCACTGCTCTCACTCTTGACTTGTGTCCCTCCAACAAGGCCCAAGCTTTACTTCCATATGTTAGAGTTGGTATCACAATACAATCATGCAGTGACGTCTTTACTTCCATGCTCTCTTCTCTATTTCTTATTACTGCTTCCAAAGAACCAGCAACCTTTCTTCCCTGTTGTACCCTTTCAAGCACTTCATCCTCTATTATTCCATTCGTAATCATGACACTACCCATGTAGTTAAATACACTCACATTTTCCATTTTTTTTCATCATCCAGCCTCTCTGTGCACTCAGTGACTTCATTTCTCTCGAAGACCACAACTTTACTCTCCCCTACGTTCAACTTTAGATTCCGTTTCTTACACACTCTCCCAAATTCACTCACCAAGCCTTGTAGTTCCCCTTCGTCCTCACTTAACGGTACACTATCATCTGCAAACAACAGAATAGGAAGTTTCCAAATGCTACCCTTTCTCATTAGGGCCGCTCCAGCATCCACTGCCGTACCTTGTATCTCGATTATAACCCCATCCGTAGGCAGATTGAACTAGAAAGCACACAGATAGCGCATACCTCCGCCAAATGTCATTGCCAGTAAAAAGGATTCGGATCCGGATCCATGGAGCTAGGATCCGAATCCGGATCCGTCCCAGAATCTAATCAATTCTAGGCCCATGGCCCACCCTTCCACAATATTTCATTGAAATTCATTAAGAACTTTTGGAGATATCGTCTGGACAGACAGATAGATAGACAGATAGACAAACATAGGTGAATACATAACCTCCTCCAACTTCGTTAGCAGAGGTAACAGTCCTGGAGGTATGACACATCTGTTTCAATCCAACATTCCAATAGTAAAACTGACTCAATTCGCCGTCCACATGCATTGCAACTTTAGTGCCCTCATACATACTCTTCACGGCATTCAACAGCTTCCCATTTACTCCAGATACTCTTAATATTTTCCACATTTCTTGTCTATCCACTAAGTCATGTGCTTTCTCCAAATACATAATGACCACATACATCTCCTTTCCCTTCTACAGAATCTTTCCACTAAAGACATTACGATGAATATCTGATCTACACATCCTCTTCCTCGCTGAGGGGGGTTCATATTGACGTGGTGGCGGGGCTTGAAGTATGGCTGGCAGTGCCACCTACTCTTGAGGCGTGCCTACCTTTGTAGGGTTCGGCATTTGTTGGCCTCGTGGACCAAGCACTCCACCCCCCCCCCCACCTACATCATCAGTAGAGGAAACCTGCTAGTGATGTTGTTTGTCCCTGCTCATAATCCATCTTGGGTGGGTTTTTTGTCTCCCCATGTGTTTGCCATGTGTGGCGTCCTGTAATGCTGGGAAACGAGTCCTGGGGTTTAATGATGCTGCACAATGCACCCTGCAACTAGCAACACACCTCTTTAGTCCTCTGTTCTGGGTAGATGGGCGATCTGGTTGGACCCGACCAGGTCAATCGGCTGGTCACTTGTTGACTAGGGTCAAGTGGGCACTTGGGGGCTTGGGGGCTCCTATTAACCTGGAGTCACCCTTGTTCAGATTCCCCAGTGATACCTGCATATACTCTCTCACTACCTCTGGGGTCGCCAGTGTTGTTTCCTGGCACAATACCTCCTCTCGTTGGGCTCCATGATGGGTGGAGGGGTGGGGAAATAAAGGTCTTCAGTGGCTATTTAGAGATTATTCACATACTAATGTTGTTGGCAACACTGCACATGTCCCCAGAAATTCTTCAGCTTCTACCTCACTCATTGCCACTCTGAAGCCTATCCAGGCCTCTGGTGTCTATCCTCTTCTGCCCCAGCGCTCAGCTGGGACTGGGAGGCGGTCACGTCAGGTTGGTGAGACTCTGAGGTTAGGCCCGGCAGAGACAGCCACTGCAACTTATGTGAAATATCTAGCACTAAAACCCTCTTTGGTGAAGTCAGTGCTGGATATTGATATTTTTTATTTGCACCATACCATAATGTCTGCATGTGGAAGGAAATCTGAAATCTCAACACAGGGGGATGGAAGCATTCTGGTTTAGGTGTCCTCCCCAGAAGAAAGCTCCCACCTAATGGCTCTGACCTCTGTTTCTAGCACTAATGTTACTTGTGTTCATCATGCAACCTTTAAATAACTGTTATTACATATTTACAGGCCTTACTATTATATTGAGCAACATATTATCGCATATGTACAGGCCTTACTTTTACAGTGAGCATCATATTATCGAAAGCACACACAGTATCAGTAATGTAACAGGGTGTGATATTCCTTGTCAGGGTGGGGAGGAGAGGGTGATGGGGGAGGTTAGGGAGGTGGAGAGCGGCACCCTTCGCCACTCACACTCCTCTTCCCTCTCCCTTTTCCTTTCCCCTTTCCCTTCCCTTTCCTTCCTTTCCCCACATCACAGGGCTGTGGGGAGGAAGTGCGGGAGACTTTCATGCTAGAACATGCTAGGGGCCTTCTTCTGGCTCCTTCTTGCATGCCTGCTGCTCACATACACTACATGCTTGCACTGCCTCCCTCCCACAACCACTTTCCCTTTCACCCCTTACTCCCGCCACACCACTCGTGCCTTTCCCAGACAACACAGAAGGACCATACCTTATTTTCCTTCTTGCCGCACCTTGCCTGCATATACGAACCAAAAATAACGTGTGAAATTTGAAAGATGTGCAAATGACAGACCTCGCAATTGCAAAATGTATGGATACGTCATCGGGTGTCACTGTGACAAAACATGAGAACGTATCCATACTTCGTCGGGATGTCTCGGGTTAAAGGAATTGCTGATAAGGTATGATTCATTTAAGAATGTCAATAATTTTTCAAAGTCTCTATGCAACAGGCAAAAGGTCAAAGCATTAATAACTCTGAAACAGGACAGTAGCATCATTATTACTAAGCCTGATAAGGGAAGAGGGGTAGTAATTTTGAATAAGAGCACTTATGTTGAAAAGGTTCAAGATACCCATTTGTCTCACATGAATGATACAAGCCAAGTCACTATTAGGTGTGCCATAGCCTCATCCCTTGTTTGTTGAAGTAACTGCTGAGATGAGCGCTGCGGGAACTGAATGGAAAGGTGAAGGGTGGAGTCATCAGCATATGAGTGGATAGGGTTAGATGAACAGTTTAGAAGGTCATTGATGAATAAAATGAAGAGAGTTGGTGATAGGACCAGAGCCCTGAGGGACACCACTGTTGATAGATCTAGGAGAAGAACAATGGCCGTCTACAACAGCGGCTATAGAAGGACCAGAAAGGAAGCTAGCGATGAAGGCACAGATAGAAGGATAGAAACTGTAACAGGGCAGTTTGGAAATTAAAGATTTATGCCAGACTCGATCGAAAGCCTTTGAGATGTCAAATGCAATGGCAAAGCTTTCGCCAAAGTCCCGAAAGGAAGATGACCAAGAGTCTGAAAGGTAGGTGAGAAGATCGCCAATGGAGCGTCCATGACGGAACTCATACTGACAGTCAGAAAGAAGATTGTGATAGGAAAGATGCCTTGAAATTTTTCTATTGAGAATTGACTTGAAAACTTTTGAAAAACAGGACGTTAAAGCAATTGGACGATAGTTAGAGGATTGGGAATGGTCACCCTTCGGGACTGGCTGAATAGACCAAACTTCCAGCAAGAAGGAAAGGTACAAGTTGACAGACAGGTGAAAGAGTTTGCCTAGGCAGGGTGTAAGCACAGAAGCACAGTTCTTGAGAACATCAGAAGGGACCCCATCAGGCCCATATGCCTTGTGAGTATTGAGGCTGTAATGGCAGAAAATACATCTGCTGAAGAAATTTTAATGTCAACCATGAAAAAGTCAGAGGGGGAAGTGATGGAGGAACAGTACCGAATCATCTAAGGTGGAATTGGAGGAGAAAGTCTGTGCGAAGAGATCTGCTTTATCAGTAGAAGAAATAGCTACAGAACCATCGGAGTAGAAAAGAGGAGAGAAGGATGATGAGGTAAAGTTTTTACGAAGGTTTTTGGCAAGGTGCCAGAAGGAGCGGGAAGAATTCGAGTTGGAGAGTTTTGAGAGCATTTAGTATGTATGAAATTAGTTTCTAAGAGAGCTGGAAGTATACATTCTTACCTTTTTCCAGCTGCCTAATGGAAATTATATATATATATATATGTGTGTGTGTGTGTGTGTACCTTTTGTAGGCCCTGTCTATCTATCTATCTACCTATCTGTATTTGATATACGCCTGATATATATACCATAGGCTATTTTGCATTAGACAAAGGATACGAGAAAGGAATGTATGCCCATGCCCGAGAGAATAACCTCCTTCGCAAGGCACAAAATACCCGGCCATGGAGAGAGCCAAAATCATTCCAGGGAAAATCAAAGAAGTAATGCCTGAGGATGCCTGGACACACTCAGCATCCAAGGACTGAGTTTCTTTGGAGGGTCCACAGGCCATACCGGAGGGATAGGACAGGTTAAGGTGACCTCTTGTGATCGAGGACTCAACAGAGAGTAAAAGATTAACAGTGTAAGCAGAAGGATTAGTTGTACAGGAAAAGAGGTCAGAGTTTGTTGAAGCTTTCGGGTGCCAAGGCGGTCTGGGATACGGGTAGGGTGCTGTACAAGCTGCTGTAGGTAATTAAGGGTAGAAAAGATGACCATTGTTCACGAGGTAGCGATCAGTGAAAGGAGATAAAGATGAGACTTAGTGCTGTCTAGTAGTGATTGTATGTAGGGTGTGAAGTGCTTGTAAGTGTAATTGTAGTGTTGGAGTGGCTTTTGGATGTGTGTGTGTAGTCTCCATGAACCAAGTGTAATCAGCTGTATGTCGACTGGGTGCAAGCATACTTTATAGTATGAGACACTGGTACTCAACCACAGCACCCCTGATGTCCACCAAGCAGTACTTGCAGGGGTAAGAAGGCTCCAAAGTTTTTACCCTGGTGGTCGGTGTGAACACCTAATCTCTCCAGATGTACGAAAATATATATATATATATATTTATATATTTATTTATATATATATATATATATATATATATATATATATACAGTAGGTTCGCACAGTGTGCTTCATCGCAATGCGCGATTCGCATTGTGCGCGAGTGACCAAAAATCATAACCAAAAACCCTTGAAAGCGCAAGTTTACAACACAGAACGCGAGGCAGAGGCAAGGAGTGGCTCAAAAATCCCATTATCTATTAGTGCACGACCACCCCTCACACAGCGCGTCATGTGTTGTCATGTTGATGCGCAGAAATTCCTGGACATTCTACTGCGCATCTTGGGGTACAAGGAAGACGGCGCACCATAACAGTCCTAGCTCGTGCACTGTGCAGATCCGCTCTCTACAGCTAACCTGTTGTGTACAATGTGTGGTGTTTTTTTGTGCTGCTCCATCCTTGCCTGTACTTCACCACACCATGGCTCCAACCCCAAGAGTTAAGAAACTTCTGACGCACGCCACCAAGTTAAAGATCATTAAGATGAAGGAGGAGGGTCAAGGAAACATTGCCATCGGGAGAGCCCTGGGACTGGCTGAATCTACAGTGAGAACTGTGTGGAAGAACCGTGAAGCCATAAAGGCTGTAGTGAAGAAGTATGGTGCCTCTGACCTAGACGGCCGTTCGTGGGTGGAAAATCGTGCTATGATACTAATGGAGCGCTATTTTGCCACCTTCATAATGAGGAAAGAAAAGGAAGGTGTTCCACTCAATGGAAGATTTATTCGGAACCAAGCCCAGCTCTTTTACAAGGCTGCATCTCGCAGGTTAAAAGTGGAAAAACCTTTCAGGGCATCGGTTGGATGGCTGGACCGTTTTCTCAAGTGCAAGGAACTCTGTTGCGTGAAAGTGTCTGGTGAATGTGCCTCTGCTGATGAGCTGGCCGCGAGAGACCATCCTGCGATATTTAGTTCGATTATTGAAGAGGGACAGTACACCAAGGACCAGATCTACAACATCGATGAAACGTCGTTATATTACAAGGCCATGCCCAAATCAACTTACATCGCTAAAAGACAGAAACAAGCCCCTGGTCGCAAGCTCCAGAAGTGTAAGATGACGGTAATGTTCGCTGTAAACCTGTCTGGGAGCCACAAGATGAGGCCAGTTGTTGTACACACAGCTTCACACCCAAGGTGCTACAAAAACCTCACGAACATGGATGCAAGTGGCGTGTATTGGTACAAGTCCGCAAATGGTTGGATGACCGGGAACATTATGGCAGACTGGTTAACGAGGCGGTGTGTCCCTGATGCCAGGGCCAAGTGTCGGGAACTGGGCATTCCATTTAAGATGCTCCTTGTGCTT